>NC_080381.1:130269629-130878066 GCF_014773155.1 Arachis stenosperma
CGGTGAAGAAGGGAGGTTGCGTGAGCGAATTTGTAAAAGCGATAGCTGATGGCGGAATGACAGGAGCACACGCACCCCCTGAAGACGAGAAGCCACGCTGGAGGAGAGGCCACCGTGGAGGAGAGGTGCCACCTGGGACTGGAACCGGCGTGAAACGCGGAGAGGTGGCCATGTCGGAGATGAAACCACGGCTATCTATTGTTTGATAGATACCATAGAGACAACTAATGAGAACCGAAAAACATGAACAAAGACAAAAACAGCAAGAACAACTGAAAATTCCAAGAAATCAAGAAATAGGAACGAAAAAACACCATACCTGTCGCAGTGAACCTATATCTCATTTCACCATAGGGAAGGCAGTGATCAACTACTCCAAACAATCATTGTACCGATGACATTTAGAGTTGGTAAATGTTTTAGTTAGGTACAACCAGCAACCTATACATCAATTCTTGCAATAAAGTCACTACCAATAGAACATACAGAGGGATTACGAATAGCAGAATTGATAATCACATGATATTCTAAAGAAGGAAATAAAGAAGATGAAAAACATTCATAGACCATACTCAACCTTAACAACAAGTGGAAAAGAAATCTAACCAAAAACATGAACCCACACACAAACCAAGTCACATACACAACTTCCAAATTACAATTTTCAGAAACCCTACACAATAATATCTGGAATTACATTGAAACAGATAACAAAAAAGGAACCAAATTTGCAATCAAAGAAATCTCGGAAAATCATACACAATAAAATCTCGCCTAACCATCGAACAGATACCAAACATGATTTTGAATTTGCACAATTATAAATTTCAGAAACCCTAGACAATAGAATTTCGGATAACCATGGAACAGGAAACAAAAATTGACCACATTTTGCACAATCTGAAATTTCTCAAACCCTAGACAGTTGAATCTGGGTTAACCCTGCAACAGAAACCAAGATTGATCAGAAAAAAGTACACAATCAAGCGAACGAAAAAGGATGAAGACGAAAAAACGTTTGAATGCACCTGATTGATGGATGGAAGATCTTCCATTTGTGCGTCCACTGGAAGATGGTTAAGCTGGATGAACGGCGACGAACCAAAGTCTCAGGAAAATAGGGTTCCTGAACAGAGCTTCGTAGGGCAGAGTAAGGAGAAGAAAGCAAAGCTCCTAGGGTTTGAGGTAATCATTACTTCTTCAAACAAATCGATTGAGAACGCAGCTTGCGTGAAAAAATGGAAAAAAGGGCAAGTACCTTGCGTAAGCGAGGAGGCGAAACGCACGAATGACAGCAAGTTGACAGAGGAGCACATGCACTCCCTGAAGATCCGAAGCCACCGTGGAAGGGAGGCCACCGTGGACGAGAGGCGCCACCTGGGACGGATACCGGCGTGAAATGCGGAGAGAAGGCCAACTCGGAGATGAAACCACGACTATCTATTGTTTGATAGATACCTATCAAGGTCAAACTGCAGGAATGAATTTGGTTTCAGTTACTTTGAGACAACTATGAATTGCTTTTCACTACTTGCTTACGCATGCTTGCATCTTCAGGTTTTCTGTAACTTCCAACTTCTCCATCTGAAATTGCTAGCCGTCCAAATTGAACCATTGGTTGCAAAGACTGTAGGCTGCTAACAAGAACATTATAAAAAACAAGAACATTCAAATGTAAAATACCTATATTGTAACATCAAAAATTACAAATTTATCGGATTTATTTAAGTCAAGTTTAACATCCGAAATAAAAAAATTATAAACCTAACGCATCCACAAAAATCTACAGACCATCTAAATGAAAATCCGAAAGTAAGATACTTATATTAGAACATCTAAAATTAAAAATCTGTTAGATTATGTTAAGAATTAAAAAATTCTAAACGTAACATGCAATAAAAAATTTTCAAACCATTTAATGAACCTCCTAAACTCTACATAAAAGAATATCTAAAAATAAGATATTTATATTAAAACATTTAAAACTAAATAAAAAAATCCTAAAATCATAAAAAAGAAAAAAAAAACACAGAACATCCAAAATTTTATATATTCAAACATTCAAGGTACTCTTTAATTGAACGTTCAAATTTCTATATAAAAAAAATTCAAATGTAAAATACCTATATTATAACATCAAAAGCAATTCTAGACAAAGTGTTGAGAGGGCCAAATGAAGATTACGGACAGTGGCAGAGCTTGAAACTTTTGGAGGGGCCAAAAATTTTAGAAAAAAAATTATACAATAATATTTATGTTAAAATAAAATTGGTAAATATAATTATTTTTAAAATTTGTTATTAATATATAAGACTACATATAGTTAAATTCTAGTTTGTTTTTGGACTTGAGTGCTTTCCACATCGCTCTCTCCCAACTTTAATAATTGCTTCCTGCCAGTGTTATAGAAATTAAGGCTGAACCTGAATTTTCTCCAGGACGCAACAAGTTAGGACTCACCGCATTCTACTACATAAGATTGAATTGGTTCATCAAACTGGCAAAAGTATAAAAATCATGGACGAAAATGATTGATTCGATTCTTCAATTTCTTGCTGTGCAATCTGGTGCAAGAATCTTCAAGAACTGAGTCACAATTGAATCAATGAACCCGGAACAACGTAGGTTCAAATCTTTCTCCCTAGAATTCGCTGATTGGACCACTACCTTGCCTGAATTGAACTTGTTCAGAACAAAGTAGCTCTCATCAGTCTCTGCTCTGTGAGTTTGAGGGAGAAAGCAATAAGAAAGTATAAGAAGATTGCATTTGAGTTTCTTTTGAAGTCACAAAATTTGGAGAAGGAAGAGTATGTTTTATGCACACTTCAATCACCATTCATCTAACAAATGAAAACACAAAAACTGATTACAAAAGAGAGTTTGCAGCATTAAATAGATGATGTTGCCAGCTCAGTTGCTAACTAACTTTCTATATCTAGTAACTGATCAACTAACTAATTGAACTTGTACACTTTAGTTCTTATTAATTACTATCCAACTAACTAATTGAGCTGAAATACTAACTCATGCAACAATTCTAGTATTAGGTCTATAGGTGATCCTTGTAAGAATGCTGACTCTATAGATTGAGTAGGTTTTCTTCTAATATTTTTCTTTCATATTCTTTACATTTTCTACAGTTTACAACATTTTACTTTTTAGATTAAGTTTACAAAAGTAAAATTATTTGTCCAATTATCATTTTCTTTTCCATTTTATTTATATGAAAACAAACACAGTTTCTTAATCACACATCCCATAGGGCTGTCAAACAGGCCAACTTGGCCATTTAGGTCCGCCATGTTTAAATTTGTGGGTTAAATGGCGGGTCCATTTAAACCTGCTTCATTAGTTCGCCATAATTTTTCAGCTCATACTTTTTATGGTCAGCCCGATAAATTAAATGGACTGGCCATTTATCCTTTTGTTTTATTTTTTAAAAAATATTTTAACAAAAATATCACTTTTAAATAAAAAATTTTAAACAAACAGTTCTTTTTTTTAATTGATGGGTTGGATTTTTGGCTTGGATTGAAAAAACATCGTCTAAAAATACTACTTTTTTCCAAAAAATGTAAAAAGAATAAATGGGCCGTCCGTTTAGCCTAAAATTTAAACAAGCTTAATTTTAAAGACAAAGCCTGCTCGTTTAAATGGGTAAATGGGTTGGCTCGATAGATTTAGCCTATTTTAACGGTCTTAACATCCCATGTGCGAGCATAGCTAGGCTTAAGTCAATATCCTTTATGTATATTTTATATTTTTTTATAATTTTTTAGTATACGAAATAAAAGTTTTTTTTTTACTTTTATCAGTTATTTTTAATAAATAATAATAAAAAAATGCATAAAAATGAGAAAATAATATTTTCTTAGATAACTAAATGGCACTCTTCTTTTCTTTTAAGTTTTAAGATTAAAATGACTTATTTTTTAATTTATATATATGACCAAATACCTTTCAATAATCATTATAGTTCTATATATAAATTAGTGAATACTTTTTGGTTAATTTAGATTAATATATATATATATATATATATTTACTATTAGTGTAATAAATTTTTATTTTAATATCTTATCATTAATCATAAAATACATAAAAAGTTTTAAATTAAATATTTTTATAACAAGTTAAAATATTTTATACTATATAATTAAAATACTAAAAATAAAAAATTATTATATTGATAAAAATATATATGTTGTATTATTATTACTATCATAATTTAAATCAAGCCAAAAAATTATAAATAATTTATTTTATATTTATAATAATTATTAAACATTATTATTATTATTATTATTATTATTATTATTTTACCGAAGATAGAAAGACTCAAATCCACGACTTCTTAGGTAATTATGAAGAGATTATGTCATTTAAGTTATAAAGTCATAATTAAAAAGTAAACTATTATAATCTTACATTAAAATAGATAATATATTTTATAAATAAAGAAAAAGAAAATGAAATTTAAACGTTTCACAAGAAAATGCCATTTTCTAAAAAAATATCCATAAACGTTTCGCCAGGAAACAGAAAGGTCAAATCATCATCAAGTTTAGGTTTGTTACTTTCTTCTTCCTGTCTGATTCTCTAAATATCTCCACCTAATTAAGAAGCCATAACAAAGAGTATATATAAGCACAAATCGGTCCAAGTCTAACCATATATATCTTCCATACTCAGAACCTTAACCAAGCTAAAATGGACACATACCTAATAAGCACCTTGGCAATTGGAATCGTTTCTCTAATCATCTTCCTCTGCTTATTTCTTCTTCTCCTTTCAAAGCTAGCCACCTTAAAGAACCCCCAATTGTTCATGGTGCATGGCCTATACTCGGTCATCTTCCATTGTTGAGTGGCTCATCAGAGCCTCTCCACATGGCTTTAGGTTCCATGGCAGACAAGTACGGACCCCTTTTTACCATCAAGCTTGGCGCCACAAAAACCATAGTACTCAGCAACTCTGAAATGGCTAAAGAATGCTTCACAAAAAATGACATGGTTGTCTCGTCTCGCCCCAAGCTTGTCGCAATTGAAAACCTTTCCTACAACTTCACAATGGTGGGGTTCGCGCCATACGGTTCGTATTGGCGCGAACTACGCAAGATAGTGACCTTGGAGCTCTTGTCTAATCGCCGCATCGAGCTACTAGGCCACATTCGCGTCTCTGAAGTTGGAGCTTCTATAAAGGAACTCGTTAGTGTTTGGTCGGATAATAAAAATAGTAACAATGATGAGTATGTATTTGTAGAGATGAAAAAGTGGTTTTCAGAATTGGCATTCAACACGGTTCTTAGAATGATTGTGGGGAAGAGATACTTTGGTTCCATGGACGCCGCGAGTGAGGAGAAGGCGAAAAGATGCTTGAAGACCATGAGAGAGTTTATGCATCTCTTGGCGGTGTTCACTGTTGGAGATGCCATTCCTTATCTCAGGTGGTTGGATTTGGGGGGTCACGAGAAAGCCATGAAAAAGATCGCTAAGGAGTTAGATGAGATCTTGAGTGAATGGTTGGAAGAGCACCGCAAAAACAGAGTGTTGGATGAACAAGACTTCATGGACATGATGCTTTTAATTCTCAGGGACAATGATATTGATGGGATTAATGTTGATACCATTATCAAAGCCACAACATTGGTATGCCATTATTAATTAGTTCTATCTATCCATACTGAAATTTATATTTTTTCTTCCTTACAATAATTCAGTCTTTCTATAGTGTTTTTTTTTTCCTTCTAGGATTTAGATTGTCCGCCATTCCCTCTGTATATTATGAGAAATGTTAGGTGACTAATATTTTTTTTTATATTTAAATCAATAATAACTAATTTTTTTATATTTTTCTTATAAAAATATTGGTTGTCTAGCATATTTTTTATATATTATGTTATCATTCACTTTATCATTATTAAATTTTATTATGATCTCTATTTTAATATCTTAAACTCTTATTTTTACAACATACTTTAAAACCATTCTTCTTGACTTGATTTATATATTCTCTCTCTTATGAGATTGAACTTATTGAGATAAATAAGGTATTCTTCCTATGATTCTTCATGTTATTTTCTCAGGCAATGATTGTTGGAGGAGTTGATACCGTCACTGTTACCCTTACATGGGCAATGTGTTTGCTTATGAGAAATCCTAATATACTAGAGAAAGCAAAAGAAGAACTTGACACCCAAGTTGGAAACCAGAGATGCATAAAAGAGTCGGATATAAACAAATTGGTATATCTTCAAGCAATAGTCAAAGAGACACTACGGTTGTGTCCGGCAGCCCCTCTTTCAGCGCCGCGCGAATTCACCCAAGATTGCACTTTAGGCGGATACCATATTAAGAAAGGAACTCAGTTAATCACAAATATCTGGAAGATTAACACCAATTCTCAGAGTTGGCCATATCCATTGGAGTTCAAACCAGAAAGGTTTCTTACAACTCACAAAGATGTTGATGTTAGGGGTCACCATTTTGAGTTGTTACCATTTGGAAGTGGTAGAAGAATGTGTCCAGGAGTATCTTTTGGCCTTCAAATGGTTCACTTTACTCTGGCTAGCTTTTTACATTCCTTTGAAATCTTGAATCCATCTTCAGAACCTGTTGATATGACTGGAATTCTTGGATTGACTAATGTTAAAGCTACTCCACTTGAGGTTCTGGTTAAACCACGTTTCTCTCCCGACTGTTATGACTTATAATGTTACTATTAGATATGAGATGCTTCATTGGTGTCATTTTGATTATTTTATTCACAAAAATGTTATTTGCGTACAAAGACTCAGTTACTAAATCAATTCACGATATATTTGTGTATAAATATATATATTTGAGAATCAAATGCCGAAAATCCAGTTGATGGTGAAGCCTAAGAAGCTAGTTGAGCCATGATTCTCCTTATTCTTCTTGATTTTGAGGTCATCCGTTTCTTTCAGCCGTTTTTGGTTTGGAAATAGAAATGTGAATGCAGCTTGAACCTTGAGAAGATTTTTCTTGCCTATTTTTAAGTCATGTGCTGCCTATTTCCTTTTACAACTATTTCTCACATAACACACGAACAAAAACAGAAAAAAAAAAAAAGAAACAAAAAACAAAACAAACAAAAAGCAACAACCACAAAACAGAACATAACAGTCAGTGCTCCATGTTGTTTGTTTCACAAGTAATTATTTCCTCCTATTCACCACTCTTATTCTAACTAACCTCTCTCTTTCTCTCTCTCTCACTGTTTTCTGTTTCTACTTTAGGTAGAATTTTGTGTTATTATATAAAAACTTCTCCGATTGATTCCAATTTGTAAAATTATATTGTAATCATAACCACCTTCTCTCTCCGTTTTCTGTTTCTTATTTAGTTAGAACTTGGCGTTATATATAAAAATTGCTTTCATTGATTCACAATTTGCATAATCATATTCTTCTTGCTTCTTATCTCCTATAAATTAAAATCTAAAATACTGAATAATTCTTACTTTATTTATCTTCTTTCAAGCTTCGGTATTGTTAGTACACATATTTATCATTGAGGATTTTAACTGATACTAAGTAGTGATGAAGGAGGTAAAATTTTCTCGGAAAGGAAAGTGGTGGCGAAACATGATGCACTCGATTCGAAGGTTTTGTGGCGGCCTCGCCATTGCCTTCGAGATTCGCCAAACAGGTAAATTTATATGTTTCTTAAACCAATAATATTTAGAAGACAATAAAAATAAGTCCAAACAATCTTAATTTGTCTTATTTAACAATTATTATTTGAAAAAGATGAAAATGTAAGAACTATAATATTAATTTGTGTTTCCTAATATGATGACCATTAATTATGCTAAACATTTTGTTTATGATTTTTTATTGGTTTATTTAATGTTTACAACGACAATATTTCAGGCCTTTTGAATCTACGGCATGATGTGATGGCATGTGAACATGAAGATATTCGAGTGATGTGGGAGATGCTGAACGAAAAGGAATTAGACATTGATCAATCTCCTAGAAGGAAAACCAAAACCAAAAAGGGGACTTATTGGCGGTTGTTAAAGTGGGCTAGGTGTGCTTGTCGCTCTTGATTATCTACTGTCGACGATCTATAAAATTTTGACAGTGAAGACAAAATATATATATAATATGATAATATAATAATATAGGCACCATAACATGCACTTAATTTAATATAGTGAGGATAAATTCATTAATAAGAATAAATAAATATCTTTAATATTTATTACTTAAAAAAAAATTAAATTTTAGTGGGAGCGATTGCCCCTTTAGCTTAATCCACGAATGAAACCCTGTTTGTAACCCCCTCTTTTAATCACATTGAAGGCTCCATCTTCTTGTTGTCATTCATTCACTGTGAAGCATTAGTAATGGGTTTTGCTTTTGTTTAGGTAAAATAAGAGGAATAGGTTATGCAAAAGGGTTTTCAGGTAGAGCATAGATCTTTATGCATTTTTGCATTAACTCAAGCCAAATGTAAATATTAACCTTATCCACCAATATGATGTAGCCATCAGTTACTCTATATATGGCATCAAGTTTAGTTTAGTTTTATTTTTGTTTTTCCTTTTTTTTTTCGTTTTAAATAGTATGCATATAGTATTACATAATTGGGGGACAAAAACAATGACAAAATAATCAAAATTCGTCTTATTTAATATTTATTAATTATCGTTATAATTAATAAATACTAAATAAAATAAGTTTTTTTTCCTTCCTAATATTATTATCACATAAAAAAAAATGCAATTTGTGGTGTACTTGCATTGTGTTGGATTAGACCACTTTATGCATCTGTTGGTTTTGGAGATCCATGAACATTATCTTAGATTTTTTGTTGCAAATTAAATTTGCATTTCCTTTGGTTTTGTAGAGTTTATTCTGATTTTTGTAGTTATTTTTATTTTACCAGGTATTAATGAATTAAAATAATTTCCGTAAATAATAAAAGAAACTGATTTTAATGAACAATTTTTTAAAGCAAATTACTCGAAGACTTTATACTGAGATAAAATGACACTCATTAATTTGTAATTCCTTGATTTCAGATAAAAAAAAAAAATAGAATATTGCATTTTAAATGTCTTATCTTGACTATATATTTTTCTAACATTTATTCTATTATTTTCACCACATTTTCTCCCCTAACATTGGAAGTCATAGATTATATAAACATAAAATTTTACAAACTAAGATACAACAATTTAAGATTAGTCAAATAATCAAAATAAACACATAATAAATAAGACATTTAAAAATTTCTACCAATAAATTTATATAGGAATTAACTTTGATTCATGTCTAAAAACCAAATTAACTCATATTTATTCACAAAATTTATATGAAGTTATTAAAACGTCAAGAATCAAATTTAATTTTCAACTTGAACAAAAATTAGCATTTGTTTTTTAGATAATTATTAACGTAGTTAATATAAAAGTATTAATATGCCATTACATAATTAAATACATAAGTAAAATTATTTTAAAATTTTATTACATCAAAATTAAATTATTAAAATATAAAAGTGGATCTTATGTAACTTGGTTAAATAATGGACCGTGCACGTTGCACTTTGCACCATTTACATTCTTGGTGTATTGTATAATAATTCTCCAATAACTTAATAATCAAAGTATACCATAAACTGTTATTCAACATCAGTTCAAGGAGTTTACATTCACAAAAGTGTTAAAAAAAAAATAGAGTAAACAGATATAAATTTTTAGAATTGTAATACTCTATCACATAGAGCTTTACGTTTAAATCGTAAATTAGAGATGGTAAGGTATTACGACGTCTAAAAGCAAAATACATACATATATTTGAAGGATAATTTAACAAGAAGCCTTAAAGAAAAGATTGATAAAACAAAGTTATCGCATCACACTCGAAAAACGTTAAAAGTAGAAAGTGTAAATTACAGAAACAGAAGTGAAAGACATATATATAGATATAAAGTTTCAAAAGAGTTATATAACCAACTCTAGTCTCGACTTGCAAAGCAGAGACCGGTTAGAAAATATATACATACATCCCCAAATTAGCTAACATAAACATAAATCCTGTTTTTTCGAAATCAACCTATAAGAAGGATATCCATGTCAAAATACAAAAGTAGAGAACATATATAAATACATATACTAAGCACAAAATGAAATCCCAGAAGTAGTATTTGGTTTACAGAGAGAATCCAGGACGCTCAGCGAGGTGCGTCATGTCCTGTATCTGAAAATAAAATTTTTTTCAAAACAGGTGAGAACCAAAAAGTTCCGAGCAGGGTAACAATTTCGAATAGAGACAATATAAAACTACCCGAACCCACTAGAAAATTCTAAACTCCAACAGTCAAGATCCAAGCCTAGGGTTATACTAATCGAAAATAGGATAAACACACTATACACTTCACTATGTTCATGATCCAATTCTCAAGTTCCTTTAACACTCATCTCAGCTTGTCTCTTTTCAATTTAATACCATAGAATTTTGGTATTGATTTTAGTAGAAGCAATCACAATTTATAGGATGCAAACATCATTAATAACAGATATAACATATACAACAATTAGTAATTAAACAGAGATATACACGTAGGCAAACTAAAATAATGCACACTCAAATAATTTTACATAAATGCATATAATGCATGCTTGTTCTATTGGCCATGAACTCACGTGTCAATTACATTATCAGAACTTGATACATCCGGTAGTTAACCTGGACATTGTCTCTCTGTCGTGTATCTCGGTGAAGAATAAAATAATATAGACTTCATCAAAGCCGGTCTAAAAAGGATAGTGCCCACCCTTACACCTCTCACTAGAGGCAACACTATCCAGGATGCATGTCCGGCCACCCTTACAACCAGAGAGAGTCACGAAACAAGCGGGATTAACCACCGTTCTTATTTTGGCATAACTCAACTCAGTGCACAAGCGGGATTCACCATCATCCTTGCCACATCGTTACCAAGAGTAATCATCAATTCAGTATGCATGTGGAAACGACCCTAGCCCTTACCAGCAGAAGTATGCAAGCGGGAATGACCCCGGCCCTTGCCAGCACAAGTATTTCAGAACTCATTTAGTGCACAGTAAAGTCTTTACCCAGCAAGTATGTAACACCCTACCATACAGAGCCTTATGCTTAAGTCATAATTCAGAGATGGCAAGGTATTACGACCTCTAAAAATAAAAATTTAGTACGTATAGTAGTATGAATGATTAATTATAACTAGGAGCCTTTGTAGAAAAAGGGGTAAACAAAAACCGCAACTCAAAGGCGCAACACTCCGATCGATAACGTAACGAACAAGGATAACCAACGCGAGATTATATATAAACAAAGGAGTGTCAAAAACAGGAATATCAAGACTCCAGATCCGGCTGCGAAGATAACCGGTCCGAGCATAGCAATATATACATATGATAAAATAAGGAAAACCCCAAAGGAAACCCAAAGGGACACAAATACATAAAACCTATTCTCCAAAATCTCCCATATGAGGAGTCATCACAGTTTGTATTATTTAATGGAGATAATAGTATCTAAACAAAACATATAAACCAAAACATAGCCCCGAGAACAAAGGATCTTCGCAAATCTAGAAGTCTCCAGCATGCCTCAGCGGGAAACCTCACGTCCTGCATCTGAAAACCACAAAATCCGCATGGGTGAGAACCAGAGGTCCCCAGCATGGTAACAGCTTCCACATGTATAATACATAATAAATAGAGGAAAGCCAAAGGCAATCCTAGAACTTCCTCCAGATAATATCAAAGCTTATAAACAAGCTAAGCCATATAAGGGCATCTGACTAAAGATTCTTCAGTCTAACTAATACTTCCCTTTCCAATTCCTTCAAACCTCCCAACCACCAGCAGGAGTATAATGTAGCAACCACAGTTATATCAACAAAGAATATACAAATAGGAGCAGTTAAGACATTTAGACAATTAGCAAGTAATATGCAGTCAAATAGGCAATCTCAAACAATTCACATAGTATGCATATGATGAATGCCTGTCCCTAGTGGCCGATGATATCATCTTGTCGGTTATAGAGCCAACCCGACAAGTCCTGGTCGCTAACCATTGGACTGTCCCTCTGTCGCGCATCCCCAACTCGAGTTATACTCGTTATAAACTTGATCATAAACATGATCCATATCCATCACCCTCACTGGTGAATATTTCGGGGGCGAGCTCATCCGGGTCTTTCACAGTGCCCGGCCACACTTACGACATAGGGTCACCAGAGTATCAAGTCTCAACCTGGAGCACGTGGTGGCTAGCCACTGCTACTACCCAGGGAAACTCGTATCTCCGATAGTGGAAGTGCAAATCACAATTATCAATAATTCAGCATAAACATGCATGAATCCTCATCCATGGATCAACATCCATATCAGCCATCCGGCTCACGGTTCAGTCCAGAACCAGCCAATATTCATAGCATACACAGCTATTCCGGCTCACGGTTAAATCCATAACCAGCCAATATTCATAGCATACACAGCTATTCCGGCTCACGGTTAAATCCATAACCAGCCATTTCATTAACAATTACAGCCTTTCGGCCCATGGCATAACAAGCACTTCCACCACCATCCTCCGCATCTCACATAATCATCTTGATCCTCATTGATCATTCATTTTTCCCTTGCTTCACTCGCAAGTTACCTCATTCACTAGCCCCTTTCTAATAGCTAGGCGTGTCATAATGATTTAAGACATAAATGGTGAGATCGGAGGCTTAGAAGTATGAGATTTGGCTTTTAAAACTCAAAAATCAACTTTGGGATGAAAACAGGGCCACGCGTACGCGCACTCCACGCGCACGCGTGGATGGCCTCAAAAACTCATCGACGCGCAAGCGTCGTGCACGCTAACGCGTGAATTGAAAATTTGCCAATCGACGCGCACGCGTCAACCACGCGTACGCGCGGGTGTCCTCGTGCCCCAGGCACAACACCGGCACAGTTCTGGCATAACTCTCTGGAAAATGGCTGGGCATTGGGTGCAGCACAATCGGCGCGCCCGCGCACATCACGCGCACGCGTGGATGGCACTTTTTTGGAAGATCGGCGCGTACGCGCCAGGTGCGCCCACGCGCGAGGGGTCATTCTGCTAAAAATTTTCTAAGTTAAAAAGCTGCAGAATTCACAGATTTAAACCCCAATTTTCCAACGGACATAACTTCCTCATTTTAAATCGTTTTTCACCGTTCTTCGAACGGTATGGACATCCCGGATCCAATTTCATTTCTAAACAGATTTGGTACAAAACGGGGATCCGTAGTCCAAGTTATGTCCCGTCAAAGTATGCCCAAAAACCATATTTTCATACAAAACCACAATATGCCATTTTAAAAACAAACCATTTTCAACTCTTTTCAAAAATCAATCAAAACATGCCAATTTCATCCCTTTTCTTTGAAATCAATCAAAATGTATCAAATTCAATATCAAGCCTCCTCAACTCACACATTGACACATTACCACAATTTACCAAAATCACTATCTCATCATTTTACCCCACTTCACCCAAGTGGCTTAAACACAAACATATTGACATATCATATACTATTCCTCATGCCAATTTCAACAACACCAATTCCCATAAATCATTATTGTACACAATCAACATCATACTCACCATCAACATGGTTCAACCCACAATTCAACCATAACCAATCATCAAGCATATATCACAACATGCATATTTCTCATACATCATACCACCAAGGCATCAATAATCATCATCACATATATGACCACATCATATATCTCAATCATTCAACAACATCAACAATTCAATGCCTATCTTAGGGCCTCTAGCCTAAGTATTTCCTACCACATTACATATTAGATACGGGAAACCGAAACCATACCTTAGCCGATTTTCCCAAGCTCCACCGGAGTAGGGCTGGCAATGGGTAGGGTAGGGTAGGGTTTGGACCCTACCCTAACCCTACCCGCGGGTTGAAAATTTCATTAAAACTCTACCCTACCCTACCCGCGGGTTGAGAATCTCTCAACCCTAACCCTACCCGCACCCTAAAATTCTAAACCCTACCCTACCCTACCCTACCCACAGAAATATCAAATTTTTTCAAAGTAAATATAAAATTCAATTATTTCGAATTTTATACGTATTAATAACATAAAAAATAAAAAACTAATGCTCTAAATTACTAAATTAACTAACTAGTTTAGTGGTTGTTCACTTATTATAAGTTATTACATAAGAGAGGTTGTGTGTTCAACTTTCACTTCCTTCACTATATAGAGAGATTTTTATAAAATATGTGTTATATATGAGGTGTGGGTAGGGTAGGGTAGGGTACACCCTAAACCCGTACCCTACCCTACCCGCAGACATACCCGGACCGTACCCTACCCTACCCGCTGCGGGTAGGGTAGCCTACCCTACCCGAACGGGTTGGACCGGATTGGATACCCGCGGGTAGGGTATGAATTGCCAGCCCTACACCGGAGCACTTCCAAACCAAATATCCACAAGCTCTCAAGGCCTCAATACCTCCAAGAACAGATTTTTCACCACCAAACCCTTTCCAAGCTTTTCAAAATCACCAATCAAGCTCCAATATCCACACATACACAACCTAAGCCACAACCATCATACCCATACACAACATCTCAAAACCCAAGCATCATAAAACAACAAAATACACTAGGGTTGAGAATCTTACCACACCCAAGGTCCAAGGAGACAAGATTAACCTTCTCCTTTAAGAGAGTTTGGTCCTATAACATCAAAGAACCCAAAATCTCAACATTTCACCCATGAAACTCGAAAATAAGGGCTGAGATTTCAAACAGCAACACATGGCTTACCTCAAGATTGATTATATGGGTTTTGTAGAGCTCTCCGCGGTGAACGCGTGGCCGCAAACGGGGCGGCAATCGGAGCTCTAGATCAAAAGTTATGGTGATTTGAAGATCAACCAAGGGAGAGAACTTGAGAGAGTGTTCTTCCTCCCTTTCTTTCTAATTTCAGCTTGTGTGTGTAACAAATGAGGAGAGAGAGTGCTGAAAACTAGGGTTTTGGTTAAGTTATGTTGGGCCAAGGGCCCACTTTGGGTCCGGTTGGCCCGGTTTGGCCCGTTCGGTCCAATCTTGGTCCGAATTCTATAAAATTGGTACCAAAATTCTCGTCTCAGTCTCCTCTATCACATTTAGCCATAAAAATCACATTTTAGGCTTTCTAGAATAAATTCTCATTTATGGGTTAATTAGCCGTTAATTAACCGGGTTTTACAAAGTACATTGGACATAATCCTTCATCAATAATCATTCACTTTGATCAACAATCTCATCCAAAATATCGATTTAATCCAATCCATGTGTTCACACTCATTCCGGGAACTAGAACTCATTATCAAACCTTAAACAAGGGTTACAGAGGTGAAAAAGCATACTGAATAAGCAAAAATAATTGAAAACAATATTTCTTGAAAAACAGGCATGCCTCGTGCGTAGGCATGAGCCCCCCTTTTGTACAGACGTGCGAAACGCACACGAAAAAGATTCATTTCTGGAATGCAAGTTTTGCGTACGCATGACTTAGATTTTGTGTGTGCACATAGTATACGCACAAAATTCTTTCAATTCTGTAACACCCCTCATGCATACGCATGGGTCGTGCATACGCATGACCTCAATTTTTCGCAACTTTTGCAAAATTTAGTTTTTAACCATAAACTTTAAACGCACATAACTTTTTAGTTAAAAATCATTTTCCATCTGTTCTTCGAACGTTATAAACTAAACAAACCCAATTTGAAGGTCCGAGAACCAATTTATAGCCCGTCAAAGTTGGTTAAAAATTTGTGTTTACAAATTTTCAAAAGATCAACTGTGTCATCTACTCCCTTATCCAATTCCTATCAAAACAGTCCCAGAACATTCCCTCACAACTTGTTACCAATTTATAACCATTCCAACTTATATTTTGAATTACAATGAGGTAACACCACTACTTACCGTGACTTACCATATATGGAATATCTCACCCTATCTTGGCTTCTGGCCCAATTTCAATATCAATTTCCATCATAATCAAGTATACCATAACTCATATTCAATTCAGCTCATTCATATATACATTCACATCACTCAATAACTACTAAATTCACAATTTGTAACCAATTAACCTAGGCATTCACATAATCTTACATAATGCCTACTTGAAACTAAAACCCGTACCTCTAAGACGGTGGTTTCCCCAACACTTTGATTTTCTCCGTGCCACTCCAACCTCCACCAATTCCACACCAAAGTGATCCTTGAATTTAATCTCGCACCAACATGCACCAAGCTAGTTCTGTTTCACTCCAAATTCAATTCAAACAAGCTCTATTCCATCTAATCACAAAATTTTCACATAATTCAACTTAGGTTTGCATATATAGTGGAAAAAATTAGGAGATTAAGATTCTTTACCTTGTCTTACCCAACCCTGAGTTGAAACTCTATTAGAACTCAATATTGAACATCCCCTAAGTATAAAAAATTCAAAATTTCCTTAATACCCGAACCAAAAATGTGAAATTGAAGAGGATAGCAAACTGGACGAGAAATTAAAAGTTTCTTACCACAATATTCAAATAGAATTGAAGAAGGATCCGAGACGAATGCGTGACTACAAACAGCTTGTCTCGAAAGTTATGAGCAATTGAAGAGGAGAATGAATAGTGTATTCAAGGGTTTGCTCTTCTCTATTTCAGCTTCTCTTTATGAAATGGGGGGCATTGGTGCTGAATTGGCCAAGTGTGGAAGGTGTTATGAGTCATTGGCCTCTTCAGGCATTTTCTTCATATGCAAAAAACCACATGCAAGATTGTCTAGAGACATTTTGGCCATGTCAAAAAGTCCTTCATAGAAAATATGCACCTTGATCTAGTTTGAGAACATGTCAGGAGGACACTTCCTGAGCATCAACTTGTACCTTTTCCAAGCTTCATAGAGGGACTCACTATCTCCCTGCTTAAAGGTCTGAACATCTGTCCTCAGCTTAGTTAATCTCTGAGGAGGAAAGAACTTTTTCGAAAACTTATTGACTACCTTGTCCTAAGTGTCCAGGCTCTCCTTGGGCTGAACATCAAGCAACTGCTTTGCCCTATCCCTCACAGAAAATAAGAAGAGCATTAGTTTATAAACTTCAGGATTCACTCCATTAGTTTTCACAATATCACAGATCTGCAGGAATTTGGCGATGAACAGATTTGGATCCTTCTGTGGGAGTCCATGAAACTGACAATTTTGTTGCACCAAAGTAATCAATTATGGCTTCAGCTCTAAATTGTTTACATCAATGGGAGGTACTGCAATACTGTGCCCATAAAAATAAGGAGTTGGGGCAGTATATGAGTCCAGGGTCCTTCTAGGTTGCTCATTTCCATTCGGATCCATGGTGAGCTCCTTCCTGTTTCTGCACACACAAATGAAAAATAAAGAAAAGTGAAAATTACTACGTCAGAGTGCAAAGAATTTCTAGTGAAGTATCCTATGTAAAAAGAAATAAAATAAAATAAAGTAAACAATTAAGCCTCAAAATTTGAAAATTAATAAGGAAAAGTAGTTAACAATTTTTGAAAATTAAACAATAGACAATAATAGTGTTTTCGGAAATTGCAAAAAAAGAAAAATCACTAACGGGACACCAAACTTAAGATAAAAAAATTAAGAAAAAGTTTTAAATAAAATAAAACTTAAATTTCAAAAATTTAAAGAGAAATAAATAAACAAAACTAAGAAAAATACCTAATCTAATCAATCAGACAACTGGTACTTGTCAATCACCGTCAATCCCCGGCAACGGTGCTAAATACTTGGTGTGGATTTTGAGAATATTCACAACTGAACTGGCAAGTGCATCGAGTCGTCCAAGTAATACCTCAGGTGAGTGAGCGTCAATCCTATGAGGACTGATAGACTGAGCAACAATGGTCGACTGATTGGTTTAGTTAGGCAGATAGAAAAGTTAGTTTTATGGTTTTCAAAAGCATTAAGCAGTAGCTCAAGAGTAGAGAAAGCAATTAATAGAATTAGTTAGAAATCAATAAGAAAACGCAGCTAACGTTTCAGAGATGTTTACTTTTTCAGATCAAGTTTTCCTACTAACTATTTTAATCATGCAAGATTCATTTCATGGCAAACTGTAATTGACTAAACCCTAATCCCTTAGTGTTTTAGTCTCCTCTAACCTTCATCAACCACCAATTCCTTAGTCACTTGATTCCGATTAGAGGGTTAAGTTCAAATCTAGTTTATGGCCACAAAAATCCTAATTACCCAAAGCTAAATAGATTATATGTCATGTATCTAGATTAGTTCAAGTAATAAGCAATTTAGGAGGAATTTACTTCCAAGCTGTGTTCAGGTGAGAGACCTCTCCCAAGGGTCATAAGAACGCATCTAGAATAAGGGTCATAAAATGAAGAACGAAAGTAATCCTTGAAACTAAATCAATACATTAATTAAGATAGAAAAGCAATAGTCTTAATCCATAGAAATAAACAGAGCTCCTAAGTTTAACCAAGAAGATTTAGTGGCTCATGACTTATAGAGAAAACAAGGATTCTGAAAAGTGTAACGTGCGGAAGTGCGAAGATTCCCCTAAAGGGTGAATCTTTTTCCTTTTATATCTAACCTAATTTGATTTGAAATTAAAATAAGATATTAAATCCTAAAACTAAAAGATATTATCTATAAATAAAAATTATAAAAATAAAGGATAAGATAACTAATAAAAGCTAAATCCACTAGAGATGCTCCAAAAGTGTGGGCTTGGCTCGGATTGCCTGGCGCTAAATGCCAGTTAGGCGTTTAGCGCCCCCAAAGAGGCAGCAACGTTTCTGGTTTGTGAGGGTTGTTGGCACTAAACACCAGATGGGCGTTTAGCGCCCAGAGAGACAGCTTCACATCTTCTTCTTTTGCATAAAACTTTGCCAAATTACTCTGAATTTCACCTGAAATTATAAAAACCCTAAAACAACTCAAAATAGTATCAAAAGAGGATTTTTGAATTAAAATATATTAAAACATAGTAAATTCTAACTAAAAATGGCTAGAAAATAAGGGAAAAATTGGTATAAGATGCTCACGCATCACCAACCCTTTATTAATTCAGTTAACACTTCACAAAACCCTTCCAATGTCACCTCTATTTATTTAACAGACTCATTCTCATTACTAACAAATCTCAAACAAGTGTAAGGGAGGTTTGGAAAGATAGATAATTTGTTTAGTATGCAAAAATCTCACTTTTAGCCAAAACAGGGGGGTCACGCGTACGTGAGCTTATAGCCGCATACACGAGAGGGCAAAATAGAAGGAACTTCTCGTTAGCGTGTGCCGCCTGCATACGCGAGCGTTCAATTTTAGCAGGTCTGCGTACGCGGGACTATGTCCATGTACGTGAAATATCAAGGCAGTGAGAAATTCCCGCATCACGTGTGCATGCTCACGTACGCTACTCCTCCTTTTCCTAAAAAAGTTGCTAAGTTATAGAATTTCAAAATTTGACACCAAACTTCAAACGTGCATAACTCTTTTGTTTTAAATTATTTTTCATTCCTTCTTCAAACGGCACAAACTTCATGGACTCAATTTTCACTTGAAATAAGTTTGACAAAATTTGAGGGTCTGGAAGCTGAGTTATGGCCCGCTGAATTTGGTCAAAAATCAAGTTTCACAAAAAACCCCAAAACCTCTTTTCTTTCCAAATTCTCAATTTCAAGTCAAAGTTTTTATAATCAAAACAATACTAAAACTCCTTAAACATACTCACTTACCTTCCAACCACCTCACCTCACATAAATACCAAATTTTCTTCCTTCAATCATTCAACAATTCCATATATGCATTCAACAATTTCCTCACCCGATTAAACAGTCAATTACATTTCATATACATCAATCTATATTCATCACAACCATCATCAAACAATACATTTTCATAATAAACTCAACATTATCACCAAAGCTATTAACCATTAACAAGCTCACATAATCTAACTTACCCTACAGCCAATTAGCCTTAGTTTTCACGTAAAATTACACATTATCTACGAGAAACTAAAATCATACATTGGTCGATTCTTTTCTAATGGTTGAACACCCCAAAAGTCCTCAATTCACAAGCTCCAAGCTTTCACCGCAAGGATTCTTAGCACCCAACACCCAACTCAAGCTTCCAACTCCATCAATTTGGTTCTAATGCACATATATACAATCTAATTCCAAACCAACATCACTAAAATCAATATAGGCTTTACTAATTTAATAATTTCACAAGGTTTAGAGGTTTTTCACCTTTTTGAAAGATGTTTGAGACAAAATCCAGCAAGCCCACAAGGCTAATTCACTCATAAAACACCAAAATCACATAATCTCTCAAAATCAAAACTTCAAATATTGAAATTGTAAGGAGGATGGATGAGCAAAAAATAGCTAGTTACTTACCATTTTGTTTGATGGATTTTGTAGAGCTCGATGCGGCGGTCGCATGGCCGCAGACGGTGCAGCGATCGGAGTTCCGGATTGAAAGATATTGAAGATTGAAATCAAGAGTGGGTTAGGGTTCTTGTTTTTTCCCCTTTCCCCAAAGTTTTAGCGTGATTCCCTTATGTGAGGGAGGAAAGAGCTGAGCTCTTTCATTAACAAGTTAGTGGGTTGGGTCTTAGGCCCAATATGGGCCTGGTTCAACGGGTTTTGCCTATTTGGCCCAATTTTGGGCCAAAACCTTTAAAATTAGTGTTAAAATTCATTTTTTAATAATTTCTATTTTTCTAAACTATAAAATTTAATTTAATAATTTCTTTGATAATAATTAATTTATTGGCTAATAATTTATTAATTTTGCGGGTTTACATCCTACCCCCCAATTTTTACGCCCTCGAAAATATCGTTCACCACATGAGTTCATGAAAGTAATCCTTAACTCAACATATAGTAGTCTTGAGGTCTTTCTAATCTGTGCGCTTCTGCTGCCACACTCTGTTTCATTTATCTTTAAGAATTTGAATATTCGTCCTATGCTAACAAAATTTGCTTAAACTCTGCAGGCTCTAATGGTAATACCTTACGCGGCAGAACTAAGTTTTGTTCTAAGTTGATCTTCTCGTTCTAATTTGTCATTTCTGTCTTAGGTATGAATAAATGCAACGTCTCTATGTGTCCTATAACTTAATTAAAATTCAGTTACCAGTTTCATGATTACGTCCACCTCGTTGCGACCGATCGGCATCCTGAGTCCTCCCACGTAAACAATATCGGGAGATATATCCTAATTCCCCACAATGGTAACATGGACCTGGCCCATTCTTGTGAGGCTTGTCGGGATGGTAGCTCCCATTCCTTTTGAAGTCTTGACCCTTTGGTGCAAATTTTGATTGTGCTCCTTCCGATGGAACTCCTGACTATCACTCTCTGCCATAGCAGACTTTCTTGAATATTCCTCAGCAACCCTACTCCTGTTTACTAACTTTGAAAATGTTCTGATCTCTATTGGTCCTATCGTACTCAGAATGTCGCTCCGAATTCCACCTTCGTATTTTATGCACTTCCACTCTTCAAAATCCCCCGGAGCCCCCTGACAAATCTTAGAAAAACGACATAGCTCCTCAAACTTATTTGTGTATTCAGCGACAGACATTGAACCCTACTTCAACTGTAGTAATTCAAGCTCCTTGGCCGTCCTAACGGAGTGAGGAAAACACTTCTTGTAAAATTTAGATTGAAAGGTGCCCCAAGGTATCGCAGAATTGTCTCGCTGCAGAAGATGACGTATTTTCTGCCACCAATACTACGCTTTACCCATCAGCTGATATGTGGTAAATTCAACATACTGATCCTCAGGTACTTGTTGCGCTTGTAAGGCTCTTTTCATAGCCTGAAACCAATATCTACCTCCGTGGAGTTCGTCTTTCCTCTAAAGATTGGTGGGTTTACTTTCAGAAAGGTTGCTAAAGTCATTGGCCCATTTTCTCCATTACCGCCATTCCCATTACCAGCTTGATTCCCTAATGCTGTAGTCATGGCCTGCATAGCAGCAGCCATGTTCTCCAAGGTCGTTATGAAGTTTGCGGGTTTATTTTCAATAGTCTCGAGTCCCTCACTACCACTCTGACCTCTCCCTTGACCATGTCTGCATCCACGGGTCGTCATTTGGCTCCTGTTCACACCAAACAAGTGATATCAAGGTGATTAGTCTCAATATCTCAAGTCTAGTACTTCAAAGTCCCAAATACATACTCATGAACGAATATGCTACATGTATCAGTTAGATATCCTACTCAGCATATACAGACACTCAGAGTATGCCCAGAAGCATAGTCAGTCCATTTCTCAGGCTCTACATGAACGAACTACTCTGATACTATAATGTAACACCCTACCACACAGAGCTTTATGCTTCAATTTGTAAAATAGAGGTGGTGTGCTATTATGACCTTTAAAATAAAATATATACGTAGATATAATTGAAAGAATTTGTAACTAGGAGCCTTGAAGAAAAGTTTAAGCAAAAACTATAAAAAGAAAAGTGCATCATACTAAAAAACGTAAAATCGAATCAACAGAAAATGATAAGACATGAAGATATATAGAATAGAGTATCAAAATAACAGAAAAGAAAAGTCTAAGTACATATATAACATAGCCTAAGACAAAATGTAGAATCCCCAAAAGAACCAACTCCGCTTGCTCAGGAAACTCGAGATGCTCAGCGAGGTGCCTCTCGTCCTGCATCTGAAAAATGACAACATATGTATGGAATAAGAACTGAAGGTTCTCAGCATGGTAAAGGTGCCAACGTACATAATATATAAGGTCCCGGGAAAACCAGAGGCAATCCTAGAAGTCCGACACTCAAAATTAAACTTAAAGGAATAAGGTAAACCGCGATTTAGGTAAACTATCAAAGGTTTCCAAGTTATAAACCTAATTCTAACTTAACTCTTCTCTTAGTGCTTCCTCCAGCCCTTCGAAACATCGGTGGAACTATCCTCGTCACTCCTTCGCCATACAAAGGGTATCTCAATTGCACAGACATACAATACAGATAAGAAAAACACAAATAGAATGTAGTTACAGCAAGTAGAACATATAGCAAATAAGCATAGATATTCAAACCCAAGTAATACAAACTCAAACAAGACAAACAAATACATATGATTTATGCCTTTTCTACTAGCTGTGAGCTCACATGTCGGTTACTTTGCCAGAACCCGACACCCCTGGTAGCTAACCCAGATATCGTCTCTATCTCTGACATGCCTCCACACTCTTGAGATATAGTTCCCGTCATACTCTCGGGATATAGTGCCCGCCACACTCATGGGATATGGTTCCCGTCGCATTTTCTAGGATAAAGTGTTCCCACACTCTTGGGATATAATGCCCGTCACACTTTTGGGATGCAATGCCTGACACATTTTCTAGGATAAAGTGCTCCCACACTCTTGAGATATAGTGCCTGTCACACTCATAGGATATAGTGCCCGATACACTTTACAAACAGAGAGAAAATATAGACATACTCATCAACAATCACCATCAATCGTATATTGTTCAATATCAATCGATCATCATCAAGTTAGCCTTCATTCATAATAGTCTCAATATTTCGCACTTCTTCAATCAACCAACCTTTCATTCAAATGTCCCCTCTATTTATTTAATAGACTCATTTTTATTCTAAGGCTTAAAAGCTTACTAACGGACCAAAAACAAGTGTAAGGGAGGTTTTGAAGCTAGAAAATTGGTTTAGTATGCAAAAATCCCATTTTTTGCCAAAACAGGTGTCTTGTGTATGCGAGCTTATGGCCGCATACACGAGAGGCCAAAACAAAAGGAACTTCTCGCGTAGCGTGTGCCGCCTGCATATGCGAGTGTTCAATTTTACCAGGTCCGCATACGTGGGACTATGTCTGCATACACAAAATATCAAGGCAATGAGAAATTCCCGCGTCGCGTGTGCATGCTCGCCTATGCGACTCCTCCTTTTTCTCAAAAAGCTGCTAAGTTGCAGAAATTCAAAATTTGACACCAAACTTCAAACGCACATAACTCTTTCATTTTAAATGAGTTTTCATTCGTTCTTCGGAATGCATAAACTTCAAGGACCAATTTTCATTTGAAATAAATTCGACAAAATTTGGAGGTCCGAAAATCGAGTTATAGACCGCCGAAATTGGTAGAAAATCAAGTTTCACCAAAAACCCCAAAACCTCTTTTCTTTCCAAATTCTCAATTTCAAGTCAACATTTTTATAATTAAAACAACACTAAAACTCCCCAAACATACGTCACTTCACACCAACACCAAATTTTTCTTCCTTCAATCATTCAACAATTTTATATACGCATTCAACAATTTCCTCACCAAATTAAACAGTCAATGACACTTCATATACATCAATCTATCTTAATCACAACCATCATCAAACAACACATTTTCATAATAAACTCAACATTTCCACCAAAGCTATTAACCATTAACAAGCTCACATAATCCAACTTATTCTACGACCAACTAGCCTAAGTTTTCACGTAACATTACATATTATCTAAAAGAAGCCAAAAGCATCCATTGGTCGAATCCTCCCTAATGCTCGAACACCCCAAAAGTCCTCAATTCACAAGCTCCAAGCCTCCACCTCAAGGATTCTCAGCACCCAACACCCAACTCAAGCTTCCAAGTCCATAAATTTGGTTCCAATGCACATATATACAATCTAATTCCACACCAACATCACTAAAATTAATATAGGATTTACTAATTTAACAATTTCAAAAGGGTTAGAGGTTCCTCACCTTTTCGATGGATATTTGGAATAAAATCCAACAAGCCCACAAGGCTAATTCACTCTTAAAATACCAAAATCACATAATCTCTCAAAATCAAAACTTTAAATTTCAAAATTGTAAGGAGGATGGATGAGAAAGAAATAGATAGTTACTTACCATTTTTTTATGGATTTTATTGAGCTCGACACGGTGGTTGCGTTGCTGCAGATGGTGCGGCGATTGGAGCTCCGGATTGAAAGATATTGAAGATTGAAATCAAGAGCGGGTTAGGGTTCTTATTTTTCTCCCTTTTCCCAAAATTTTCAGCATAATTCTCTTATGTTTGAGGGAGGGAAGAGCTGAGCTCTTTCATTGGCATGTTAGTGGGTTGGGCTTTGGGCTAATATGGGTCCGATTTAATCGGTTTTGGCCGTTTGTTTTAATTTTGGGCCAAAATCTTTAAAGTTAGTGTTGAAATTCATATTTTAATTATTTCTACTTTCCTAAAATATAAAATTGAATTTTTTAAATAATAATTAATTTATTAACTAATTATTTATTAATTTCGTGAGTTTTACAAGCAACACAACAGAATCCAATGAAAATAACATGGTGCTATTCATAGAAACTAGTTATTCTAACGGGCTTGCTTCTTGTGTGGTATTTTATCCATACTTTAATGCCATAAGAGTTGTCTTCTATTTTATGTTGGTGATTTATTTAAGTCTTGATAGTACCTAAATTAACTCAAGGTGTGAGATTTCTCTTTTTTATGTTGGCTATAACAAGGATCATTTACAATAAACTAGTAGATCATTTGAAGTAGAAATCTAGAGAAAAGATATATGATGCTTGTTTGGATAGATGACAGTTGTTATGTTGTTGAAGGGAGGCCTTATGTTGGCTATATGTTGCTGTTGGAAGACTATGTGATTTGAGAAGGAGTTCTATGGAGTTTTTTTTTCCAAAAAGGTGTTGGTGTTGCTGGTGTTGGCTTCTTTGTTTGTTTTGATTCTTTTTGTATTGTTTGCTTGAACTATTGGTGTTGTCTATTTTTTTGTTTGGGTCTTTTGAGGTGATTATATACCCTTGATGGTAATGTTGAAGGGGTTTATGTAATCGATCATTAAACTTTCCAAAATTTTTCTCCCCATTGGGCCAAGGTTGTAATTAGCTATCAGAAAAAAAACATTAACCCATCAACTAAAGTAATGCATCTCTACCAATAAGTTCATATAGAAATTAACTTTGATTAATGTCTAAAAATCAAATTGACTCATATTTGTTTTCACAAAATCTATATGAAGTTATTAAAAAGTCAAGAACTAATTTTGATTTTCTTTTAGAACAAAAATTAATATTCATTTTTTCAATGACTATTGACGCAGTTAATGTGAAACTGTTGATGTAGCATTACATAATTAGATACACCATAAAATTAATGCTACTCTGATAGTTTTTGCATACAAATTTGGGTTTAACCTGACCAATCTTAGTCTTTATTGCATTGACAATGTCAACATGATTAAAAGTTTTAATTGTATCAGGGACTAATTCAGCATTTTGGAATACGCTTTAGATATGCAACCTATTTTTAATAGTTATAACCAATCCAAAATATTAACTTTGGTTTGATAATAAAAAAGTATAATTTTTTCATGACTAATTCCACAATACGAAGCATATAAGAAAATATGAAACATGTTTCATAACAGAAATGAGATCGGAAAAGCTCCATATTCAAATAGTCACATAGAAAACAATGGTAATGGTCAAGTAGTGCAACATGGATGGAATTGAAACAACAATACAGCCTCTATAAAATAGTCATTGACTAAATATATGGTTAACCATAGGTAAAATAAAATTAAAGATCAGAATAATCTCAGAAGAATTTTATAGACTTAAATTAGGTGAAGATCTTAGAAGTTCTGGTTAGTAGAGGATGACACTACCACAAGAATTTATATTTAACTTTTTTGTTATATCAGGTGTAATTAGGTAGATATCATTTGGTATTTTATTTTGTTGTTGTTTGTTGCTCTACCAATGGCTTTTGAGGTTTCATGAAGCCAAAGGTGAGAGGAACTATTCCTCCTCATTCGACATGAAACTCACTTTTGTGTCCCTATAAATTGAAAGATACTGTGGTGAAATGCCTTACCTTTGTTTCAAAAATTTGCATTTTAACAATCTTCAAGTTGGGCCACTTAAAATTTTAACCTCCCTACTCACTCATTAATGAACAACTCTTTTTCTATAATATATTAGAATCCCATACCAGATATAAATTAAGAAATTCTACACTAATCTTACTGCTACAAAAGTCAGATACATTTGCAAGAAAATACATCAATAAACAAGTCAGCCTACCAGGGATGACATTGTCACCAAGGCCAAGCATTGAAAATGGCCTGGCAGAATCTGCTATGGGGAACAAAAGCTGAAAAATAATTGGAATGATCAATATTAGGAAGATATTGTATAAAGTATACTATTTAACTTCATATAAAGGAGGAGAAAATAAACTCAATTCACTTAGATAAGACTTTAACCTTTATTGGAGCATCAAATGATTTAGCAACGCTAACCATCATTGGAGTGAAGAAAACCTAGAAAATGTCATATACAAATGTCATATATAAAATATAAATTTAAATTTTTAAGTTTTAGTTCAAACTACTAAAAGAGCCATTAAAACAAACAAGGCTTCCTCTTAGTCTTGCAAACGTGTCAAAAGTCAAAGTCAAAACTATGAGTATCCAGTCAAACTTGAGTAAAAACGAACTTGAAAACAATAAAAAGACAAGAGCGGAAAAAAGGAGAAACAAAAGAAAATCCGAAGAAAATTAGTTTCAAATCAAAATTAAAATCATATCTAACATTCAATTAAAACTATGTGTATCCACTATCCAGTTAAACTTGAACAAAAACAAATTTGGAAACAACAAAAATGAAGTCGAGTGAAAACTTGTGTTGTGTGCAGTTAAACCTGTCAATTGAGATATTAAAGACTAAGATCATATCAGATAATTATTTTGAAATAGTATCTTATCATATCATATCTTAAATTAAACTTACACAGATTAAAATTAATTAAAATCTTCTGTAATTGATTTTAAAAACAGAAAATATTTAATTCTATCATAGCTTAAACTCTAAATAAAGCACATCCTATGAATTCTGATTCAAGAGTCCCACATTCTTGTGAAAAAAATTCTAACCTATTTTTGGAAAGTGTTTTTAGCGTCAACATGGTTGCCAAGATGAGAAGTAAGAAAACTTTGAAGGAGTTGTTGAAGCTGGATTTGAAAACAATATAAGCTATGGCTCCGAATCCATTCCGCCTTACAAGAATTGACGTAGTGTCCCTACAGGATCCAGAGTACTGCAAAGTGAATCAGGTAGCAATTAAGGAAAATAAGAGTCTCTACTGCAAAGAGGACCATGCGGTACTTGAGAGGTTATCTAAAGCGTTGAAGCAACACCACTCTCTTCGAAAGGCACACATGAAAGAGAATCAAGGTAAGAAAACGCTGAATAAGAAGAATGCTGCATCATTTCCTTCAATAGGATCCACATTGGCATCTGCATCGCCTTCAACAGGATCCACATTGGCATCCACATCAACAACAAAGACTGATATTCCAGAGCTTCCAAAAATTTTCAAGGCGATTATCGCTTCATTGAAAGGATTTGATGTAACTTTTGTGATGCAGAGAAAGTTAACAAAGACATATTTGGAGCCTAATAACAGCCAGTTAGCGATGTCGTAGAAGCAGATAAATGAGGAGTGCGAGTTTTTGGCACACAAAGATGCAGAGATTATGAGGATTCTTGAGGCTCGGGATGGGAAGGGGCGGCTGATTGGGATGAAAATAGGGCTCATAGAACCGTCAGGTGAAGTGTGCCATGATTAGGTTCTGAAGAAGTGGAATATGACCTCTGCATCGACATATAATCCAGCGAGTTCTTCTTGGTGCGACATTGCTAGGAGGAATCATCTCAAGAACGATCATCTTCTCAACATTTGGTGCTTCAATGATGCCGTCAATACAAAGGGATATTTTCTTATTCATGATGTAGGCTCTGAATCTTTCGAGCCTTGCAATGAAATCAAGACTTAGCGGTTAGTTTTATGGTTTAAAAAGGAAGGGTAAATGAAATATTTTAATGAAATTAGGGATAAAAAGGCAAATATGGATTGGGTAAATACTAAATAGTAAATACGATAGTATAGGGATTGTTAGGCTGCAAAAACATTATATACAAATACTCTTTGCAAGAATTTTCAATGATTTACATTGAACTTTTTATAAAATTAAATGTTAAGTAATTAATTTTTTCTTGTATTTGAGCTTATATTAGTTAATTCTCCATCCTTTTTTCCATTGAAAACGTATTCTTTTTTCCACTAAAAATAATTAACCACCTAGCATCTATCTCTCATCAATCAAACAGTTTTACAGCAATTTAGCAGTTTATTTATATTTCGCTTTTCAATTTTAAGCTTCTAAGTATTATCTTTGTTTAATTTATTATTTACTAACTTTAAAACACAAATATATATATATATATATATATATATATATACAAAAATATTTTTTATTTGAATTTAAATAAAAATTTAATTTTTATATCTTAATTCTAATAATTAAAAGTATAAAATATATTTTTTGTTTTTAAAATTTTTTATTTGTATCAAATATATCTCTGATAGCTAAATTTTTAAAAATTTTATGACTAATTCAATAATAATACATAACAACTATGTTTGATTTGCTTGTGTTAAAAGTTGTGCTTGTGAAATTATTGCTAAATTGTTCCTAATTTTTTTAAAAAAATCAACTATCATAGATATATTTGATATAATTCAAAAAAATTTGGGACAAAATTGAAATAAAATCAAATTTATGAGTATTTTTAAAACTTTTAACAAATTTTAAGAACAAAAAATATATTTTACCCTAATTAAAAATGCCATCGAACAAAGAAGGCTTCCTCTTGCAAACTTGTCAAAACTATGTGTAATCAAGTAAACTTGAGTGAAAACGAATTTGGAAATAACAAAAAGATAAGAAGGAATGAAAGGAGATTAAATAAAATCGGTTAAGCGATAGAAAAATGCTTAAGCAGAAAAATGGGACTAGTAATATATTTCTCAATCACAAATCTTTCACAAATATATGCTGCTGAATAAGCTAGCATTACAGGGTAATTGGGGCTCCCAAAAAATGACTATTTCTTCTTCAACTCCAATATTTCAACTCCAAAGAATTATGGTATGCAAGTTTATTCCACCTTTTTGCTAGATTTGGGATCACTCTCTTCTTGAGATGAGTTGGCTATCTTGGACTCGTTAAACTCCAATAACTAATTTGAAATAAACTCAAAAAGTTGTTATGCATAAATTCTACAGGTCTAAGTCTAGTTAAATCAACATTCAGTTAGTCTTCTTCTAACTATAACTCAGTTCATAAGGATTGTTATTACTACGGTAAAATGTTAAACATACTTAATAACCTTATAGAAACTTTAACATGAAACTTTAAGTCAATTTACATTTGTAAATATGTATAAGATTTAGTTTTGATCTATAACATGATGCATTTTTTTTTGAAAAACAGTTAAAACCTTACAGCAGAAGAAAAATTAGTTACCACAATAATTAGACATTTTCTTTTAATAGTTCATTGATTAAACCTAACAAGGTTACAAGTTCTATGTCTTTCATATTGCTTTGAGTGTTAGGATTAACCTATCAAATTAAAGTAATGCATTTAAAGAATTGAATAACCAAACACTATTTTTCATTCATACATCAATCATATACACAAAATAAGAAAGGACTTAATTGTAGCATGCATAAAAGAGAATAGAAACTATTTTTAGAAGTATAATTTTCTATCAATTATAAAAATTAATTAAGAACAATTTTATTATGAAAGCTTAGAGGGTTGGAGATAGAGAGAGATGGTCTTCTTCCTTAAAATAGAATGTTAGCATTAACCAATCAGGTCAAAGTAATACATCTAGAGAATTGAATAAACAAATATTTCTTTTTATTCAAACATCAATCATATATACAAAATTAAAAAGGATTTAATTGTAACATGTTTAAAGGAGAATAAAAACTACTTTTAAAAGTATGATTTTCTATCAATCATAAAAGTAATTTTTTGTTTAATTTTGTCTTTTTTCTTGATTATAATATATAATTTTTACTTATTTCCTTAACACATTTCTAAAACAAATTACTTGAGAATCGTATATTGAAATAAATGGCACTTATCAATTTGCAATTCCTTGATATCAGATACAAGACAATAATATATTTTGCTCCAAATGTCTTTCTTGACTATATATTTTTCTATCATTTATTCTCTTATTTTTATCATACTTTTTCTTTCTAGCATTGGAGGTCGTATGCTGCATAAAAATAAAATCTTACAAGACACAAGAATTCAAGACTAGTCAAATAATCCAAATAAACACAAAATAAATAAGGTATCTAAAAATCTCTACCAATAAATTCATAAAGAAATTAACTTTGATTCATGTCTAAAAAATAAATTGACTCATATTTGTTATTCACAAAATCTATATAAAACTATTAAAACATCAAGAACCAATTTTGATTTTTTACTAGAAAAAAGTGATATTCATTTTTTGGATGACTATTGACGAATTTAATGTTAAAATGTTGATGTAGCATTACATAATTAGATACACTGTAAAATTAATGTTACTCTTATAGTTTATACATACAAATTCGGATTCAACCTGACCAATCTTAGCCTTTATTGCATTGACAATGTCACATAATTATAAGTTTTACTTGTATCAGGGCCTAATCTAACATTCTGGAATACGTTCTAGATGTGCAACCTATTTATAATAGCAATGGACAATCTATAATATTGAAATCAACTAAATCTAGCAAGGCTACAAAATTTATGTATTTCCTATTACTTTGATAAAAAATAACTATTGTATATTCTTGAAATTTATTATTTTTAGAGAATAATTTAGTAGCCAAGGATAAGAGACATTTGTTGGCCACAAATCGTATATTATAAAATTTAGCTTTGTGAGTTGTATTATTAGTTTTTCAAGTGTAAAAGAAAGTAGAAAAGATGTTGACCATTGTTAGACCAGTTTAAAAAATTAATAGACACCATTAGTAGGATGAGATGAAGATTATGCATGTAGTATAATATATAAAATAATTAAGACTGACTTCATTATGAAAGTTTAGAAGGTTGGAGATGAAAGTGGTGGCTCTCCCCCTTTAAATAAAGTATTAACATTAACCTATCTGGTCAAAGTAATGTATTTAAAGAATTGAATAAGAAATATTACTTTTCATTCATATATCAATTATATATACAAAATTCAAAAATACTTAATTATAACATGCTTAAAGGAGAATAGAAGCTACTCTTAAAAGTATAATTTTCTGTCAATTGATGAGGAATGGATATCAATTTAGAATCTTCACAAGTTAAAACTCAAATTCATTATAAGTATAAAAATAAGAAAGGATTTAATTGCAATGTGCACAAAGAAAATAAAAGCTACTTTTGGAAGTATAATTTTTCATCATTCATAAAAATATTTTTTTTATTTAATTTTGTCCTTTTTTCTTGATTATAATATATAGTTCTTATTTATTCTCTCAACACTTTTCTAAATCAAATTAGTCAAGAATCTTATAAAGATAAAATAGGACTCGTCAATTTGCAATTCCTAGATTTCAGATGGAAGAGAATAGTATATTATATTTTAAATATCTTATTTTGACTATACATTTTTGTAATATTAATTTTGTTATTTTTACTACACTTTTTTTAACATTGGAGACCATAGATTACATAAAAATAAAATCTTATAAACTAAGACACAAAAATACAAAACTAGAAGTGTAATTAAAATAAGTACATGATAAATATGACATCAAAAAATCTCTACCAAAAAGTTCATATAGGAATTAATTTTGATTATTCATATCTAAAAATCAAATTGACTCACAATTGTTCATAAAATTTATATGAAGTTAGTAAAACGTCAAGAACCAATTTTGATTTTTTCCTAGAACAAAACTTAACATTCGTTTTTTTCATGACTATTAACACGATTAATGTGAAAGTATTTATGTAACATTACATAATTAGATACACATGTAAAATTAATGTTATTCTGATAGTTTATTCATACAAGTTTAGGCTTAACTTGACCAATTTTTGTCTTTATTGTATTTACAATGTCAACATAATTATAAGTTGTAGTGGTATTAGGACCTAATTTAGTATTCTCGAGTACGCTCGAAATGTCCAACCTACTTTTAATAGTAGTGATCAATCTTAAATATTGAAATTGATTAAACATAGCAAGGTTACAAGTTCATGTCTTTCTATATGTATTCTTTGTCTATTATATTTGGCCAATCAATCTCTAATTGAGATTTCAAACTCGTTATCTATTAGAATAAATTATAAAAATGACTAATAATTAATTTATTAGATAACAAGATGAATAAAAATGGATAAAGTCTTATTAATTAACTCACTAAACTTCTTTAAAATTTATTGTTTTTTAGAACAATTTAGTGATACATTTGTTGGTCAATCACAAACCGTGTAATGTAAAATTCAGCTTTGAAGATTGAGTTGTCAATTTTTCAGGTGCAAAGAAAAGTACAAATGATGTTGGATATTGTTGGACCAATTTAAAGAATTGATAGGCACTATTAGTAGGATAAGATGAAGATGAAAATAGTATAATATGAAAAAAATTAAAAACTTACTTCATTATGAAAGTTTAGAGGGTTGGATATAAAGAGTGATGGTTCTTCCCTTATAAATAAAGTGTGAGCATTAATCCGTCAGGCCAAATTAATGCATCTAAAGAATTAAATAAGAAAATACTAATTTTCATTCATACATCAATCATATATACAAAATAAGAAAGGACTTAATTTTAACATGCATCAAGAAAATTAGAAGTTACTCTTAGAAATATGATTTATAAGTTGTAGTCATATCAGGGCCTAATCCAGCATTTTTTATTACAATTTAGATGTCAAACTTATTTTTAATAACAATGGTCAATTCAAAATATTAAAATTGATTAAATTTAGACAGGCTACATATTTCATATCTTTCCTACTACTTTGACGAAAAATAACTACGATGTTTTTTTCTATTAGATCTTGCCAATCAACCTTAATTGAAGTTTCAAACTCGTTATTTATAAGAATAAAGTACAAAAAATGATAAATGATTAATTAGATAATAAGATAAATAAAAATGGATAAAGTCTAATTAATTAACTCACTAGACTTCCTCGAAACTTATTATTTTTGAAGAACAATTTAGTGGCCAAGGATGAGATGTATTAGATTTTTCATGTGCAAAGAAAAGTAAAAAAAAATATTGGTCATATTGAACCAGTTTAAAGAATTAATAAACACATTAGTAGTACATTATAAAAAATAATGAAGACTCACTACATTATGAAATCTTAGAAAGTTTGATATAAAGAGGGATGGTTCGACCTGCTACAAATAGAGTGTCAACATTAATTCATCAATTCAGGGTAATGCATCTAAAGAATTGAATAAGCAAACATTACTTTTCATTCATACATCAATCATATATATAAAATAAGAAAGGACTTAATTATAACATGTATAAAGGAGAATAAAAGCTACTCTTAGAGTATGATTTTTCTTCGATCATAATTTTTTTTAGTTTAATTTTGTCCTTTTTTTCTTGATTATAATATATAGTTCTTATTTATTCCCTCTAACACTTTTCTAAAATAAATTACTCGAGGATCTTATATTGAGATAAAATAGCAGTCAGCAAATTGCAATATCAAATGCAAGAGAATAGTATCTTACGCTCCAAATGTGTTATCTTGACTATATATTTTTCTAACATATATTCTATTATTTTTACCACACTTTTTTTTCTAATATTAGAGATCATAAAAATCTCTACCAATATATTCATACAGGAATTAATTTTGATTCGTGTCTAAAACCTAAATTGACTTATAATTGTTGTTCAACAAATCTGTATAAAGTTATTAAAACGCCAAGAACCAAATCTAATTTTCTACTAGAACAAAAATTAACATTTGATTTTTTGTATTACTATTGACGCAGTTACTATAAAAGTGTTAACGTAGCATTACATAATTGGATATACATGTAAAATTAATGTTATTCTCATAGTTTATGCACAATACGATTATAAATAGTAATGGTATCAGAGCCTAACCCAACATTCTCGAATACACTCTGGATGTGCAACTTATTTTTAATAGTAATGGCCAATCTAAATTATTAAAATTGATTACACTTAAAAGGCTATAAGTTTTATGTCCTTCCTCTTGTTTTGACAACAAAATAACTATAGTATTTTATGTCACTAGATTTGACCAATCAATTTCTAATTGAAATTCCAACCTCTTTATCTATAAAAATAAACCATAAAAATGATTAATAATTAATTTATTAGATAACAAAATAAATAAAATGATAAAGTCTAATTAATTAACTCACGAGCTTCCTTGACATTTATTATTTTTAGAGAATTATTTAGTGGCCAAGGATAAGATGAATTTGTTGGTCACAAATTGTGTATTGTGAAATTCAGCCTTAGAGATTGTGTTAGTTGTTTAAGTATAAAGAAAAGTAGAAAGGATGTTGGCCATTGTTGGACCAGTTTTATAACACCCTTACTACCAAAATATTATACTTCCAACTGTACCATTCTGATAGCAAGGATATTATGACGACTTCTTTAAATAATGATTTTGTCGAAAATAACCTAAATCTAGTAAGACATAAATTGTTTAGTTCAAAACCTTACGCTAAATCAGGATTCAATTCAATTATATATAATTCTCATTTTAGGCATCCTATTATTTCTCTGATAACTTCTGATTTATTGGCTTAATTTGTTGACCAACAATGTCTCATTCTTTACTATCAGAGTGTTGTAAATATTTGGCATTTTCAAACTCTGTCTGTAACTCTCTGTAGACTCGAGAAACAAAGAGATGTGTACGAACGAGTTGCTCTGCCCACTAGAACACTCAGGAGAGCTCCCGTATCAATCACTTTTATTCCTCTCATTAGACCATCTATAGCGCTTGCAGTTAGAGACCTCGCCCGTGAAGTAAATCATCACACCTACGGTCCAATCCAACCAATTGGGAGAGAATCAATAAATTTTTTTCGAGAGTGATTCATCATTCCCGAATGCAGGATCCTTTATCCAAAAATTGTATTACCTTCTCTTTGAAGAAATGAAAATTCTTTTTCTTTCTTTTGCAAACATGTATAAATACAAATCAATCACATCACTTGACACACACATTATAAAATTTTGATTAAACAAAAATTAAATAAATAATTAATTAAATATGGGCCAACGGGGTAAAAAAATACAAAATCATAACTTAAAAATTTAAATGTGATATTTAGATTTGAAATATTTTTCCGAGTGAAAAAAATACTTTTATGTGGAAAAATGTATAACGACGTGTATTGAAAATTTAACCGGCAATACTAGCTTAGGCTGTCCGGTACTGTGAGTGAGAAAATTAATTATGAGACAAAAAGATAAAAAAAAAAGTAGAATTTATAATTTTGAGAAATAAAAATAATTAAAATACCAATCTTAAAGGTCTTGCTCCAAGATTGGGCCAGCGAGCTAAATCAAATGAACCGGACCCAAGTGGATCAAAGTCCACATATATATAATCCCCATTTATGCACAACTCAAACATTCTTCTCCCTTTCTTGAGAGAGCAACGTGATTAAGGAAGAGAGAAAAGAAGAAACAGAAAAATTCTAGCCTCCTTTGATCTTCAAAACTCTATAACTTTCTCTCCGGAGCTACAACTCATCCTCTTCGATTCTAATCGAACAAAGTGGTAAGATAATTTGAAACCCATATCCTAATTCTCTGTCCTAACAAAATTTGTATTTTTGGCTTTAGTTTATTGAGTTTTCATGGTTTTCATAGTTTTGGGGTGCTCTAGTATGAGCTATAACTAGGTTTTATTAACAATTTCTATAGGTTAAGATAAGAAACCTCTAAACCCTTGTGGTTTAACAAATTTTATGAATCCTAGGTTGATATATGTGTGAATTGGTTATATTAGAATTGTTGGATGATTTTGGTACACATTGGGAATGAACGAGAACAGAAATGGATTGGGGAACCATCAAGCTGATGGAGGTTCGATGACCTTGGCAACCTTTCTGAAAATCAATCCCCCAATATTCAAGGGTTCAACTAATCCGACAGAAGCTGATAATTGGTTCCAAGAGATAGAACAGGCAATGCAAGCGCAACATGTACCTAAGGGCCAGTTAGTGAAATTTGTTGCATATCAGTTGATTGGAGAAGCACAACACTGATGACAAGGAGCTCACTGTCTGCTGCAGCAAGGGAATGGAGATGAGGTGATTATCTGGGAGATATTCAGAGGGAAGTTGTACAAGAAATACTTCCCAGACTCTGCAAGACAGGCAAAAGACTTGGAGCTACTACAACTAAAGCAAGGATCAATGACGGTGGCTGCTTACACGAGCAAGTTCGAAGAGTTGTGCCAATTTTCGAGGGCTTGTTAGGGTTCCCTTAAAGGATACAAGGAATGAAAGTGCATGAAGTATCAGAATGGCTTGAGGTGTGGCATTATGCAAGCTGTGGTGCCTTTTGAGGTCAAGCATTTTGCGGAGCTAGTTAACAATAGCTGAATGGTGGAAGAGTGCTCCAGAAAAATTGATATGGCCAGGAATGACTGTCAGGAGTCCGATGAAAGGGATCAAGACAAGGACTTTGTACCAAGGGGCTTAGACTTTAAGAGGAGTGGGTATCCACCTCAGCATTCCCAAGGTCGGAACACTTATCGAAGAAATGACAACCACTCGAGAAATGGTAAAGAAAAATAGGCAGAGGCTATTTTAGATCACTTGAGGTGCCAAAGATACGAGAGATACCATCTGGACCAGCCATGCCAAACTGAGTTAGGACTGTGCTATCGTTGTGGGAGACCAGAGCATATCTTCCGAGATTATCCATACAAGAAAAGTCAAGGAGAGGGCAAATCTCAACGAGGCTGAGGCAATTGTGAAATTGATAAGTATAATTAAATTTAACTGCTTTGCATAAGATTGGAGTATGTTATGCATCCGTAATGCATGAGTATATTATGAGGGTCGTAATTTCTAAATGAGTTGTCGGTCCATGACTTTCAGTCAGTAAGACAAGGTGATTTTTGGTTAACACAGAGGAGTAGCTAGGTTCTTGGTGGCTAATAATCAGAGTGACGTAGCGGAAGCTTCTGAAACCATTGACATAGGATAGTTGCAAATATGAGTAGTAGGAGGTGACTAGAAACATCTTAGTCTTGAATACTCGAAGGGTTTAGTGGGTTAATGTAAATAATGATTTCCAGAAAAATTAAGTTTGATTGTGGTTTAAGATTAGATTGATTTTAAGTAGGTTGTAGAGATGATTATAGGTGTAATTGGATTTGTGCTTAGATTGTAATGGATAAATTATTGATTTTGGAAGATGGATTTGGAAAACGTTGAATTGAAAACATTGATGTTGTATTGAGGTCGAATTGAGGAAACCCGTGAAAGATGGTGAACTTCGGTCTTAGGGAAGGTTTTATAAAAGTGAGGTGAACTTGCTATCGGATTAGCTATTGAGAAAGATATAGAGAAAGCTAAGAGTGAAACGGACGAGTATGGCGTAGGCTTGAGTTCGGTTTAAGTTATGACGTTGTAAGTAAGAATGAGAAATGTAGACTGGTGTTTGAATTAATGCTAAAGGATTGTAGAATGAGTGGTGCGAGAGTAGTTGAATTCAATATTGATGAAGTGTAGTGTAGAGGAATGCAAATGATTTAAATTAATTAAATGACAAACAAGGTTTAGACCCAATCCTTATGGCGAGGGAGAGTGAACTTAAGGAAGACTTGGTGCCGGAAATGGCACTAGTTTCAATTGCATGATACGGGAGAGAGAACTATCGACTCAGTCTTAAATTCTTGACTAATCCTAATAACAACAAAGATGCATCGTGACTTGAAGACGAATTTGAGGCAACTAAATTTTAATGGCAAAATTTTTAATTAGGTGGGTAGGATATAAAACCCCGATTAAATGAAAATTAAATAAATAATTAATTAAATATGGGTCGACGGAGGGTGAAAAATCTAGAATCATAATTTGAAAATTTAAATGTGATATTTGGATTCAGAGGATTTTTTCAAGTGGAAAAATATACTTTTTTGCAGAAAAATGTGTAAGGACGCATATTGAAAATTTAATCGGTAGTATTGGCTTAGACTGTTTGGTACTGTGAGTGAAAAAACTAATTATGAGCCAGAGGGATCAAAAAAGTAGAATTTATAATTTGGAGAAATAAAAATAATTAAAATTCAAATTAAAACACCAATCTTAAAGGTTTTGGGCCAATGGACTAAATAGAGTGAATCGGGCCCAAGTGGGCCCAAGCCCACATATATAACCCCATTTAGCACAACTCAAACATTCTTCCTCCTTTCTTGATAGAGCAACATGATTGAGGAAGAGAGAAAAGAAGAAACACAAAAAACCTAGCCTCCTTTGATCTTTAAAGCTCTATAACTTTTTCTCTTGAGCTCTGATCGCGCACTGTTTGCAGCCACGCGAAGCCCAGCTCATCCTCTTCGATTCTAACTGAACAAAGTAGTGAGTAATTTGAAACCCATACACCAATTCTCTGCCCTAATAGAATTTTTTGGCTTTGGATTATTGAGTTTTTCATGGTTTTGATGGTTTAGGAGTACTCTAGTATGAGTTATAACTGGGTTTTATCAACAATTTCTATGGGTTAAGGTAAGAAACCTCTAAACCCTTATGGTTTATCAAATTTTATGAACTCTAAGTTGATATATGTGTGAATCAATTACATTAGAATTGTTGGGTGATTTTGGTACACATTGGGAGCTTGAATTTGGCTTACGAAACTTTTGGGTGAACCTTAGTGGCTTGTTTAAAGCTTGGGTGTCATTGGGGCAGAAAATCTAAGTGTTGGGTGTGAACCGCCGTCATCAAGGTACGATTTAAGTTTTATTTAAATACCATGTAATGTGATATGAAGTCTTAGGCTAAATGACCCTAGGATATTGTTGAATTTTGGTGGGGTTGGTTGTTATTGGTTTAGTGTGAATGTTATGATGGGATGTATGTTATTGATTGAATTTTCTGTAGATGATTTACTATAATGATATTGTTGATAATTATGAATTGGGTATTGAAAGAGATTGGGCTAGAGGCTGTGAACGGGTGAGTTCGGGTAAGTTTTGATGGTATGAAATAAGTGAATTGATGTCATTGTGAATAGTGTGATTATGATTATGATTGTGACAATGAATTTAGAGTGATTAATGTTTAGAAATTGTGTTTCAATGTTTGAGGTGTGTTTGCATTAAAAAATTATTGAGAAAGATAATTAATAAATGATATGGTGTTATGTGGATTAGATATGGTTTGATTTGAGTATGATATTAAAATAGAGATAATGGTTTTGGGTGTCAAATGCAAGGGATTCAGAATTGGTATAAAATTGAAAGTGGAGAGTTTTTGGTAAAAAAAGATAGATTTTTAGCCAATTTCGGTGAGTCGTAACTTGGTCCTCGAAGTTGAGAATTTAACGAAAATTTATTTTTATAAAAGTTTATTCAACAACCTTTTCAATGATTTAAGAAAATTGAAAAATGAATTTTGTGAAAAACATTATGAGATTTCAAAGTTTGTGGTAAACAATTGAATTTCTGCAGTAAAGCAGCTTTCAAAAAACGGATAAACATGCGCATGCAGACGTGTCACACGACGCGGGTATAGGACTCTGCCCAATACTCTTGCCTACAAAAACGTGGGAGCTCCACGTACGCAATATAGTCTGGGTATGCGCCAGTGGCAATTTCGACACTCATGCTTACATGGACGAGGCATGCGTACGCATGATCCCAATTTTGCTGAAATTGTGTTTTTAAATCTTTTAACTATTCTTATAGCCTTTCCATACTCACGTAAGAGATCGCGGGTTCGAGTCTCTCTAATTTTAACAAAAAAAAATCATTATATATATATATATTTTTTAATTTTAAACTTTTTAAAATTAAAAAGTTTAAATCTTTAATTTTAGAGGAGGAACAACCGTAGACGGCCAGCCCGAGCACTGCGAGGACAGAGCAGAAGACGGCGATATGCAGAGGCAGAGCAGAGGAAAACGGTGACCCACGCCACTGACTGCAACGTTGACCTCCCAGAGGACGACGATGGTGAACGGAAAAATGAAGCACGAGAAAGGAGACAACACAAAAACAGAAGAGAGGCTGAGGGTCGTCCACAGTGACGACGGAACGAGATGACGCCGTGTTTTAGAACTGGAGGGCGGATGGATGAGGGACATAGTCGGGTTTCAACACCAACCAACCAAGGAAGTCCGGTTCACCTTGAAACTGCAAGCCACGTTTGGGACTTCTTCGTAACCACGAACAATCGTTCTCAGCATCCGTTTCAAGCATGAATTGATATGTTTGGGAGCAATTTTCGGGAGCGATGGAGGAGTCTCTCAACCCGTGATTAGCGCCGCAGCAATGAGAGCCACGGAAGCGTCTCGTAGGCTGGGCAAGTGGGCATGATGAAAACCTTCATCAATGGAGGAGACGCGCAGCAGGAGATGATGAGATGTGTTTGAGTGGGTTACTGGAGTGTAGTCGCTTACTCGCTTTGATTGGGTTACTGGAGTGTTTTTTATTCAGGTCGGGTGGGGCTAGGTTCCTAGATTTTCTTTAATAGGCTGGTTGGGCCTTGCTATGACCAAAAAACAAAAAATCACCAACACAAACAATAAAGTCCGCTTAGGCAAGTGTCATGGGTTCGAATCCCGCCTTGTGTATGCAGTAACCCATTGGTCAGCGACCTTTAAATGGAGCTCAGATCCACGACGGATTAGTTCTTAACCTGTTGGATTGGGGGATACCGTAGATAACAAAAAAAAAAGTTAAATAACCTTCTAATTGCAGCCGGGGTTTGGAGCTAGTGCCAGTATTTGCTGCCTCACAAGAAGCTGCACCCGGATTCAAGTCTTATGAGAGAAAAAATGAACCCTTAAATGAACTCATGCAGTGTGTGTGAGTGTGTTAGGTAAGTGTGTATTACATGAGTAATACTTAGAACTAGAGACGGTCTAATCTATCTGACAAAAAAAAACTTTCTAATTATTCTCATAAAAACTAATTACTCTCATAAGGACAAAACTGATTGACTAAAATCACGCGTCACTCTTTTTAAAAGACACATAAGGACAGCATAATATATTTTCCTACCATAGTCAGTACTATAGAATTTCCCTAAATTAAATTCTTACTCTTAATTTTTTTTTTTTTACTCTCATTCTTATTCATTTCCTTGTTTACATTGTAAAACGGAAAACAAACTGAAGTGAAAAACATGTCTGAGGACAAGAAATTTTAAAGTATATATAGGTTGAAACAATGGACCTATAATCTTTATCATTAGATCCCAATGTGCATTTTGCACTTTGCACCATTACATTCTTTGTGCATTGTAGAATAATTCTCCAATATTTAATAATCAAAATACACCATAAACTATTATTCAACATCAGTTAAAGTAGTTTACATGCCAAAACGGATATTAAAAAAAGAGAGAGAGAGTAAATAGATGTCAATTTTCACAATCCGAATCACTACAACTACTACTACTACTATGGTAGTATTTACACAATAATGAATACAACACTAAACTCACAAAGCTCAAACATGCCAAGAGCCAATAATAACTGTCCAATCTTGCTTCATTGTTCATGTCATCAGAGAACCAACTTGGTATCCCTCTTGAACTTGTGAAGACCTCAACAAGTGTAATCAAAAGTGCACTCACAAAGCTACCAACACCAAACACACTTGTGTAGAGTGCAATCCCCATTGTCCTCATTGTTGTAGGAACCTCACTGTAGAAGAACTCTTGCATTCCAACCACAGTGAAAATGTCTGAGATCCCAAGAAGAATGTACTGTGGAAGCAACCAGAATATGCTTAATGGTACTGTTGTTTCCTCTTCTCTTGACCCGGATGATGAGATTCTCATCCGTTGGCCGATTTCTAGCCGTTTCATTTCGACTAGCGCCGCTAGAACCATTGCTATGATGGAGAGAACCATACCGATTCCCATCCGTTGCATCACGTTTATGCCTTTGTTTTGGCGCGTGATGATCTGGGTGATCGGTATGAAGATTCGGTCGTAGAGTGGCATCAAGAGGATTATGGAGAGTGTTATTGCACTTTGGAGTGTTGCTGGTGGGATCTTGAAATTTGGTCCAATGTTTCTCTTCATTGTCATGCCTTGCTTTGTGAAGAATGTTGCTGGTTGTTGGAAGATCACAGCAAACATTAGAAGCATTGTCCAAATTGGTAAGAGCCTAAGAACAACCTTGCCATGTGATAGTAGCTGCTTCCTAGTTTTAGAATCTTTTTTCAGATTCTTGAGGCTTTCCATGCTTTCTTCACAAAGGGGTTTCTCTTGAAGCCTGAAACATGTAAATACAATGTTCTCATGTAAGTACTAACATTAACACGAGTATCATAATGATAATTTTCCCTTCTTTTAGTTGATTTATGAAATGAATAGTGTCTTTTGTCAGAATATGATGTTTCATAGTAATATTGGTATTTCATTCGTTTCATTTGTTTAATTTGTACATGAAAAATGGATATCATTATTTCCCAACTCAATCTAATGGTGTAAAAGAAAAAAATTATGAGAAAATTTTGGGAACTAACATTGCAGCCAACATTCAGCACAAGAAAAAAAAAAACTAAAATTCTAAAAAATGAGAACATCTGAAACTCAATTAAAGAAACATCTGAAATTAAACTCATCAAAAACTCATTTTTAGCAACTTGTTATAGTGTTGACTATATTATTGGCTACTATATTATTGATTCCCTAGCATTACTCATTTTTAAATAAAGAAAAAGAAAGTGGAGATTACTGCAAAATCCTAGAGTGATAAATTAAAGTGGGTATTCTTATGGTGCATAAGGAGTTGCATGTTCAAAAAACATTTCTCTTACTTGTAATACACTCTCTAATTTTTTTTTATCTTAGAATATAAGAATGTGCCAAAGCATGACAATAGAGTAAAATTAACATTAATCATGCTAATAAAACTTAATTATGTGAAAGTGGAACTTACTCCAGTTCTAAAACCTCAGACTTTTCATTGGGTAAGGTAATTCCACAATGGAAGCATTTTAATGCAGATTCTTTCATAGCTTGAAACATGTCCCTAAATGGCTTCTTAGCTTGATGTTCATCATCACAATCATCATGTTTATATGTATATATAGGGTTTCCACATGAGAAAATCAAAATGGACATAGCCATTGAAATTGCAGGGATTGCGAACCCGATCACCCAACCAAATGTGTCTTGAATGTAGGACATAACTGTCACACCCATTAGGCTTCCACTACAAACACCAAAATACCACCATTGAAAGAACAATGTTTTCTTCTTGGAACTTTTGTCATCTTTGCTACTAGGCAATTCTTCATCTTCGTCCAGTTGGTCCGCTCCGAAGGCTTGCAGCGACGGGTTGTACCCGCCTTGGCCTAATGAAATCAAATAGAGAGACAGAGAGAGGAAGGAAGAAGACATTGTTCTGTTTCTGTGGTGCCATGACCTTGCTAGTGCTGTTGATGTCAATGCTGTAAGTCCCTAATAAGAGAACACAAATTTAGTTGTTGATTCATGATTAAGCAAATATTGAATTCCACTTTGCAACTTGATGTAAAAACTCTATGTTTGACATCTATATCTATATAGTTCAAAACTTTATATCTTTGTAGTTCAATTCTCACTGGGTTATGAACAAAATAAGTTACAACCATACTAAGTGTATCCCAAAAGTTAACTACCAAATCGGCCATTCGTATAGAATTTTTTAATAAGACAATAGTAAAGGAAAAGACACTAGTACATATTTAGCAACATAAAAAACTCTAGTACTTTCTATTTCCAAGGACATGCATGTTACTTCAGATTCCAAAACAATCTATGTCAACGAAATGCGCCGTTATATACTGGTTCAAACTAAGTAATTAAAGCAGCCACAAAGTGCTACCTCAAGATAGGGAAATGTACATGTGCTTATTAATGTGAAAGTTCTTTCACCAAAACAAGAAGGGTGTGGTTCAACAGACAAAATCATAAGCATAAGAAGAATGTAATAAATTAAAGTATGGTCTTACTGTTGTTTTTGGTGAATCATGTTGTATAAGACATGATTGTATTATATTGTAAAGACATGAGAACCATGTTGCTATAACTTTACAATTCTTAACTTTAGGTCATTTTAATGATGGATCTTTTTTTCAATAACGATCACCTTTTAGATTGTGGTGCTTGAGTGCTACATTGAATAATTAAAGAGGAAAAAAGATATACCTTTTCTTTTTCTCTCTCCCTAATCTAAAGTTAATCTTTTCAATCCTATCATGTTATCATGTTGTTTTACTGCTTCAACAGGACAAGACAATAACTTCAGTTCTATAACACATGCTTATGTTTTTATTTTATTTATTTATTTATTTTGTGGTTACATACATAAGAATATGAAATCCCAGACATATTAGTGATGGAAAATAATAATAAGTATATTTAAGTAGCTTCATATAACCGAAAATTAGCAGATTTATAATTATATTACATAGCCAATATAATAATAATAAACACAACAACATTAACAGCTAGCTTACATAGGTAATCTATGCCTGGAAAATTTAATATAAGTAGTGAAAAATGAGGGGCTATGGAAAATTCGTTTCCTTCTTAGATTTCAAGTAAAACTTTTCATGTTATTCAGGATTATTAAAGTGTCTGTGTTCTTCTTTGCCAAAAAAATTTATGTTGAAACTCTGGTTGATTTTATATCTGACTTTGAAAGGTAGCAAAACATGATACACTTTCTCATACCATCTGAAATTTTTATAGAGATCATTATTTCATGTATGCCCAAATAGGAAGATTATTTATGACTCGGACTCTAACAAACCTACAACACAATCCATAATAGAACTAATAAGAATAATATATTATTACAAATATGGCTGCTATATTATATTAGTATGTCATATCTAAACTCCAAAAAATTGTCCTATGTTAAGAATATGCTGCTTGACTCATATTTTATCTATCATTAAATGGGACATAGATTTCACTTAAATTTGATTCACATCTCATTTAATAATAAACAAAGTAAGTTCTACCATAATTAAAGGTTTATTCATATATAAAGGTAGTTGATATTGAAGTTGTGGAGGGTGACTCACCATAAGATAGAGGAAAGAAGAGGCCATAATTGTGGAATATTTGTGCCAATAAGCATCAGCAATGGGTGCCACCAACAAGGGCATTATGGAAGTGAAGCCACACCAACTATTAACCATTTTCGCAGCAGATGAGTTCCTTAGCTTCACTACATCAGTTAGGTATGTAACCAAATTTGATGCCACCCCTTTATATGCAAACCTCTCTATGCCTGCAATTGCTGCAATACCCAACACCAATTAATCATTAAAACAAAGATGCTTCATAAATAACAATGACAACTATATATTCTAATAGTAATATGTTTTTTAATAAGTGAACATTTCTGTGAAAAATTAGAAAGGAAGAGTTTCAAGACTAAAAAGGAATCCTTTTTCCATTCCTCCAAAATCAAAATTCCAGACACTTACTTTAGAGAAATCGTATCGTTAAGATGCTTTTAAAAATTATAAAAAAAAAATAAACAAAACATTCATTCAAGCTTCACTAATAACAAACACCACTGTTCTCAATCTATAAAATAAGTTAACAATCATTTCCAATAAATAGTTAGAAAATGAGAAACTAGAGAGATATTTATAATAATTAAATAATTAAATGTACATACCTATGAGGAGAATACATGACTTGTTGAGCCTCCTTTGTCTTTGTCCACCAGCCATAATGACCCCCAAAAAAAAAAAATCCACCAAATAATGCAACAAATTGAAAATGAAGCTAGCAACCCTGCAATCCAAATTCCAAGATTTTTCTAAACGAGACACAGCTAAGAGGGCAACAAGAACAAGAACACAAGCCAAAGCGATGATGATGGATTCTGATGCTTGTTCATCATTTCATTTTTGGTTTGGTTTTGGCTTTTTCAGTAACTGAAAAAGTAGGCACAAATAATTATGGTGGATTCCCCGTACACCTTACAAAATGCCACCCCTTGCATGAATTTGGCTCATCAACATTAATTGAATGACTTTGGAGATTTGAATTATATATAGAGATTGTAGAGAAAACATTGATATATACGGTGTATATATATAACATTATAACTTTAAGCACCTTAATGGACACTAGACCTTTCACTTTGTAAGATCATGCACACAAAAAAGCATACCCCCCCCCCCCCCCCCTTTGTTCCCCAAAAAAAAAAAATTGAAAAGGAAAAGGAACATGTTGCTTGCTTTGTTCCAAGGTGTATTGTATCATATATCATATTATTTGTGCCGGAGCAATGTTAGGGGGCAGCAATTTTTGTGATTGTTAGCCATCAACTAGCCATCAATGATGATTTGATGGTGTGAGATTGATGTGAGATTTCATCCAATGGCTCACCTTCCTCTGCTGGTTACATGCTGGCCAAAATTCAATAAAACTGCTGGCTCCCTAGACTTTTTCTTTGTGCCGAGATAAGTTCATATGTAAGACCGCACTTTCAGTTTCAGAGTTGGTGTCTTGTGAGTTGTGATGGCGTTACCAAGCTACCAAGCACAGCCATGTAATCATTCATGTGAATGTACCATTTATTAATAATAGTAATGTTCGCCCTCTTTTCTCGAATTAATATATTTTTGTTCTCGAACATTTAATTTAGTCTCTAATCATTATCATTATGTCTTTAAAGACCATGTAAGTTTCATAATAAACGTGACTAAAACATGGAATCAAATCAAATATATGTGCCCTGTCTAGAAATTAGTATTTATCTTACGGTCGATAAAGTTATCCTAGAATTAGTCAAAGGTAACCACACCAAAACCAAAAATAGATGATGATAAAAATAGATGCGGTATTAAATACGATAACTGTTACTACATCTAATTAGAAAAAGAATTCCTTCTTAAGAGGAGCACCCTCCTCTCTTATGTTCTGGCAGGATACACATCATTTGACACGTGACATGCAGCATGCGTAACACGTCTAGTTCCACTTCCCTATTGTTCCACGTATATTGAAGAATATTCCAAATTTTTTATTATTTTATATGTTTTTAGGTTATAATAGCCACGAACCGAATTGTGTTTATATGACGAGGCTATAGCACTAATGACTGGATAACTCCCCATAAGAAGTTAAAAGAACACTGTTGTATAATAATTATTCAAACTTTTCGCAGTGATCAAGGGTTATAAATTTATAATTACACAAAATAAAATAATATATACTTATTGATAAAAAAGTTTATTATACAATATTTCCTAAATATATAATATACTAGACGAAATTAATATTGCAGCTATAGTATGTGTATCTCAAAGATTTAAACACCCAAGTCCTTAGCACCTTCTCTCTGCTTTTCATCATCCATCATTTTTCATTAACTTTTCACTCTCTTTTTTTTCTTTATTTTGTTTTTCTTCCAGTTTCGTTTTTAGCTCTATAAGTGATGTCTAATTATTAAATAAAGGTGAGAAGATTTTTTTTTTAAATAAATTAAAAATATTATTATTTCTAAAAACGAATTATTTAAACTTTAAATACCAGAATACGTTCTTTTTTACTTCAGATAAGTTCGTCACATTTTCGGCGAATTTTACTTTACATTCTTATAAATAATTAGCTGATTCAAATTGTTAACTTTCATAACAGTCTATATAACAACTATTATCATCATCTCCAAAGTATATAAAAATATACAAAAGTACACATGAATAAGTTTTTTTTTTGAAAAAATAATAATTTTTCAATTTATAATAGAAAAAAGAATCTTATTAAATATGGTTGTGTATCTATGTATTTTTGAAAACGATGACAATAATTGTTATTATTGCCAGCGATATTGCTATATTAATATACTCTTATGTATTTTTAGAGACAATAATAATAACTTAAAAATTTGAGTTTAGAAATTTTAGATGGAATTTAGGTGATGTTTTGCAAATTCTATAAAATTATAGGAATTTGCCTAAGTGCTGCAAATCTGTATGTCCTAAACAAAAAATACATTTCAAAAATTAAAATTAAAATATATTTTTTTTTAAATAATACTTTTTTTTTATTTTGTTTCAAAAAGAATCCAAAGGTGAGAGGTTTGACCGACTTAAATGGTTTCTAGCGGTCATTATGAACAGACCTATCACTTAGGAGAGTAGCAAGTATACATATTATGTGCACATCAAAAAATATTATATATATGTATATTAAGAATTAGTTATTAAATTAATTATTATATTTGTAGATAAATATATATTTAATTTATTTTTAATATATATTTTATAATTTAATATATATTCTATATTAATAATTAATTTTAGTAGATAATTTTAATTTATATCTAATATAGTTGTATTTATATATATACTAATGTTGTTTATAGTCGGTTTTTATTACAGTAATTGTATAATTTTAATAACACTTCAAAATTATTATAAAACTTAAGATTACATTTTTAATATTTTTACAACACTCTATTCTTTAATTTATATACTAGAGAATCTAAGGCTAGAGTTCCAGCTATCATAATGCATGGGTTCTGTTATTATAGTTATTAGGTAGGTAATTCAGTTATATATGGTTGCATTGGGTAATGTTGTTTTGCCACTTCGATCTATTGCTATTATTATCCTTGACTGTTATTATATATTAATCACGCTTCTTGTCATTTGTCAAGTAAAAGTAAAAGTTAGTTATATTAACCACTTATCCATTTTAGATATGATTTTATAAAAATTTATGCAAAATGACATTACTTAAAATAACATGCAGAAGATACATATATACCTATCATAACATGTTATTTAGAATTTCACTTGGAAAATGTATATTGTGGGATTGCATAGATCCTGAGATTCTGTTTCTCAATGATTCTATATCCAAAAATGTTTCACTCTCACTAAAAATTTATTGTTATATATTTGTTATTTTTCAATATATAATTTATATTTTAACATCTATGTTATATAATTACTTAATTTAGTGATTAATTTTTTTTGTGTATACGTAATGTAATTGTTGAATTTTAACACAAGGAATTAGATTACTAAGATAGGGTAAGTAATATATAATAAATTAATAATAAATATCCAATTTATAACAGGAACGAAACCAGTGATGAATGAAATATAGAAAATATATATGCATGTCCTACTCCATCAACATCAAGCTTTTTATTTTAATTTTTATCTCAAAAAAAAGGAAAAAAAAAAAGAGATTCCAACATGGTGTTTCTGCTTTTTTGTGCCTATTTATCTTCTATATGTCTATACCATTTTTGTAACTTTAGATAATAGCCTTTACAATCCAAATTTAGCTTCTTCTTTTTTTCCTAGTCACCAAAAGGAAAAAAAATTAACTTTTCCCCTCCTAATAATACAAATGTAAGTTTGACCAGTCACAAAACGGAAACGAAATGTAACTTTATGTGCTCATTTTTGTTTCTGAGTGCTATGCAATGTATACAACCATGGACAGAACAATCATGCGATACATGTTAAAAATAATTAAACAAGACATATATTTATATACATAATAATTAATTTAATAATTAATCTTTATTATATACATAATATTTTTATATACCAAATAAATATGAAGACAGTCTATATATATGTGTTGATAATTATTATTTACGCTTTTTAACGAGTTAGTAATAATTATTGGATTCAAATTGCAGTAATTTAATTAAGAAAACAACTAATAACTATCTTTTGTTAAAAAATAAAAAAAGTTTCAAATTCAAAACATGTGCTATATATAAAATTTCTAAAATTTTCTAAATTCAAACCGTGGCTAAAAATCTATTTTGATGCGATGCATATACCCTAGTCTAGCTATATTTATATTTCATTTAATAATAACTGAGGTTTGAATCATGAATATGAAATATAAAAAAAAAATCTATACAGATAATACTTTTTTCCTTTAATTTAATGTGTCAGAAGTCAGAACTCTCCACATCATCAAGACAACGGTACAAAAACATGGTACATGCTTGAGGTGGAACATGACACACACGCATGCACACACAACCCCCACAAGCAAGCAAGAACTGCATGAACACGTAGAGGTAAGTACTAATGAGTTGGTTGATGACTACGTTGGAGGATATCCCAGATTGATATTTTTTCCCAAAGTAACCAATGAACATACAGCGGCGGATAACGTTTGCCATGCATAGTACTTGATATATATATAGTTTCTTGCTCTCTCTTTAATAATGTTGGTGGTTCAGTGAGATGGATACCACTTTACTTTATATATTAAAATTATTACTGTTATTGTTTTCTTGCCAATATGTATAGTATATGGTGTGGTGGGGTGGTTTGGCAAATAGTAGAGCGACCGAAAAGCGTGTCTATCAATTGTGGCATTTGTAACTTGGATGTCATCCATCATGGGTTCATTAGATGCATGGTTCTTTAATTATTTTCACTTCACAACTTTATTATGTTAAAATTAATCACTAATATAAAATATATATTAAAAATAAATTATATATATTTATATATTTTATAATATTAATTTTAATGTGTAAATAATATTTTTATATACTATAACGAGATCACAACCGTAGTGGCAGTGACTTTCATGGCTAAAATTTGACCAGTTAATAATAGGTTGACATGTGTATAGTTTGCAGATTGCATGCGAAACGGCTCTTAATCAATTCTATTGTAGTAAATACTTCTTTTTTATTTGAAGGTTATTTAATTTGTAGAAATTTATGTTAAATAAGGGGTGTAAATGTAATTTTCGTCTCGTATATGTAAACGGAAAGTAGATGTCATTTTTTAGATCGACCGAAGAACGGTTTGTTCACACGATGTAAATTGAAAAAATATCGAGAGTGAATGAAATATTTATATAATATGTACAATAAAAGTTTAGAAAGTATTAAACATATAATTATTAATGTTATCTTTTTTTATTGGTATACGCTGTTAGAATGAATAATATTATGACATAATATTAAAACTCTAAATCCAAAAAATCAAAAGTTCGATCCTTAAAATTTAGCGATCAGGTCAACGATGAGGAAACCACACATTCCTTTTCTTTCTAAAGGAGGTGAACACTTTGTTCATCGAAAGTCAATATCCTAACCGGTTCATCGGCAAACAACCATATATTCGCGAGTAGTTGAGGGTCCTTAGGCATTATATATCCTGTTAAGTGAGAAGAAACTAGAGCTTATAAAAATAAGCTGAAGGTAGGTGAATTTTCTTTTTTTTTTTTTGAAATTTTTCTTTTATTAGTTAACAATGTTAAACAACAATTCCACTGTGGATGTTTATAGAATTGTTAGTCGAAAAAATACTTTCGAATGGATAAGGGGAATACCTATAGAATGGAGAAGATTCTCCAACTTCATAGGCCTACCTTAAGATTGAAAGGAGATCCATGGCTGTAACACTCAAATTTCCCGTGATGCAAATAGCTAGAACTGGATCGAGTGGAAAAGCATCTGTTATCAATTGGGGGCATGAAGGCTATATTGCCCGTTAAGCTAATTTGAAATGTTGGAGAGATATTAAAAAAGGAGTAGAAATCGAAAAGACACACATGCAAGTGTTAAATGGAAGTTATCTGATGCGTATTCGGTTTTGATACCTTAATAAGTCGAAAAAGTAATTTGAATAGAGAATCGAATGGTACTTTTGAGTGGAGAATCGAGCAGTTACACAAAGAAGGAAGTTGAAGGTTTTTCTCTGAGTTGGAAATTTATTGGTAACGTTCATTAACAAAAGAGCGGAAATGGTTACCTAGAAATATGCATACAAAGCAGCACCATGCAATTAGTGGTCGGTTATAGAAGTAGATTATAAATATTAGTAAGTTGTTAGAAATAATAGCTGAAACTTTTCTTCAAAAATACACTCAAGCACATTCACATTCCTAACAAATTTCTGAGTCTGCATTCAAGTTCGATTTCTGTAGAGTTCTTTCCATTATCTTTAATTTTTCATTTACGATTTCTGTCAATTTTACTTTTTCTTATCAGATTTATCTTCAAAGCATCCTTTAATTTCATTGTCAGATTTACATACTAAGTTTCCTTTACTGATTTGCCCCATTTACATTTCAGTACCTTTAAGTTTTCTGTCAAAAGCCCTTTGATCAAATCGAAGGCATTTTAATTGCTTTCTTTATAATTCAGTACAAGTTATTTCGATTTCAGTCGGTCTACTTTTCAAATATTTTCTTTTACACTTCTTTTACCTTTTTGGCACTTTTCGAACTTATTTCCTATTTTAATACTTGTCTAATTCGATAACCTTTGATGCATTTATAGAACTGGTACATGCAAAAGATGAGTAAGTTTCGTTCCCAGACCATTAGAATCGAACCACCATTGATTTGCTAAAAATTGACAAAACAAATTGGCACGTTCAGTGGGACAGTTTTAAACTGAACTGTGCCAAAAGATTAATATTTTTTTCCTTTTTGGTGTCATTTGGTGTATGAAATTGAGAAGTGGAAGGATTGTTCACATGGCTGATGAAGTGTCAAATGTGAATGGTGGTTCGTCCACCAATGACAGTATACCAGTGACTGTGCAATCTTCGAACGTTACTTCACGTTCGGAAGGTTTGGTTGTAAGTGAAAGTACAGTGGTTAATAGTGTACAAACTGGAAATATTGGACATAATATTCAGCCACGTGGTAACTTACCACCAATCCAGCCTTCAGTAACTACTGGTTGGCCTCCTTATGGTCTTCCTCCTGATTATACTCTGCCAGTTAGTAGTTTTATTCCTCCTGTTCGTTTCGGGGGATGTAAGTGGAGTAAATAATCCTCAAAACCCACCACAGCATTTCGAGTTCTCTCGTGGTTATAATGTGGGCTCTATATCGAATGCCTCTAATTCTATGGCGGTATTTCGACAACATGTAGAGGAAAGCCATCATGATTTAGTCAATTTATTGATTCAACAAATGACCACAATTTTAAATCCCATAATGGCTGATCATGAATCGAAATTCGAACGTCTTGTAAGGCAAGTTGAACGGATTGCTCGAATCGTTGATTATGATGAAGGTGAAAGGCATGATGTCAGGGGGAATAATGAGGGATTCGAAAATGTATTTTAAAATGAAAATAATGTTTTAAACAGAGAGAATCTTCAAATAATTTTCTGTGGTCAAAATGCAGATGATGTTCTAGCCAGATTACGAGCTAATCATGATGGTGAACGTTATCAAATCATAAGAATTGTGGAGAAAGTGCTCAATCGAGTTGGTTTGAATGTTGGTTTTATGAACTGACCCCATTTTGTGTCTGCTTTCCCTCAAGTTGTTCAAATGGCTGAAGTGCCAAGAGGGATAAAAAATCCAAAGATAATCACAAAATTTACAGGGAAAGTTGGAGAGTCAACCACTGAACATGTCGCTCAATGTTTGGTCGAGATTGGGAATTTAGCCAACATTAAGAATTTGAAAATGAAGTTTTTTCCTTCTTCATTAACGAAGAATCCGTTTACTTGGTTTTCGAGTCTCAGACCAAATTTAATAATGACATGGAATCAGTTGGAAACTACTTTTCATACTCAATTGAATGTTGCAGTTATTGATCTAGTTGCTTTGAAACAGAAAGATGGTGAAACCATCGATGACTATATGATACGTTTTAAAAATGGTAGAAGTAGATGTTACGTGTCATTGCCCGAAAATGAAGTGGTGAAAATAGCAGTTATGGGGGTTAGAATTTTATATGCGTCGAAAACTGCTTAATGTGCATATCCCTGACTTAGCTCATTTAGCTGAAAGGGTTCGTCAGGTCGAATTAATGAAAAAAGAAAAGGAGAAATATAAGAATGAACAAAAATGAAAGAGTAAACCTTTTACTCGAAAGGAGAAGGTTGCTTATGTGACCATGGAGTCCTCAGAGGAGGAATCCGATCTCGAAGCAGAGGTTGATTTGGCTGAACTTAAGAAAGGTCCTCCATACGTTTGCTCTTTACTTAAGAAGCTCCCTAATAATGAAAAGTCGAATGATTCAAAACTAAAGAGTAGGAAAAATATAGTTTTGATATTTCGAAATCTAATCAGATTTTCGATGTGTTGCTTAAAGATAAACAATTAATTCTGCCTGCGGGTAGAACCTTACTTTCGGTGAAAGATTTAAAAGGAAAACCTTATTGTAAATTTCATCAAGCAACCAGTCATTCGACTAATAGTTGTGTTCGTTTCAGGGACTTAATTCAGAAGGCTATAATGGAAGGACGTTTGAAGTTCGATGATAGGAAAAAAGAAATGAAAGTTGATGTTGATCCTTTCGACGTTGAAGCTGGTTTTGTTGAACCATATTTTGGAATAAATATGGTTGGTATGTCTTATGACTTTGATGTGGCTATAGGTGATTTCGAGTCACAAGTCCGATCAGTATATCTTCGAGCAGGGGATGGTTTATTGGATTTCTTAGTGCAGCAAAAGATCAAAGATCGGGATGTATCTTTGTGCCCTCGATATAATGCTGTATTTGACGCTGAGGCTACAGCGATCTTTGAGAAGGAAAGGATGAAAAATGAGTTGGCTCATAGGGAGGAGCAGGCTTGTCAAAGGCAACCTGTTAGACGAGTGGAAGGAGAAAGTTCAAGGGCTCCTCAGCATAATGTTGTTGCACCGATGAGTTGCTCCCAGGCTATTGGAGTTCAGTGAATTTGGAGCTATCAAGAATTCCAGAATCGAGATGCGCAATATCGGCGAAAGCCACAATGGGAACATTGAGGGCCTCCTCAAAATCAATATCTTTATCAATGTGGTCGAGTCAGAAGATATCCGAGGGGAAGAGGAAGAAGGAGTTTACCTCAAAATACGATGCCTTAGGTTGACAAAAGCAAGGGGGCAACACCTTCAGTGTATTCCCGAATAATTTTTTTCCTCTGATGGAGAAACATGCTCGAAGAGTATTCTTTCTCCTATGAAATTAGAGAAGGGCAGGCGATAGTTCATCCTCCAGGGATTGACAAAGACAAAGAGGCCGATTTGGATGAAAAATACTTCGAGGAAGAAGATGATGAGATGGTTGGAACTATTTCGATTATTCCAACTGAGTATTTAGATTTTTCTTTATATATTATTTAAATTACACCCATGGATATGATGTGATGTATACTATTATAATATATAATTGAATAAATACTTAGAAAGTTCTCTAGAAATTTTAGATTAAATATTTTAATTTTTTAGTAAATTTTTATTTTTTAAAAATTTTCATGAACAATTTTTATTAGACAAATTGCCCTTTTAGATAGTATTTATTTTTTGAGACTGAAACTAAAATTAAAAAACTGAGATTTAGTATTTTGTTTAATGGTAGAACTAAAATTTAGTCTCAAAATACAATTTTAGTCTCATTGGTATTTCTAAAAAGTGGAGATAAAGAGAACTGAAATTTTTTAGACTGAAACTGAAACTTTAACAACGTTTTATTTTAAAAATATTCTTATTTAACTTTTCAAATTCTAAATCTATCCATCAATCTTTATATTTATCTTAAATCAAACATAATACTTAGACATAACTCACTCCAGTATATTTTACACTAAATACAATACAGAAAATAATTAAATTACAGTCTTTTATTAGTCTCAATCTCCTTTCTAAACGCAGAATATTATTTCAAAAAGGATTAATTTATCTTTGTTGGATAGTCCTTTTCTATTGGACAGACTAATCCTTTTTTTTTGTTTTGGAGAGAACTAATTTATCTTATAGTAAAATATTTAAAAATTTAAAATTTAATTGCAAAAATTAGAGCATTAATTTATTCACCAATGATAATTTTTAAAAATTTTAAAAGATAAAAAATTTATTGAAAATTAAAGTATTGAATCTAAAGACTAATTTAACTTTCTTGTCACTTCTTCAACTCATTCACATGAAATATGTAACTAATATTACGCAACTAGTCTATGTTTTCTTTTTTCAAAAGTAAAAGACACCATAAACCCATAAGAAGGGAAAAAAACTGTGTAAAAAATTTTAAAAAATAAAGGAATAATTTATTCACCAATGATAATTTTTAAAAATTTTAAAAAATAAAAAATTTATTGAAAACTAAGGTATTGAATCTAAAGACTAATTTAACTTTCTTGCCACTTCTTCAACTGGTCACATGAAATATGTAACTAACATTACGCAACTAGTCCATGGTTTCTTTTTTCAAGAGCAAAAGACGCCATAAGTCCGTAAAAAGGGAAAAAAACTGTACAAAAAAATTTTAAAAAATAAAGGATTAATTTATTCCCTAATGATAATTTTAAAAATTTTTAAAAATAAAAAATTTATTGAAAACTAGTGTTGAATCTAAAGACTAATTTAACTTTCTTACCACTTTTTCAACTCACTCACATGAAATATGTAACTAACATTATGCAATTAGTTTATGCTTTTTTTTTTTCATAAACAAAAGATGCCATAAGCCCATAAGGAGAAAAAAAAACTGTAAAAAAATTTTAAAAAATAAAGAATTAATTTATTCACCAATGATAAGTTTTAAAATTAAAAAAAAATAAAAAAATTATTGAAAACTAAAGTATTGAATCTAAAGACTAATTTAATTTTTTTGTCACTTCTTCAACTCACTCACATGAAATATGTAACTAATATTATGTAATTAGTCCATGCTTTCTTTTTTCAAAAACAAAAGACGCCATAAGCCCATAAGAAGGGGAAAAAACTATGTAAAAAAGTTTTTTTAAATAAAGGATTAATTTATTCACCAATAATCATTTTTAAAAATTTAAAAGTATAAAAAATTTATTAAAAACTAAAGTATTGAATCTGAAGATTAATTTAACTTTCTTGCCACTTCTTCAACTCACTCACATAAAATATGTAACTAACATTATGCAACTAGTCTATGCTTTTTTTTTTTCAAAAATAAAAGACGCCATAAGCCCATAAGAAGGGAAAAGAAAACTATGTAAAAAACTTTAAAAAAAAATAAAGGATTAATTTATTCACCAATGATAATTTTTAAAATTTTTAAAAAATAAAAAATTTATTGAAAACTAAAGTATTGAATTTAAAGACTAATTTAACTTTCTTGCCACTTTTTCAACTTACTCACATGAAATATGTAACTAACATTACACAACTAGTCCATCCTTTCTTTTTTCATAAACAAAAGACCCCATAAATCCATGGAAAAAAAAAACTGTGTAAAAAAATTTTAAAAAATAAAGGATTAATTTATTCACTAATGATAATTTTTAAAAATAAAAAATTTATTAAAAATTAAAGTATTGAATCTAAAGACTAATTTAATTTTTTTTGTCACTTTTTCAACTCACTCACATGAAATATGTAATTAACATTACACAACTAAACCATGCTTTCTTTTTTCAAAAGCAAAAGATGCCATAAGCTCGTAAGAAGAAAAAAAAAACTGTGTAAAAATATTTTAAAAAATAAAGAATTAATTTATTCACCAATAATATTTTTTAAAATTTTTAAAAAATATAAAATTTATTGAAAACTAAAGTATTGAATCTAAATGCTAATTTAACTTTTTTGCAACTTCTTCAACTCACTCACATGAAATATGTAACTAACATTATGCAATTAGTCTATACTTTCTTTTTTCAAAAGCAAAAGATGGCATAAGTTCATAAAAAGGAAAAAAAACTGTGTAAAAAATTTTTTATAAATAAAGTATTTATTCATTCACCAATGATAATTTTTAAAAATTTTAAAAAATAAAAAATTTATTAAAAACTAAAGTATTGAATTTAAAAATTAATTTGATTTTCTTGCCGTTTTTTAATTTCAACTCATTTACATAAAATATGTAATTAATATTGCACAACTAATCCATGCTTTTTTTTTTTCAAAAGCAAAAGATGCCGTAAGCCTATAAGAAGAAAAAAAAATTATGTAGTCCTAACATTATTTTTCTCGAATATATATATATATATATATATATATATATATATATACTTAAGAAATTTTTATGTTCTCTTCTAGGTTTAGACGTTTGGTCTAACTATAAACCACGCAAATAAAAAAATTTTCCAAAAAAGAGAAAGGAACCCACAAATACATTATTAGCTTATAGCTCCCACATTTTATTCTATATCATTTAGTTCAAATATATATAAAAAGTTTTTTTTTCCCCTTTTTCGTGAGAATATGAAATTATTAGCCGGCAAAGTAAAGCACGGAAGCAATTGATGACATAATGGAGTGATGAGTGCATATAAAGATGGTAAATGAAAGCTGTGACATACTTATCATGGCAAAGGAGAGACCAAGATGCATGGGATACTAAGTATAATAATGGGGGAGGCTTTCTTGGACAGAAAGTGATGCCATCCAATTGATTAACTATGATCAAATAATTGTTGCATTTGTGCATATTGCACTAAGATATGTTCAAAAAAGATAAGGATATCCATATCTTGATAAGCTTTAATTTCCACTAAATTGGAATATAAGTCAAAAGGTTTTATTGTTCCAACAAAAAAAATTATCAAACATAGTGCATTCAAGACTTTCATAATAAGTCTTTGTATACTAAAAATTATAAAGAATAAAGTATTGTTTTAATTTTTAATATTTAGACTAAATTTTAATTTTATTTTTAATATTTAAAGGATTTTAATTTTATCACAAATGTCTTATTTTAGTTCTTTGATTAAAATTAATTTTTTTCAAAAATACTTTTTTGTTATATTTTTTTTAGATAATAACAAAAATCATAATTATAATAATTATGGTAGTGGTTGTAATAATTTGAGAATGAAAATATTAGGATAATAAGAGAACAGAAAATATAATAATAGAAAAAAATAAAATTTCAAAAAAATTTAATTTCGATCAAATAATTAAAATAAAATAAAATAAAATATTTGAAACAAAAGTAAGACGTTTCAAATATAAAGACAAAATTAAGATTTAATTTAAACGATAAATATTAAAATAATAGTTTATTAAAATTAATAAATAAATATAAAATAAAAGCTAAAGTTTTAAGTTTAAGTCAACATAAAATATTATGTGACTTAATTGTCTCATGAATGGAATGACAAATATACCAAAAATAAGTTCTATTAATTTATTATCATATTAATAAAAATAATTATTTTTATATTTATTACTGTGTAAATTGTCATCTCCATAAGAATGGATGATTAGACTTTAATAAGAATTATATTTCTTGTTTTTATGTAAAAAAATTATAGAAAATTACTATTATTTATTTATTTTATTATTTGGTGGGGGATTCTTGTTATTTTGTGGTCTTTGGGGAAGGAATATGTTCAACTTTTTTCGTATTTTGGATTCCTCTAAAATCTAATCTCAATATTTTAAGCTTTTAATATTCGTGCATTATTGGATGTTAAGTTTTTTGGAGCCCACATGTCCAAAAATATGTTTTTGGAACCCACAAGTCCAAAAAAATTTTTTGGCAAAGCTTTTTCGGAGAATAAAGAGGAATACGAAAAAACGATCAAAAAAGTGTGGAGTATAAACTCTAACAACGGAGAAGAATGTGACAAAATGTTAAAAAAGATAGAGAACTGCAAAAATAAATTGACCAAATGGAGCAAAAAAAATTAAAAGAGCAGACAGAAAAATTGAGAAATGACAATAATAGAAGCTAAAAAGACTACAGAACTCGGAAATAATAACTCAACAACAAGAGCAAATTCTAAAGGTAAAAAGAAAGATAACAAGTCTATGAAAGCAGGAAGAAAAGTATTGGGGACAAAGAGCAAGGTTGAAATGGATCAAGTAGGGGATAAGAATACAACATTTTTTCATGCATCAACAATTCAGAGAAGTGATAGAAATAGGATTGAAAGACTTGAGAACTCTTCGGAGGAATGGATTCAAGGACAAGACGAGATAAAAAAACGTATAGAAGATCACTTCTCTCAGCTATTTAAGACAAGAGGTAAGGTAGACATGGAAGGATGCATCAAGTAGATACCAACAAAAGTGATAGAACAAATGAATGCAAGACTAACAGAAAAGATCACAGAAGAGGAGATAAGACAAGTAATGTTCAACATAGACAGTATGAGAATTTCAAAACCGAATAATTTAAATGGCTTATTCTACCAAAAGCATTAGGACTACATTAACAAGGAGGTCTGTGTGGTGGTTAAAAGATTGTTTGAAGTAGGGAAGTTACTAAAAGTGGTGAATGAAACTTATGTTGTGCTAGCACCCAAAATCAAGCAACCAGAAAGTCTTAACAAACTTAGACCTATCAGCTGTTGCAACTACATATACAATATCATAACCAAGATAATGGTAATCGGGCTTAAAAGTATTATGGATAAGATCATTTCACCGATTCAAAGCGCTTTGGTAGGAGGGAGACTTATACAGGAGAATATCATAATAGTTCAGAAAGCTTTTCACTTACTAAACAAAAAAGGAAAAAGAGGGAACCAAAATTTGACAATCAAGCTGGATATGAACAAGGTATATGATAGGTTAGAGTGGGATTACTTAGAACAAGTGCTAAAAGCATTTGGGTTTGACCAAAGATGGACAGAGCTAGTTATAGAATGTGTCAAGGGGATGAGATACAAGTTCCAGATCAATGGAAACCTTACAAAAAAAGTAATTTTTCAAAGGAGATTGAGACAGGAAGACCCTCTTTCATGATATTTATTCATTATTATTGCTAAAGTCTTTATCATTTTTATGGACAAAGCTATCAGGGGTCAAATAGGAACATACCGCACCAGCCATAACCTATTTATTGTTTGCTTATGATTATATTATCTTTTCAGGAGCACAGGAAGAAGAGATATACCAATTGATTCAAGTACTTAATAACTATACGATAGCATCAGGACAAGTGATAAACTTAAAAAAATTAGGAATCTTCTTCAGAAGTCAGGTGCCTATTCACATAAGAGTAAACATTGAGAAAATTCTCAATATTTCATCATGGGATAATCCAGAAAAATACATGAGATTGTTTGCTCAATGAAAAAGATCAAAGTACAAAGTTCAAGAGTGGATAGAGAAAAAAGTGAAAGGAAAAATAGAAAGGTAGAAGGAGAGTCTCTTAAACCAAACAAGAAAAGAGGTGCTTATCAAGGCAATTATTCAAGCGATTCCAACATATGTCATGAGTATACTAAGGTTTTCTAAAAATTTTTGCAAGAGACTTTGTGCTAAAGTTGCAAGATTTTGATGAAACTCTCCAGAAAAGAAAAGAAGAATACATTGAAAAAGTTGGAAAAAGCTATGCACAAGTAAAAAAGATGGGAGACTAGGTTTCAAAGAATTCATTCATCAAATTAAAATACAGCTCAATTGGCAAAATAAGTTTGGAAAATTTTAAAGAGGCCAGAAATTATGTAGATAAAATTTCTTAAATCTATTTTCTGGACCAAGAGTTTTGAGAGGTAAAATAGAAGAGACACTCAACATGGATATGAAAGAGCTTGATAAAAGGAAGGAATTTAAAAAAAAATACAAGATGGAGTATAAGAGAGGGTAAGGACATAAACATTTGGGAGGATAACTGGATCATGGGAGTGGACTCATTGCTAAAAACAAATGCTCAACATGTCAGAAAGGTATCATAATTTATCAACCAGGCTAAGAAATAGAACAAAAGGATAATATATGAGATATTTTCTCCACATATCAAGAAAAGAATATATCAAATTCCATTGAGCAAAGTCCAAAGCCAAAACTCCCTAATTTAGCCCTATACCAAAATTTGACTCCTTTACGGTCAAGACCACATACTATATGGCAAAGAGGGACGAACAAAGAAGAATAGAGGACATGCCCACCACCAGTGCAAATCTCAAAAATCTTTGGAAAGGAATATGAAGAATGTAAGTTTTCTAGAAAATTAGGATATTTTTGTAAAAAATAGTGCAAAATATTTTTTTTCATGAGAAAAAATTGTCTAAAAAAAATCGCTAACAACCCTATATGTCCTATTTGTTTTCAGGTGGAGGAGACCTCTGAACATGCATTGTTGTATATGCGAGTGGACGAGAGCCACTTGATTTGGAGCCCAAATTTAAGGCATTCAAACACTGAAAACTATAAAATTCCTTGACGATTGGCTACTACAGAAATGAAAAAGACTTAAAAAAAGAAAAGTAGAACCTAGATGAGAGATGAAGCAGCCTAGGACAATTAATTTGGAAAATTTGAAATACTATAAATACAGCAACTTTTTAACAAATAAAACTAGATCTTATGTCAATTATTATTTATGCAAAAATACAAAAAGCAGAATTCTAGAATTCAATGAAAAAATTAGCACAGCCTCAACCAATTGAGAAATAGGCAACCAATTGACACTCAAAAGTATCTAATTGTCAAAAATTGTCATCTAAAAATGGTGGATAGCACTGTGACAGAAGGTCTCATTGTTAGAAGGTAGCTTCATCAAGAGTGAGGGGTGAAATGGTGGATGGAGACATTTAATCTATTGCAACTAAGATACAAAATTAGCAACAACAACTACCTCATTATGGAAGCAATATTAGCGTATTAACACCCTTCTCTTCATTAAACATTAGAGTTCCGTCTCACTGTAATAGTAAAGAGTAGTTAAGGTTTTCAATGTTATTAGGTGGGAGTTTTTTAAATTAGGAAAGGTGTATTGCTTGGTTATTTCAATCATGTGGGTGGAGTGGTTTAGCTTTTGTTCCTATTTATGTTCATTTTAGATTAAAGTAGTGATTGGAGTTTTGTTGCTAAAACATAAATAAATTATACAAAAAAAATTAAAAAAATGAAAAACAGAGTGCACTCATGATTTATTGTTGCTATTTTTAATTTGTAGATGAAAAATCATCCAATGACATTTGTTTTCTATCATGGTAGAAAGTCTAAGAATGACAAAAGTGGATCAAAGATTTATAAACCAGACAATACAAAGGTGTTAGCGGGAATTAAAGGGAATACACTAGATGTTTTCTTTGTAAAGGGATATTATAAAGAGTTAGGATATTCAGAGATGGACGGTTGTTCCTGGGAAGTACCCAAAATGTTGCTTGAAGTTGGGTTGAGAAAGTTAGAAGTAGATGCTAATTTATTAGAAATGATGAAGGATTATAGAAGGAATCACAATTTGATCAACATTTATTTTGTAAATAGAGTCTCAGAGCCACATATGGTGGAGTGTATGAGTGAGGGTGATGATGACTTAGTTATATTAGAGACCCAGAGCACCTATAAACCCAAGGTCACAAATATTTTCCAGTTGAATAGGAGATACTATTTAAGGCCCAAATCACAGCCATTGTCCCAGCCCAAACGACAACCCATGTCTAGGCCCAACAATACACCACCACAACCAAAATTCCAGCCGAAAACATTGTTCATGTGTCAGCCCAAATCACAACTCAAATCACAGCTCATGTCTCAGCCCAAATCACAACCTGAACACACAATTTGTTCTTCACAACCAGCCCCTAAAATCCTTATCTCAGCCATCAAAGTCTTCTACCTAACTCTTGAAAGCTCAGTCCTAACTACTGAAGACTCACAGCCAGCCCTCAAGATCTCAGCCTTTCAAAAAGTATGTTGTTGGAGGTAAAAAGAAAGAACCCGTGAAGGAAACCAATGTGATAAATGGCCAAAAGAAGCATGGACAAAGGCACACTTCAGAGAGGAGTTAAAGATGGACACAATATGCAACAACGCGTGTGAGTCTTTCAACACGAAAATAAAACATGACAGGGCAAAGCCCATCTTGACACTGGCTGAAGAGGTTAGGAGGATCATCATGAAGAGCATGATTGAGAACATGCAAAATTTGCCACACTATCAGGGAATTCTTATTCCGATTCAATAAAGCCGGCTAAAGGCAATGACAAAGTTGTCAAGAAATTAGTTTTCTCAATAGTCGGGTGATAAGAAGGAGGTGTTGTATGAAGTGCAAGGCTGACCAACGAATATGGTGGTAGATTTGGAAAGTCACACTTGCACTTGTAGATTCTAGCAGCTGACAGGTATAAAGAATGTTGGTATAGCTTGTGAATTTAGGTTGTTATATTATGTTGCTAAGCTTGTGATTTAATGTTGTTATATTATATTATTGTGAATTTGTGCATAATTTAATGTTGTTATATTATATTGTTGATGCACTCTGTCTCCATCGAGATTAGAAGTCTGTGATTTGTCTTAGGTCTTACTTCATTTAAAGATAAATTTATTATTGAATGCAATATTATATGATACTGGATTTTAACAGTGAACTCTCGAGTCTCTTTATAGTATATGTCCATTTTGTTATTATCTTTTAACTAGTTGTCATATATTTTTGTAGAATGATATATTTTTGTTTTGCTGAATAGTTAACTAGTTCATAGATTTCATTTTGATACCATTTGAATGATGAATGGCTCATTGTGTATTTTGATTTCAATTAGTTTGATTAAGATTTTTACTATGTTGACTAGAGAAAATTGTAAGATCCTAAAATATTATGAATGAAATATGTAGTACCGTTTCTTTAGTGAATTCTTTTAAATGTATAAAGATTATGAATGAAATATGAATGAAATTATGTTGTTAAGCTTGTTTTTTTACTGTTTGTAAATTATGTTTCTTCAGTAAATTCTTTTAAATATATAAATTTGTGCTGAAAGAACATTTTTATGTTTTGTGCTTTTATCCTATTATGCAAAGGTATGCCATACATGCATATCATCGCTGTAATTCAAGACAAAAATGACAAGAGGTCTGAGGAGTATTGCTATGAGTGGTTAACGATGGACGCATATAGAAGAACATACTGCTTCAATGTGAATCCAATAAAGGGGCAAGATCTATGGGAATAAACAGGGTCACCAACACCAGTTCCGCCTCCAGTTAAGATCAAGCTAGGTAGGCCCACAATGAACAGGAGAAAGGACAAAAATGAGCAACCTGTTGGCTCAAAGACACGGATGAAAAGAAAGTATAATCCAATACGGTGCATGTATTGTGGTGAAGATGGGTACAACAGAAGAACGTGCAAAGTGAAAAAACAAGAGGAAGCTGCTGAACAAGCAAGGCTTATGCAACTTCAACTTGCAGTAGTTGCTGTCCCTGCTTATGCTAATGCTCAACATGCACCCAATGGAACCCCGATTAATCCTGTTGCTCAAGATCCTACCAATCCACCAGCAGCAACTTCAAATGCACCAACTGAGATGATCCTTGGCCAATCGGAAAGGGTTCCGGTTACACAAGAATCTCAATCTTTATCTGTTTCCAGCCAAGTATGATACTTTATTTGTAATCTATCTTTTGTTATAAATTATAATGTTCCATAATGTGAATATGATTAGTGAATTGACTTTATCCTTCATAATGATAAAATGCAGGACAAAGTAAGATCAAGGCCTCCAAAACTTCATGTTGTTAAAGGAAAAGCAACAACCCTAGTCTCACCACAACCGGCTGCAGCTACAACAATTCCGATTTCGGCTGAAACAATTGAGGGCACCAATTCTGCTACTGCGAAGAAACTTGCTAGCTTAATGACCTTTGTGCTAACTCTCGGATTCAAACACCCAAGGAAGAAAGACAAAGATGTTTAAGTTGTGTTGTGTATTAAGGGGTGAATTATGTATTTTGTAAAGGGCTAAGGATTAGAATCTTTATGCATTATAGACATATTGAAGCATTTTATACAACCTTGTTCATATTTTGGTATAGCCTAAAATTAGGTAACTTATGCTTGATATTATGAAGACTTGATTAATAGGGTTGGTATTATTGTGAAGACTATGTTAGCATGCTTATATGGATATGCAAATGCTTCAATTTCAATACATATTATTAGATTTAATTTATCTTTTGAGCGATTAAGTGTTTATTTTTATTTACTTGTTTTTAAAATTGTGTAAAAATTTGTTAAACTAATGTCAAAAAATGCAGGTTGCATGATTGTTAATGGATATTCAAAAATGTCCAACCTCATTTATTACATTTCACCAATACTCTTAACAAGATCCAACAAAATAACATCATCAATGCTTTTACAAGTTTTTTACTTTTCCATTGATTTGACACAAAGTACTCCAACCACTAACGTAAGCATTATTACTAGGACAAACATGAAAATAAGCAACATCTTAACTACTCTGACTTCAGCTTCCAAACTACCCTTTCTCCAACCTAGTTTCACTTTCCAATCTTCATAATCACTTTCAACTTCAAACTCTGCTTCTGCCCCACCATTTGTAACTTCAAAAACTTCATATTTTTTATCATCTACCCAACTAAAGTAGTTACAGTGGCTGTCTTTCTACACATGTCAAGTGAAAAAATTGAATCTCACATTAATGGTGAAAGGGGAGTTCAAGAAACTATGGTTCATACCAATTTAAACTAACTCGATATCTTGGACAAGTATGAAAAAATCTTCCTAAATTTTCTGGTGTTCCAAATTTCTTTATCACAGTTTTCAATCCACAAAAACAGGTTCTGTCCATGTTCATCCTCTTTTTTCGCATAGAGGAGCTAGAGCCGAAGCTACCTAGCGATCACAGTGATAGCCCACCACTTCGTCCTCCATCGGCGCTCCGCATCATGGCTTCTAAACCTAGGTGATGTCTTTGCACCACTGCAACACCACTCCTCAAGATAGATTAATGTTTCCGTTCAATTTGGGAATTAGGGTTTATAAAATGGGGATAGGGACTATTCTGACATAATAAGGTAAAAATATCTTATCAGTTTCCAACTGGGTACACAGTTATTAACACACTTGTCACTTAACGATCCATATGTACTGCCGTTAACGGAATATGTGAACCCATAAAAAGGACAAACGTGATTGATGTCAAATCTTTTGAGGACTAATTTGATTAAAAAAAATTTTTGGGGACAAAAATGATGATCGTGCAATCTTTCGGGGACCAATTTGACCATTAACCATTTTTTAAAAGAAAAGATCAAAGGAATGAAGATACTTCTATTATTACTACTCCAACACTTAAGGGGTCATCAAATTTCATTATTTCAAATTTTCCATTGAATAGCTCAAAGTATCCACGACTTCTTCCAATATTTTTAGTAAATTATTAAATACAATCCCATAAATAATTAGTCTAATTCTGCCTCTATTCACACAAACATTTTTTTGTCGTAGAATTATCTAAAGTAGTAATCCCAGTACAAACTAAGAAAAATTATCCACCAAAATCAAAGACTAATACTCATGCCTAACATGCCTGAATTATTAAAAATAGAACAGGATACTCCAAAACAAAAATAGTAACAATGAGACAAACCATGAAAAGTTATCCCCAAAAATGAAAAAGTAATAACACTCATATCTAACACATGTACCTATTTTTCATAGGTGAATATACTATAGTGCTAAACCTAAATTCTTTTAGCACCTGCTTAAATGAGTTAGTAAGAAAGGAAACAGAATGCGTGTTTTTTATTTTGTTGTTATAGATAGATAGAAACTGAGACGCCATAGTAGTGATAGAATAATATTATTATGAATAAGGTGTAATAACCTAACTCTAATCTACAGTGAAGGTGATTAAAATTTTGGATTTGTCCTTTTTGGTGGATAGGGACTTTTTTTGTTTTTACTGTGTTTGGATTTATTGTGGATAGAGACTTTACTTCATTTAATATGAAATTGGAGTTGGAAAAAATGGACGGTATTGAGTGAGCTTAGCAAGGTATGGACAAGATGTATTTGTATTTTAATTTTTTTATGATGCATGGGATAAATTATATCATACCCAATAATTAAAAGGTTTAATTATTCTATTGGTCCTTATAGTTTTGTAACATTTTTAATTAGGTCCTTATACTTTTTTTTTCTTTTAATTTGGTCCTTACACCAATTTTTTTTTTCAATTAGGTCCCTTTTGACAGTAATTGGTTTAATTGTACAGGGACCTAACTAAAAAAAATTCGTGCAGGGGCCTAAATAAAAGGAAAAAAAAAGTATAGGGACCCAATTAAAAAAAATTTGGTGCAAGGACTCAATTAAAAAGAAAAAAGTATAGGGACCTAATTAAAAATTTTGCAAAACTATAGGGACCAACAAAGTAATTAAACCTAATTAAAAATAAAAAATGAGTAATTACCCAAATCAGTCCCCGAAGATTTTAAAATTGGACGTTTTAGTCCTCGAAGAAAATTAATACACAAATCAGTCTCCATGGTTTCTCTCCGGCGGCCAAAATAATCTCCAGACCCATTTTCTCCATTTTATGCCACCGGAGAAAGCTGAAGTGGCACAGTTACTCTTCAGCGTGTCCAGCAATATGTACATGTGTGATAGAAGGAAAAATTAGTCCCCAGCCACCTCATGAAAACAACGTCGTTTAGGGCTTGGCACCAAACGTTGCATTTTTGTGGGAGATACAAGGTCGCGCTTCTTCTCCTCTACCTCAACCCCTTTCTACTCGAATAGAAACGTCTTCTTCTTTAAAGCTTTTGGAACCCTAGTTTATCAGCAGCTGCAATGACACTAAGCAATGGAAGCTCGTCGTCTTCGAATCGCCATGGTGAGAGACTTGGTGGTGGCTATAGTTGCAGCAGTATCGGAGATGGTGACATCAGCAGCCTAAGCAAAGTTAAAATCTCCAAAAAGCAACATCCAAAATGCCTATGCAGTTTGTATGCAATAATCTCCACTCCAAAGACTCGTGAAAATTCGAATAGACTGTTTTTTGGATGCCCACTATATAAGGTAAACAATTGTAAGATTTCGAATAATTTGCGTTCTGTAAAAATTGTGTTGAAGAGTTGAATTTGTGTGATGAGCAGGAAAAGTTATCTTATTGCAAGTTTTTTACATGGGTTGACAAGATTTTTGAATTAAGTTGAAGAATGATGATTCGGTGAAGAATGTTGCCATGGGTGGTGGTGAGATTGTTGCTAATATTTCACCCATGTACGATACAAATGATGATGATTTGGAATACAAACTGATGGAGTAGCAAAATAGAATTGACTTGTTAGAGATGCAGAAAAATGTAGTCCTAAAAGTTGAGGGCAAGAGTAAATGTACAAATATAGTACTTGTTATCATGTTCTTTGTAGTGTTGATTTTGTCAGTTACAACTTACAAAAGCTATTTTATAAGTTATATGTTACTTTGTATTTAAGAGTTCATTGAAAACTGTATGCAAATTTATATACTTTTTTGTGATCTAAATGCTTGTGAGAAGAAGAAAATTTATGCAATATATCACCTTAAAAGTTTTCTTCCAAAATTATTTAGTTGATGACCTTTGTGAATCTAAACACAAAATTATATTGCTATGTCATGTAGTCAAATGAATAACAAAAAAAACAGCACCATTACTTTTAAGTTCATTGATACATAGCATGAAATGAATAATGGAAAAGTCACAACAGCTCCATTACGTATAACAGCAAATATATTGCTTTAATATCAAATAACAACTTAATAACATAACTGTCACATTAGCAACTTAAACTAAAGTCAGAATTCGGCCATACATGAGCCGAAATATAATACACAAAAAAAGTTTCATCCACACTGATCTCTCATCAATCCTGAAATTAAGAGTATTCCAAATTTAGGTCCATCAACTTGAAAGCACATTACCAAAATACAAACCAAAATATTACATCAAAAAGCATAATCATTTGTTTTCAGTCACTTCTGTCTCGAATGCTTGAACTCAAGATTGGAAATAAAGTAGAACATCCTTGATGTAGTGTCCTTACTTGCTGCTAAAATTATTTCTGCCGAGACACTTTGACTTGGTCTAAGTGGTGGAATAGGAGGTGGAGTGCTAGACTGGACTAGGGCAGGATAATATGGTCTAATGATAGGTTGCTTAGCCCTTGCACTTTGGAAAATTGTTGCTCCAGAATTTGCTGCACCCTTTGATAAAGAAGATTGCATATGCAAAGAGTAAACAAAATTATGGTAGCAAACCTAATAGTGTAGTAACACAAATTGCATATCTTTACATTCATTTTTATTCACCACACTAGACATAGAACCTGGTACATTAGCTGTGGGCTGAGTTGGATTAGGATTATCAACCACATTCTAAAATAATGAAAAAATAAGCCAAATAGAATTTCATGTTAGTCCTTGTGAAATTTAAAAAAAAGAAATATAAGTCCCGAATGATTTTTAAAATATCCAACTAAGTCCCTATAGAAGCATTAAAAACCCAATTTAGTCCTCGCGATCAACAATTAGTACATTATTTATGGTAGTTTACCTGTACCTGAGGTGCTGATTGTGAGACATGCATCTCCTCTGCAGGTTGGTTTGATTTCCAGGATTTATACCAGCCATTGTCTTTCTTCTATTTGGATTAGTTGGACATCTAGTTGTTGCTGTTGGAAGTCCTTTGCAAGTCTTGTAATTATGGCCAACCTCTCCACGCTTGCTACAAGTAACCCGAAATGTCTTCTTAATTTTGTTGCCATCAGTTCTATTAGTTTCAATCTCAGATGATTTTTTTCTTCTTCTCTTGACGGGTCTGCCAACTGCCCTCTTTAGCTTTGGGAGAATTGGTTTCAGATAATTTGTCTTCTCCTAATATTCCTTAGAATTAACAGGTTGTATGCAATATTGGTACGTTGTTATTGCTACCCCAATCATAAGCAGAGGGTGGACATATGTCTCAGGTCTGCCACCCCTTCTAGCTATGGTAGCAAGTGCATGAACGCAAGGAAGACCTACAATTACAATGTATTTAGTAACATACAAGTATAATTTAACAACTCTAAGTTAACTAACATAGTTTAGTGAGTATACCGGTTAATTTTCAAGTATTGCATGTACATTTGTTTGTAGATAAGTTGACAGAAAGTTTCTTGGAGCCTTGTTGAACCTCAAAAACTCCTTTCATCGTCACCAACCCAAACTAGCTGTTAATATCTAACATCCTTCATAATGTCATCAAGCCTTTGCTGTTGAGTAGGTGCGATCTCAGTTCCCATCTGTGACTCTAATACTTGTTTGTACTTGGTCATCCGTCACATGATATAGCACCAAAGCTCCTCACACATTGTAAGAATTGGTTTTGACCGGTAGTTCACAATTTTGCATTCTAAACCTCACACATGTTATTGGTGAGGTTGTCACACTTTGGCCAGTGACTGAAGTGAGCTTTGGTCTAGCAAGTAGGCTCAAATTTTTCTAGGTAACTCCATGCATCTTCGTTGATCCTTTTCAACTTCTTCAGACTTGCTTGGAATTCAGCATCAATGGTGCATTTAGCACATTTTCACACAACATTCTTGACTTGCTTGTCCTTGTATCTATTTGTAAATTTTTTCCAAATATGCCTGGCACAATTTCTGTGATGAGCGTGTGGCATCACCTCCTTTAATGCAGGCAACAATTCCTAGGAGCAAGTAAATAAACACAACTTAAATTGGAAATAACAGGCAATAATAAGCATTATTTTGATAACATCACTAGAACAATCACCTCGAAGACATCTGGTCCTAACAAAATATATCATCAGTTCTCATATTAAAACCATCTATATATCCATCCATAATATTTCGTTATTTAAACCATCTATTCATAATGTTCTGTTATTAAATACACTATAAGTCGTTCATACAACCTATCTCAAAATAGTCCAATCAAATGAAAACAACTATAACATAATCAGCAACTGAACTATAACTTAATCACCATTAAGTAAGATAAATAATCACAATTAAATTGAACTAATAATGTTAACTAAAAAATAGTGCAGAACAAGAAATGCAAATATGATTATTTAAAAATTTTATACACTGACTAAGATATTAATTACATAATTATTTTTTGTTAGCTTTTAATATAGTCAAAGTATTAAACTTCTAAATTTACAAGAACAAAGCATTTAAGAATATTTGTTTTAAGAATATAGTCAAAGTTTCAAATAATTGTATTTTTGATATGCATATATTGAATATTTTTGTACAGAATCTCTTGAAGAATATGTCTCTACCAGTTATTAAATTTGTGCTCACTTTTAAATGAAAGTAAAAGCCACGTGAAAAATATCAAGCCCCTATTCTCCAACCAAGTGCTTGTTAGTATATAACCATAAAGTAAGATAAATAATCACAACTCAATTAGCTTATACATTGATCCGAAAATAACTAAGTTAAAAGAATACCTTTTGTTAGTTCGAGATAAAATTCCACCCATGAATATATTGATCTCCAAGATCTTCTTGTAATAAGGTGAGGAACCATTTTCAACTCTCCTTCTTTTCACTGTCAACAATAGCGAATACTAGCACATAGAAGTGATTGTTCGCATCTTGACTTACAGCAGATAATAGCTGGCCCCCAAAGTATTCCTTCAAGAAGCAACCATCAAGACCAATTAGTTTTCTACACCCAGCTTTAAATCCCTTTTTACATATATCTAATACATGTATAGCCTGTTAAACAGTGGAGGGGACTGAAGAATGGGTGTCACATCGAGAATGGTGGAGCTCCCTGGGTTACTCATGTGGATCTCTGTCAAATAGTCCCTTAAATTATTGTATTGTGCTCTCTCGTTACCAATCACATGCTCCCTTGCTTCCTTGAGGGCCCTATATACCATCTTCCCATTAATAATAACGTTGTAGTCAATTTTAATGTGCTCATAAGCCTCATTCAGGATCATGTGAGGCTGAGTTCGAAGCCTCTTTTCCAGCTTCTTGGCCACCCACTTCTGATCTGCCATGTTACTTCTGAATTCTCTGGCACAAGTGTGACAAGGAGTATAAGTCTTGATTTGGTAACTCTTAAGCTGATTATTCCATGCACAGTAAATTAGCCATGGACAAGGATTCCTTTTGGCATTACCAGTTCCTTCACTAGCCACATTCGTAGTTCCAACATTCACATTCCCAGCATCCACTTTGGCAGCCTCATTTGTCATAGTCTCTTCAGTCACAGCATCTTTATTCACATCTCCTTCATGCTCATCTAAAGCATTACTTTGCTCATTTGTAGCCGCAGTAGAAGATGTATTCCCCTCCCCCTTTTAGCTTTCTTGGCTTTTTAATCTTCTCCATCCAATGTTCAAAATCACATCTAACCCTCCTTTGATCATTCTTTATATACCTAGTTTTTCTCCTCTCAAAATTACATGATCCTTAAGAGCAGTCTTAAAACTTTCAATTGTGGCAAACTCCATTCCCACCTCAAAGTATACCTCTCCAAATTTAACACTTTCATTAAATTGAGAGAATTCATACCTATCTCTCTCATCTTCAAATCTTTTCGGAGTCAACAATGTCTCTGATTCATACTCAAAAATTGGATCTTCTTTTTCAATATTTTTCTCAGTCTTATCTTCACCACTGTTGTTGGTAGGATCAACAGCACTGGCAACCCCAGAATTTGGCAATCTAGCCTATGTTCTAACAGTGTTTAGCCCATTTACAGTTGGGCTAGATGAGGTTGACCTATGATCTTTTTGTCTAGCATTATTTGGAGCCCTAGTGTTGGACCTAGCAGTAACATCAACCCTAGACTTGTTTGGGCCTGCATACTCTTATCTAGAACCAGTAGTCCCATTAGTGTTTATCTTGGCAGTTTTTTAGACACCCACACTTGGCTTAATTGTGCTTAGCCCAACTGTAGCTTTCGTATTCTCTATTGAAGCCTTCCTTCTTGCACCTATATTCCTCTGTGAAATCTTCTTTCCTACACCACCCTTTGTTTTTTTTCCATCTTTTCTAGTATTTCTCTTCACAATCAAATAGTCTGGGTCACTATCTTCATACTCAAATCCTGCTGGGGTGGTCTTTATGGTTCATCCTCTGTCGTTTCATACCGTCATCACTAGACTCCTCCTCAACATCTACATCAGCATCAAAGTCCAAATTGATGTCCTCTAGTGGAGTAACCATTATCGGATGATCGAACGATAAATAAAACTCATCAATCTTCTGGTTCATCTGTTTATTCTCACGCAAATTATTAATCTCTAAATCTCCTTTTACAGGGTGCAACCTCCTTTCCAAGTCAGGAGCCTTAGGATCAAATCAGTATATAGCCTTGTAATCCAAATAGCCCAAACCTTTGAACAGAATTTCCAGGTCAAAGAAGCATATAAGGTCAATATCTATTTTTGGAAATTTGTCAACTTTTCCATCAATATATAAAAAAATTTTCTTGTTATCTCTTACAAAATATCCACCGTGGTAAAAAATAGGAACTACATAATCTTCCATTTAACTGCAAGTACAACATACTTGAAATCATCAAACCCTAAACTACTCTATTTTAAGAATTTTTATAAATGAACCCTAACAAACCATTATACAATCACAACATAACAACAAACCATTATACTCTATAATTGTCACAAAACAGAAACTCAAAACCCAAAATACTCTGTAATGGTGACATTCACCATTGTACTTAACTAATTTAAAATTCCATAAATATAATCAACATAAGAAGAGAATACAAACTCACCTTCCTCAATGAGCATGTTCAACGGTCGTTACATCCAGTTCACTAGGTCATGCGCACCAATCGTTGCTGCCGTTTCAGGAGCGACGTGTCAATAGAGTCACCCAAAGCTAGCGTTGGTAGTTGAATTCTTCAACGATAGTGACAATGGTGCTCTGGGAGATTAAGTGCGATGTAGTAACATCCACCTTCTCTGTAAAAGTTTGAAGAATGTGAGGGGTTTGGTTTCTATTCAAGTAGAAAGGGGTTAAGGTAGAGGAGAAGAAACGCGATCTTGTGTCTCCCACAAAAACGCAACGTGTGGTGCCAAGCCCTAAACGGCACCGTTTTGATGAGGTGGCTGGGGACTAATTTGTCCTTCTATGATACTTTGTCCTTCTATGACACTTGTACATGTTGTTGGACATGTTCGAGAGTAACTGTGCCACTTCAGTTTTTTCCGGTGGCATAAAATGGAGAAATGGATCTGGGGATTATTTTAGTTGCTGGAGAAAAATTATGAAAATTGATTTGTGTATTAATTTTTTTGGGGACTAAAACATCCGATTTTAAAATCCTCAGGGACTAATTTAGAAATATACTCTAAAAAAATTGAAAGATACTATAATAAGAATCAATTGGAAAAAAAAACTCATATACAGTGTGATAAAATTTATGATAAATAAACAGGATGTGAATAATATTAATTGGTGTACTAATTTGTTGATAAAAAATAAAAGTGTGTTTGTTTATGACTTTGCTTTTAGGGTTTAAGTTTTAAGAATTATTATTTAGATTTTAGGAATTATAGTTTAGGATTTAGAATTAAGATTTTAGAGTTTGTGATTTATGGTTTAATAGTTTAGCTTTTGGATTTATGATTTAGTGATTTAAGCTTAGTGTTTAGGTTTACTTATGATTTTGGGTTTAAAGTTATTACGTAGGGTTTAAAATATAAGAATTAGGATTTAGAGTTTAGGGGAGAGGGATTTAGTGGTTAAAATTTTAGGATTTAGAGTTAAGTAATCGAATGGTTTAAGATTTTGAGTTTAAAATTATTATTTAGAGTTTATGGCATAAGAATTAGGGGTTGAAGTTAGGAGTTGGGATTTGGAGTTTAAGTTTGGAATTTAGAATTACGATTTAGAATTTAAGAATTATGATTTAAAAAATAGAATTTAGAGTAAACAATTCAAGAATTTATGGGATTTATATTTAAGATTTATTAGAAATAACAAGTGTTATTGTTTTATTAAAGAAATCACAATGAAAGATTAAGCATCTAGCTTTGATATAATATTATAAAATTCATTTATATATTTGTGTTAATATATATTAACACAAATATATAAATGAATTTATCATGTAACTTTGGCAATGCTTACAAATTTTTGTTAAAATTAAAATAATTTTCTTTTATTATTTGATAATGCTTTTAATTTTAAAAATAAAATAAAAGATATTGTTAAAATATAAAAGAATGTGGTCTTATTAATTTTTGTAATATTTTTTAAGTATTACTAAAATTATATATTATTAAAAGTTGTTACAAGTATTATATTTTGAAAGAATATCATCTTTACTTTATTTATAAGTGTGAGACAATTTTCATCTCATCTTTAAAAATTTTAATTTTTGTGTATTCAACTTTCTAATTTTAGTTTTTGACTACTTTTTAATTCTAATTAATCGCAATTCTATCGTTTTAGTCTCAATCTCTAAAAACGTATGGATTGAAATGTTATATTTTGGTAATGGAATTGATTTTTTTTTTTAATTTTAAAAAGTAAAGTGATATTAATTTATTTAATAAAACTTACTAAAATTTTTTATTTTTTTATGGGATAAACTCGTTTTAAGGGATTTTTTATTTAAATTAATTAAACATATTATTTACTAAAATTAGTAACGTGAAAAAAAGTATTATTTTAAATTGATATTTCACATCTTGAGTATACTGCTTTGAATTTTATCAATTACACAAGATGGGTATTGTGCACGCGGGATAAGACGCATTTATAAAAAGAAAAATACTATTCATCTAACGATAATTCAGTCTTTAAATATCTTTTAAATTTAATTATTTTATTATATTAATTTTTAGTTAACTAATTAATCATATTTTCTATTTTAAAAGAATCAAGGTTCAAAAAACTGGACCAGTCATCAAATTGTTTTAGTCACTGATTTACTAGTTTATTGGTCTAACCGGTCCAATTGGTAGTTCAACCAGAAAAACCGTTTTAGAATAGAATAATAAATAAAATATAAATACACATCCTAAAATATAATTATAGTCTAATATAAATTTTAAAATATCTTCGAAATTTAAAACACTACATAAAATAGCATCAACCAAATACATATGATCTTATCAAAATCTAAACTCAAAAGTTAAATAATAATAAAAGCATATCTAAATATTAAATCCCAACATCATGGTTTATCAATCATCAAAATTCGCAAGAATTTGTTGCAAATCTGCTTCGGTGGGATGATCTTTACTTTTATTCCCACCCTGTTGAGCAGAAGAATTAAGAGATGCAGCATAAAGACCACTACTACCACCACCACTTTGATATAAATCAGCATCAATTTCACCTAATAAAATAGACATGTTATCACTATATTATAAGCTAACAACATTCTAAAAAATCAATTTCAGCCGATTGCTACATGCCAATTAGGGAGTTAACAACAATAAAATATAGAATAAGAATGACTATACAGATGAAGATCCAAGGGGAAAAAATGACATGTTCTACTGAACAAAAAACAAGAGACAGTGAGATGCGGCCATGCGGGTATACCTGTACCAGAATAAAAGGTAAAGATACACCACTGGGAGGGTTTTCTGAACTATATAATTGCTCATTTCTTTTTATAAGGTTCTGAATACCTACAAACTTGATTAAACATTACAGGTAGTTAGCACACAGAAACTAAACATAACAGAAATTAAACCATTTGTTCACAAATTGCAAATTGGAATTTAATTGAACAGAGGAAGTTCACAAATTAACAATTTGGAATACAATGATAGGAGGAAGTTCACAAATTGAACAACAATTGAACAGATTTCAGATTATTTATTTCTTATACAAACTGAACAGAGGAAGTTCACAAATTGAATACAATGGAATAACAACAGTTTCCAGATTATTTATTTCTTATACTAACCAATGATGAAGGGTTCCTCTCTTCAAGCTTGTGGGGGACTATAATCAATCAACAGAGTAGCTGTTGGGATAATCTTTCTTCTTAATTCTTATATACCTCAAACAATTTCCTACAAAATGAAAACTGAGCACAAAATAGGGCCTTAAAACAAAAACAAAACAACACTCACAGAGCCAGAAATCAGAACATTCACACAGCCAGAAATCAAGAACAATCAGCACAATATACTAAAAGGATTCAGAAATCAAGAACAATCAGCAACTAAAATTAAAATACAGCAATAAATAATCACCCTAAATACTAAAATCGATAAATCTATCAACAAAAATTCAAAAACAGTTTATTCAAAAGTTAAAAAACACTAAAACAGTAGTAGCAAGTACCAAACAGCAACAAGTAATTCCTAATCACACTAAACCTGAAATTTCAACAGCAACAAGTAATCCCTAATCACACTAAACCTGAAATTTCAACAAACATTACAAACAGCAACAAGTAATCCCTAATCCCTAAACAAAATTTCCAATAATGATTTCATTTTCATTTTTAGCAGCAGCAAGAAAATTTTAACCAAAATTTCAGAAATAAAAGAAAGAGCAGCAGCACAAAATCAGCAAAAATTATCAATTTCACAATTTCACATTAAAAATCAACAAACATAGGCTCTGGGGAGAGAAGACGGAGACACGAACAAAACAGACAGACACTAACCTTCGATGGAGGCACGGACGGCTACCGGGGAGACGACGGCTACCGAGGAGGCGACGGCGAGCGGCGATACGGCAGCAAGTTGCTTCAAGCCAACAAAACAGAGAAGCCACGGAGGTCGGACTGATGACAGGAAAGCAGGATGCCGAGCTACAAGAGAGGGCCAGGCCACGGACGGCGTCGACAGCACGGACGGCGGCAGCACTGCGGCAGAACCATTGCAAAATACAGAGAAAGCCTAGGGTTTTGGTTTGGTGAGTTAAGATGAAGAGCTGAAAAGGACCTGCAGATTTACTGGATTCCGGACACAGGGAAGAGGTAGAAGCGGCGGTGTTGAGGAACTGGAGACGGCGGCGGCGCTGAGGAACTGGGAACGGCAGCGACGATGGAGGGCTAGGGTTCCTTTGCTTTAGAGTTCTTCAGGGAGTGAGTAGTGAAATAAATGAATGATTGGGGGGAAGAGAGAGGGGGGTTGGGTGGAGTGGATCCGTTTCTTTTTTTTTTGTTTAAATTAAAAAAACGGCGCTGTTTTTCCGAACCGGTCGTCACCGGTCTGGCCCAACTGACTAGTTTTTGACCGATTCACCGATTTTTTAGCGATTTTTTCAATTGCGATTTTTATAGGAAGATTGGACCGCTTACATTGCCGATTCGCAGTTAAACTGGTCGAACCAATCGATCGGGTCAAATTTTCATAACCTTGAAAAGAATTACTATCAATTTTATTTAATTTAAATTTTATAAATAATATATCTGACACTATTAAAACTACCTCGATGAGAATGATCAAAGAACTTCAAAAACTAAAAAAGGTAACATTTTTCATTTCAAAATAATTTAATTAATTAATCTTCACTGTTTATCACATAAAAAAGTATAGGTTGATAATGAAAATATTAAATAATATGAATAATAAATATATCAAATATTTATTTTACTAAATATATAGATGATTATTTTAATATTAAAATTTAAATGAATAATTTAAAAATATAATATATTTTTATTTGATTAATAATTATTCATATTATTTAAAATGATCATTATTTACCTAACACTCCGTTGATCAGATTTGTCAACTCGATCTCTCTCGCATGTAAACTTGAAACTATCAAAGTTATAAAAGAGTAAATTAAAAAAAAACAAACAAAAATAATTAAACAACTTTATAATTTGCAGTGCAAATAAATAACTACTAATCAGGGTTAAAGATCGGGAGAATATTGCTTTCTTGTTCATCATGCATTGAGCAGGCATACACATCGAATAAAATCTCAGAAAAATATTTACTGGAAGGAAAAGCGACAAACTAAAAAAATATTGATGGAAGAACTGCGACGAAGACCGTCAAAGATGCTGCTGCGGCAACAAAAACGGGCTGGAGGCAGCGACGTTCAAGACGAGGGAAGGCTACGACGATTCTGATATTAAGAGGGGGCTGGTATGTTCATTCTTTAAAGAATAAGAGAAAAATTATTTTCTATCTTCGTTGTATATCAATAAATCTAGTTTATTTTTATATGTACATTTTGAAATGTAGCTTCAATTTCAGATGTATTCATAATTTATTTTGTGTACAATTATATTATTTAGATGCGCTGCAAAGTTTTAATATAATATTTTAAATGTGTTTAGGACACATTTAAAATAATAATAAATAACAAAATTAACTTATCAACTAAACAATATCATTTTTTCTCTTTCTTATCTAATTATATTTTAGCTCTATATGATTGTGTTTGAACATTATTTTTTCTTTCTTTTTCGAGTAATTATTTTTTGTGATAATTTTTTTAATTATTTTATATATATATATATTCATAACACATCTAAAATAATAAGATAACATACAAAATATTTTTGGTATACATCCAAAATTTATTTAAATTTGTGTGTTATATTTTTCTTAACATAAATTATTTTTTAACATATTCAAACTAATAAGATAATACACAAAATACTTTTAGTATAATTCAAAATTCATTCAAATCTGTGTTTATATTTTTCTTAATATAAATAATTTTATAACACATCAAAAATTACAAAATTGCACACTAAATAATTTTTTAATACATACGAAACTCATCCAAACATAATTGTGTTAATTACTCTTGTTAATTAGAATCGAAAAAATCATATATACCAATTTTAAAACCGAAAAAATTTATTTTGATAGTATTATTTTAATTTTAATTTGGTTAGAGTTTTTTTTTGTGACAATTTGGTTAGAGTTTAATTTTGGTTTGTTATTTTTTGTTTTGTTAGGTTTAAATTTAAATTTAAATATTTTAACTTTAAAGAGATATAATTTTAAATTTTAAATATATGAGATAATATTTGAGACATAATATTTAAAAATAATTATTACAATAGATAATAATGGGTTAAAGTATGAATTATATGGATACCTAATTACACCATCAAAAAAACACAGAAAATGGATACTAAATTAAATACCCAAGATATACTCGGTAAGAAATTAGACCTAAGTGTACTAAAAATATATACAATAATACGAGTATGTTTATTTGTATTAATTTTACACTTATTTTAGATGTATTTAAAATTTTAAATTGTTAGTTTTTAATTAAAAACTTTATATATCTTTATTTTTTTTAAATTGAATATATAAACATAATTGATAAAACATGTATAATAATAAGAATACGTTTATTTGTGTTAAATTGAATTAAATTATTAATTTAAATTATATTTATTTAAATTTTAAATTAAAAATATTATTATTTTAAAATTTTAAATTATTTAAATAAAATTAGATAAAACAAAAAAATAAAAATAAAATGAATACCATGCTATTCAAAATATTATATCGATTTTGAAATAACGTACTTATATAAATTAAGAGTATTGCTTAAAATGATAATTTTTCTTCACATTATAAATTTCAATAAATAATATATTTAATTAATTTAAATAAAAAATTCTTCGTTTTAATCTAGATTGTCATGGGTGAGGGCAAATTTTGGAGAACGATGGACTTCAATCAGCTGGACTTCAATCATTTTATTATTATTATTATTATTATTATTATTATTATTATGTTGTTGTTGTTGTTGTTATTTTTATGATATTTTGATTTTTGTTTTTATATTTACTTTTAGTCTTGAAAGAATAGTTTATTGGATAAAGTATTAAATTGATCTTCTACGTTTGGGCATAATTTTATTTTGGTCTTTAAGGTTTAAAGTGTCCTATTTGAATCCAAAAAAAGTTTGGTTTAACTTCAATGTAGTCGTAAGGTCAAAGTTAAATAATTAATAGAAGGGAAAGTATGAGGAGCCAATGAAATATTTATACAATGTGTACAATGGAGGTTTATGGAATATTAGAGATATAATTATTAGTGTTACATTTTTCCATCAGCTAAAGCTTTTGGGATGAGTGGTATCATGACATGGTATTAAAACGCTAGATCCGAAAGGTCAAGAGTTGGATCTTTGGTGAATCCAAAAATTAAACTAATTTTTCGAAAAGATGTTTATTATCCCTTGTACTCGGATGGTTATTCTAAATAGTGTAGGGAATGTTCAAATATAACACTACAAAAAAATTTTTGAATTCAAATAAGACACTTTAAATATTAAAGAACAAAACAAAATTACGCCCAAAGAAGACCAATTTAATACTTTATCCTACTAAAAACTAAACATGCACCTTCTACATTTATATCAGCCAAAAATAAAAACATGAGCCCATGCCTGAAGACAACAATAACAAAAAAAATTTTATTCAAATTAACAAATTCTTAATACTACAATATTACCGGATCTCACACCGTAATTAACCCATAAAGGTTTATAGTATTACTGCTTTTTTTTTCAGAACTTGTCCTTCTCTACTAACGTCAACTCTTTTCAGCAGATGCTAAAAAATTTTTGTTTTAGTACCGTAGTCAAACCTTTTTTTTACATTATGAATCCTTCGTAAGCATATACAAGTACAAAACATATTGAAAGCCAAATCAACTTTCCATCATTAAACATAGTTCAACATAGTTACATAGCAAACAATTATCATTATTTAGGGTTAATGCAATAGAACTTTTTATTCTCTTTTAATTTAAAAGCTATTACAAATTATGCATACATTTTAAAAAATTTTTGAATTTATAATATGTGAAAGAAAAAATTTTGGGAGCCAACTACAACCTAAACCAACTTAAATTATTTTTTGATATTTTTTATTTTGAAATTTAAAAAATTAGAATAATAAAAAGTTTTATATATATATATATATATATATATATATATATATATATATTACTTTTTAATTAATTGACTCTAGTTGATTATCTCTTAGGTAGTTCTCTAACAAAATCGTATATAAAAATATCTTCTGTATATTCTTTTAGATTTATATATGTCAATAATAAAAATTTATTTTTGTTGTCAACTTTTGTATTCGTCAAAAGAACATATTCAACCATATGTTCAATATTTTATTTTTGAAATATAATTTCACAGCTTCAAAATTAATCCATCCAACCTTCTCATGATGAGCTGGTCAACAACCGCTGCTAAATATCCCCCTACGATGCAATGTTAAGAAATTAATATAACTATATAAGATTAAGAAAACTTTTTTACCTCAAAAGAGAATAGATACTAATTTCAAAAAAAATTGTCCATTTGAATTCAAAACAAACAAGTATGATCATAAAAATAAAATTTCATAATAAAATGAGTTAATTTGAGTATTTGACAATAATGATAGAGAACTAGAGATAATAATCAACTTGATCAATATATAAACTCTCGTTAGCCCTCAACTCGACAGGTTACGAAATTTTGGTGAAAGCAAAAGAGTTGTTTAATCGATGTATATGAGAGAGGGCAAGAGAGGCAGTGAGGGAATGAGGGTGAAACACAGTGAAGTCAACGACCATGTCATTGGAAGAGATAAGGGGGAGAGCGTGGAAGAATATGCATCCGTTGTCAGGGAGGGTTCGTTTTCAGAGGATTTCGAAAAGTCACGGGTCTCTTTTAGAGATAAGGTCATTGATACAGAGAAGTCTAAGACCTTTGTTTTAGTAGGGTCTTTATCTAGGGATGGTATTGCAACGGTGGTGATGCGAGTATCAGTTTTATAAAAGAGGCAAAGAGTTGTTTGGCCGAAGGTGCTGGATAAGCATTATGATTACATGGCTCTTACACATAAGCTTCGGATAGTATGGCGCATCAAAGAAGAGTTTGATCTAGGATTTGAGTATAGCACATCAAAGTGGACATGACCACTAAACTAGCAAGAGACTTATGTTCAGATTAGCATGGGATTGCCAGTAAATATTATCGTTGAGGACATCACTCATGAAGTGGAGTATGAAAATTTAAATTTGATTTGGGCTACTTGTGCATGGTATAAACATGATAAAACAATGTGATCAGAGAAGGAGTTCGCAAAAAGGAAGGAAGTATGGTGCTATGGGTCACCGCAAGTTCAATGAAACCCTACCGCCAATGCCGCACAATGATCAGAAAATTCAAAAAGAGGTTTGAAACGGAAATGCATGATTTAGGTGAGGACTTAGGAGTTGATAAAGCAGACTCCTTGGCTCCTAACGTGCATGATATTCACGTTAATAAGGCATGCAATGAAGATGGGAAGGGCTTGCAATAAGTATTGCGTAAGAAAAAATTTTCAATGGAACAAAAGCAAGGTTTAAAGGCCCAAGATGGATAGAAGTTTAAGAATGGTTCGAGAAGAGTTCCAAAGCCCAAATCAATTAGAATCAGGATGGGGCAGCGAGGGAAACATGAAGGTATGCTATCTCCTTCGCGTAGAACTCTCGCACGCAAGATTGCGAGAATCGGACCAGTCATTGAACCGGTCGAGTGACTAATTCAATGATTTAATCGGGGTCCAACTGTGGTTGAACCAGTTTTTTAAATATATAATAAAATTATTAAAAATTCAATACACAATTTTAAATATACAAATTCAATAATTTCTTAACTAATAAAATTCAAAATTTTATAATTTGACATAATAATTTATTTATATTTTATCATTAAAAATTTATAAAATAAAAAATTATTAATTAACTTCTAAATTATAAAAAAATAATCAGCAAGAATACTAATTGCAATAATTTTTCTTTTCGATACAAACATATCCCTCTCAGACCAGGGAGAAAAATAAACTAGAAGTACAAACTAACAATCTACAAAAAAAAAGCAATAAATAAGCAGGCAAAACTCATAAAGGGCTAAAATTATTCATGATTCCAAGATTAATCAACAACAATAATCGAAGAACTCACTGCGGCAGAAAGTAGACGAGGTATGGAGTCCACGGCGGCAGAACAGAAGCTTGGCAAGACAGAGGTGGCCAACAATAGAAGCTTCGAAGTGACCAGCCACCACCGACGACGACAGAATCTTCAAACCCCGCTTCTGACAACCAGACGACGCCGACGACAAAGGCTTTAGAGTTCAGACGACGACGCCGTCGACAGAAGCTTCGACCCGCGATGGTGGCAACTGCTGGTGGTCACTGCCGGCGTCATTTGTGGTAACGATGGTAGAGTGTCTTCTCTCGTTGGTTGGAGGAAGAGGAAATTAGGGTTGAGGGAGGACGGGTAGTGTGTGTCTTCGTTGGGGGGGGGGACATTAGGTTAGGTTAGTTGTTTTTTTCAATGTCAAAATGACACCGTTTTAAGGAAAATTAAAAAACCAGAGCCTTTAAAAATCTGGCAGGTTCACCCAGTTTATCAATTAACTGTTAGTTCGACCAAATTTTTTTTATCGGATTTTTACAAGACAGTTCTGGAGGTCAACTGGATCGGCCAGATGACCGATTTTCAGTTAATCCGGTTAAACTTATTGGTTCGGTTTGATTTTCAGAACAATGCTCGCACGCCATGGCTCTTCTCTCCGGAAATGCCCACGACCTTCTTCCTTGCAAAACTCGTCGGTTGATAAAAATAAGGGCACGACAAAGGACACAGCTAGAAGCATGGCGGAATGTGCAGTGTTAGGGGCAGAGGGAGACAACTCTTGAGAGTCAGAATGTTCCAGCACTGCAAGGCAAGCCTTTTCTTGAGGTTGGTGATTCAGTTTAGATTCTTTTGTTATTTTTCTGTCCTTATTTTTATGGATAGTTTAAATATAATTATTTAGAATATTAGAGATGCTTCTAATAAGTTTTCCCAGGTGTATTATAAGGAACTTGTTAGGAAATTTAGACATGTCTTCTTTATTATGGTTGAAATTCACTCCTCTTTTCAACATTTGAAATTGTTGAAACAAAAGGTGCTTGTTGGTATCATGAAAGCGAAGGGGCATAAGGTGAGAATTTGGTTTCTATCTTCAATGCAGGGTGCTTGTTGTAAATTAATTGATGCTTTCAATTAGGGTATTACAATTGAGGTTTAGTTAGATAATTTGATTTGGAGGGGTAGTGATATTTATGGTAGTCCCAAATTTAATATGAGGATTCTCCTTTGGGAATCTAGTTGCATAGTCCTTGGTTTTCCAAGGGCGTTGTATTATTCTTGATGATTTTAATGAATTCATATTTTCTCATAAATATAAGGGTTGTCACTTTTTGAGTCCAAGAGCAGATCGGTTTGCTTCTTCATTAGGCATAGTAATTTGTTTGACCTGAAGACTATTAGAAGAAGGTTCTCTTGGTACAGGAGGGTGAAAAATAATATTGAGGTGGCAAAAAAGCTTAGCTGGGTTTATATAAATAGTGGTTGGTTATCTCTTTTTTTAGAGGCCTATGCAAAAATTTTAAATAGACTTTAGTTTGACCATTGTCCTATTCTGGTGCATTAAAAAGGGCGTCCTCAGCCTAAAGGGAATAGACCTTTCTGGTTTGTTGCGGCTTAGACTACTGGTGCGGTATTTTACAAACCACAAGCTAACCGGCAAGTGTATCGGGTCATACCAAGTAATACCTCAGGTGAGTGAGGGTCGATCCCACGAGGATTGATGGATAAAGCAACAATAATTGAGTGATAGACTTAGTCAGGCAAACAGAAAGTAATGTTGGGCAATATAAAAGATATTAAACAATATACAGAATATTGAAGGAAGGCATGTAAATAAATTGGAAAGAAAATATGGAGAAAATAGTTAAGGTTTTAGAGTTATCTATTATTCCGGATTAACTTTTCTTACTAACTATTTTAATCATGTAGGATTTAATTTATGGCAAACTATATGTGACTAGACCCTAATTCCTTAGACCTTTCTAGTCTCCTCTAAAATTCATCAACAACCAATTTCATGGTCGATTAATTCCAATTAGAGGGTGATGATCAAATTCCAGTTTATATGCCACAAAAACTCTAATTACCCAAAAATAAAAGGATTATATGTCATGTATCCTGTTAAATCCAAATAATTAAAATTTAGGAGAATATGTTTTCAAGCTGTTGTTCAAGTAAAGAGCTTTTCCAAATTTTATAAGAACTCAAATAGAAAGAGGGTCATACTTCCGTTCCACCCAAATTCATAAGATGAAGAGTGAAAACAATTCTTAAATTATAAATCCATACATGAATTAAAATAGAAAAAGCAATAAAATCAATCCATATAAATAGACAGAGCTCCTAACCTTAACAATGGAGGTTTAGTTGCTCATGGTTCAGAGAGAAAATAAGGATTCAGGTAAAATATACTGAGTTCCAATCTGATCGCCTCCAAAGTTAACTAATGGAATTTCTTTTTATAACTAATCCTAATTAATTTAAAATCTAATTATCTAAAATTAAAAAAAATATCTTTTCCTAAAAATAAGATTTGAATTTAAATCATAATAATCAGCAGGTCTTCAGTTGATGGGTGGAGACCACATGTTTTATCCATTCTACAGCTTTTAATCTGTGTTTTATGGGCTGAAAACTGGGTCAAAACAGTCCAGAAATCGCCCCCAGCGTTTTTTGCATTTTCTGCACGTGGCGCATGTTACACGTACGCGTCAGTCACGCGTACGCGTCGATGGTCTTTTTCGCAAGTCACACAGACGCGTCGGTCACGCGCACGCGTCGCTGTGCAATTCTTCAAATCACGCGTACGCGTCAGTCACGCGCACACGTCGCCATGGAAAGCTCCAAATCACGCGCACGCGTCAGTCACGCGTACGCGTCACTCCTCGCTGCCATCTCCTTTTGTTCTTGTGCTGCAGACACTCCATCAAATTCAGTCGAATGCTACCTAAAATAAACAAAATTGCAAAAGACTCAAAGTAGCATCCATATTGGCTAAAAGATAATTAATTCTTTATTAAACTCAACAAATTATATGCAAATTCACTTGGAAAAGATAGGAAAGATGCTCACGCATCAACTACTCACCCCGGGTACAGGGATACTATGAACAAGTCATGGTGGTCTGGCTATAGTGGGATTCATGGCGAGCTATCAAAAGTCCAGAAGAATTTCTTAGAATTTAATTCGAAGGTGTTCGGTAATATTTTTGTTAGAAATTATGAATTAGAGTGCCAGATTAATTCTTTACAAAGGTGTTTGAAAGTGAGGGATGGCATTTATTTGCGCCAGAAAGAGCAACAGTTGATTGAAGATTATAATAATACTCTAGTGCAAGAAGAGCTCTTGTAGTTCCAAAAATTCAAAGAGCAGTGGGTATAATTTGGGGAGAGGAATACAAAATTCTTTCATGTTCAGACTCTTGTGCGATGAAAGTATAATAAGATAGATAGCCTTTTGCTCAAGGATGGAGTGTGGGACACTGATCCAGAGGTTCTAGCTTGAAAAGCAGAGTCTTTCTACAAAAGCTTATTCTGTTAGGTGAATATTGTTGATTTGAGTTATCTTGGTGATGTGCCTCTTCCTTCTCTAAATGAGGAAGATTGCTATGATCTTACAGCGCCAGTTACTATGGAGGAAGTTAAGACAGCTAATTTTCACATGAACTCTTTTAAGTTTCCGGGTCCATATGGGTTTTAAACTTTCTTCTTCAAGGAATATTGGACGATCATTGGTTCAGATGTTTGGATTATGGTTAAGCAGGTATTCTCCGGTGTTGCCGTTAATCCAAGGATGATGGAGACTTTATTAATTCTAATTTTAAAGGTTGAAACACCGATATCTATGAAGAATTTTAGGCATATTAGCCTTTTACAATGTGGTTTATAAGATTATCACGAAAGTCTTTGTTAATAAACTCTGTCTTCATCTTGTGGATATTGTTGGCCTTCTTAAGGAGGGTGTATTTTGGAAAGAGAAACTCCTGACAACATCATTAGTGCACAAGAAGTCTTTCATTTTATGAAAAAGACTAAGCTAAAAAAAGAAATTATAGCCTTTAAGATTGATCTAGAGAAAGCGTATGACAAAGTTGTCTAGAGGGTTTTGGCCAAAACCCTCAAGAGCTTTGGTTTTTTCAGTCCTATAGTCAATCTAATTATGAACACTGTCTCCTCTTTGCTTATTCTTTGGAATGGGAATCGACTGAATAGTTTTACTCCTAGCCGGAGTCTACGGCAAGGAGATTATATATCACCATACCTTTTTGTGTTGTGCATGGAGAGATTGGCTTACTTTATTAATCATCAAGTTGAAATGGGCTTATGGGAGTCAATTGCTATTTCTAGAGGAGGACCAAGAATATCTCACTTAATGTTTGCAGATGATTTGCTTCTATTCTGTAAAGCTACAAAGAGACAAGTACAAAATATGATGGTAGTTTTGCAAAATTTCTACAAAACATATGGGATGAAGATTAATGTAGAGAAGTCTAAAACACTTTGCTCCAACAATGTATCTACAACAATAAAAAGGATATTCACTGGGATGTTCTCCATCAGATTTTTCTAGGACCTATGTAAGTACCTTGGGATTACTCTTAACCATTATAGAGTGACTCAATTAGTTTTTAATGGTGTTCTGGATAAGATTCGGGGTAGACTCTGCTTAGTTAATTCGGTAGTAGCTGCTATTCCTATGTACCAAATGTAGGTCTCTATTTTCTCCAAAGGGATAGTCAATAAGTTGGAGACTATGATGCGAAATTTTTTTTAGAAAAGTCAAGCTGATGGTAGAGATTTGGATCTTGTTAGTTGGAACTTGAAAGGTGTTGGTTACTCCAAATAAGTATGGGAGTTTGGGTATTAGAGATTCTTATTGTGTTTTACATGGGAAGCTAATTTAGACCTTTTTCCATTAGTCAAAAATAAGTTATGGGTCCAACTATTAACATCAAGATGATTGTTTTGATTGTTCTAGGGACATGGACTCTTACTTTTGGAAGAGTTTATGCAAAGCTTGAAAAGTATTGAAGGACGGAGTTGCTTGGTGTATTGAAATTTAAACAAGAATTTTTTATTTTCTAATTGGAGGAGAGAGAAAAAACTATCTAATGAGATATATTATATTCATATTTCTGATTCAAATCTCCGGATAGAAGATCTTTGATTGTTTGGTAGGTGGCACTTGGAGAACTTTTATTCCCCTCTAAATCAGAGTCTGATAGGTAACATTCTTTCTTATAATTCAGATGTGCAAGTGGGTTCGTAAGTGGGTTAGTGTTAGTTCGGGTCTGCTTCGAAGGTTTATGACTCGCACAATGGTTACTTGTCGTTATGTAAGAAGCAATTTGGTTGGGAGAAGCAGGGGATTTGGCTTTGGCTTTGACGACAACTTATTTTGAAGAAGCACAAATTTTTGGCTTGGCTTTGTTTTAGGGAGGCTCTGCCTACTGCAAGTTTTCGCTTCATGAGAGGTATGTCAATCTAAGATAGGTGTCCAAGATGCCTTTCTTTCTAGGAATCGGTTTTACATTATATTCAGGATTATTTGAAAGCTCAGCTTGTGTGACACAGGTTGGATATCTCTTGTCATCTTCTAGATTTGAAGAATTGAATCCTTTGTCATAGCAAAGAGCATCATTTTAGATAATTTTCGAGACTTTGGTAGATATTATTATTATTATTTATCATATTATATTATTATTGTTATTCTTATTATTATTATCAATATAATTAAAATAATTAAAAATATTTCCAATTGATAATTGATAAGTAATTTAATAATGTATTAAATATTAATTTTATATAACTGTAATAAAGATATTTTTTTAAGGGCAAGTTACCAATTTAAAACAATTGGTTGAAAGCTTTACCAAATTACAACATTTGGAATTTGGTTACCATATTGTCTTGAATCAATCTATATAGAAACCGTGGGAGGCAACCACGGATTCCAAATGTACATAAACCGTGGGAGGTAGGAAGGTTTTATGATCAAATCATGTTGTATGTAAACCGTGGTAGGCAGCCACGGTTTACGTGAAGAGAATGTAAAGCATAAACCGTGGTAGGCAGCCACGGTTTATGAGTAAATGCTTTCGAACATAAAACCCTAGAGGCAGCCACGGTTTATGAGTGAGTAGTATAAATAGCAAAGCCGTGGCTGGTGAGGGCGGATCATTTGTGAGATTTGTGAGTGAGGAGAAGGTTGGTGGGTGAGAGTGGAAAAAAAAATTTTTTTGTTAAGTTGCTGGTTTGAGAAGTTGAACCGGTTTAGTGGAGAACCGATGGAAGAAGAAGACCGGATGTACCGGTTAAACCGCGTTGCGCATGTGGCTGGATTTATCGACCAAGAGGTTGGTTAAACCGGCTTTTTATTATTATTTTTTGTTTAATGTTCTTATCATTAATGGTAAATGTTAAATTAATATTTTAATAGTTATAATAGAATTTTTTGCTGTTATCATGATAGTGAGTATTTTATATTTATAGAATTTGTAATTTATATTATTGGTAGAATTAATTTTTTAGGTTTACGTGTTAGTAATATTGTTAGTGTTATTTTCTCTATTGTTGTTATGCTTAGGGTTTTTTATTGATATTACTGTAAATTGTTGCTATTGTTGTCTGTTGAGAGTTCGCTATCTATCTTTTTACAGCCTGCTAGGGTTATTAGTGGTGTGAGAAGACAACAGAATATGCCTTTACACGAGCGTATCATACCGTATCTAGAGACGGCGGGCTTATATCACTTGGCTAGGCTGAACAGTCAGTGGTTTTGGGTTGATGAGCCTCTACTTAGCGCATTCATTGAGAGGTGGCGTCCTGAGACCCACACATTTCACATGCCCTTTGGGGAGTGTACGGTCACCTTGGAGGACGTGGCCTATCAGCTGGGTTTACCGATTGATGGTGAGCCTGTGAGTGGGTGCCTTAGTGAGTTTGAGAATTTCATGGAAAATGGAAGACCGGCATGGGTGTGGTTCCGTGAGCTGTTTGGGGAGTTACCTTCGCAGAATAAAGTGAAGCAGATGACAGTGTGCTACACATGGTTCCATGAGCGGTTTCGGGTTTTGCCAGCAGATGCTACTGAGGACATCGTGCGTATATACGCGAGGGCCTATATTATGATGCTGTTGTCATCGCAGCTGTTTGCGGACAAGAACGCCAACCGTGTCCACCTTCGCTGGTTGCCTTATGTGGCATCGTTGGATGACTTGGGTAGATATAGCTGGGGCTCGGCCGCGCTGGCGTGGTTGTACAGATGTCTTTGTCGTGGAACAAACAGAAATGTTGTCAACTTGGCTGGGCCACTACAGCTTCTACAGTCTTGGATCTTCTGGAGATTTCCTTGTCTGAGGCCAAGTGATTTCAACAGATTCGGGATTCCACTTGCATCCAGGTAAAGAAATATGATGCTAGAGTTTGAAATCGTTCATTTACATGTCCCATTAGATGTTATGACATTCTTTTAATTGAACTTGTAGGTGGGCTCAGTATCTACCGAGGAACGATGCAGTAGATCAAAGAGTGGTGGCTGCACGCCTTTGTTTGGATAGATTGCGTGTGCATGATGTGAGTAATTTATTTATAGTTCATTCAGTTATGTTTTGCCTGTTATAGAATTTGTTTTACGTAAAGTTTCATTACGTGATGTAGATCGTGTGGGAGCCCTATTCCACTCCGGATGTCGCAGCTGTTGTTCATCCAGAGATACTACTAGACCAGCACCGCAGGCTATGGACGGCAGTTACCAGTCTCATTTATTTTGCTGCGATTGAGTGGCACCAGGTGGATAGGGTTATGCCTCAGTTCGGCGGGGTTCAGCATCTCCCTCGTTTGGCTCTTAACATAGACTGGCTTCATGCGATGGACGGCAGGGGTGGAGATAGGTGGTTCCCCTCATATTATCGGGAGTGGCATGAGCATTGGCAGGATCGGCATGCCTCAGTTTTACCCGTTGACCGAGTTGCTGATCCTGGGCCATCAGCTGAGTACCTGGACTGGTGGTGTCGTGTGGCCCACCGATTTTTATCCCCAGAGGTTGCATTTCAGGATCCCAGGCCTATTGTGTTGACTGAGGAGGCTCGTCATAGAGGGTCATCCCAGGCACCTCCTATGGTGCAGGTTGTCGACAGACCGGACAACCGCCGCGTGGACAGGCGTAGGCGTATCGGCACACGTACTACGGATCGAGAGTGGCGATGGCTGGCCGACCAGTTAGATGAAGAGCAGGCTGTTGGTGGTCATGGAGGTGATATTGATCATCGTGTTCCGAGACGTAGGGCCAGACGACATGGTCAGCGGGATGGTGGTGGACGGGCCCGTGGTAGAGGACCATCTGGAGAGTATCACAGTGGTCAGGATGCTGTTGGTGAGGACATTGGTGGTGTGGGCACAGGGATGGATCAGGGTACGTACGAGGTGGGGGGTTCTTCTCAGATGTTCGAGGTGGGGGGTTCTTCTCAGATGTTCGCCGACTTTACTACCGCGGCCGTCGGTATGGAGATTGATGATCCTGTGAGTCAGTCAGAGTTCTTCAGAGATATAGCAGACATCTTGGGAGAGGATGATGGCACTCATTATAGGCCACAGATGGATGAGGGACATTCACAGTTTGCCGAGCACCAGCCACATGTTCAGGATGTACAGCCAGGTTTGCCGGTTGACCTGAACGAGCCTGCGCCTTCACCATTGGACCCATGGTTCGCGTTGGGAGGTACCCCAGCTTCGGCTTTCAGCGTAGTTCCGCCACAGGGACAGGTGCCACAGGTGGATCAGAGACCACGGAGGGCTCGTCGTGCTCCTTTATGTGGCACTGGAGGTCACCTTATTGGTCAGTTGCACGATGACGACAGTGACACGATTGAGGACTCTGATTAGTTAGCTATGTATTTCCCATTTGTCTATGTCCTTTCTTTCATTATGTACTTGGATTACTGTTTAAACATTTATGATGCTTTCTGGTGTTGTATCTTAAATTGATGTATCTCACTATTAAGTATGATTAATGATCTAGTAGTTTCTACTTTATTTGTCTAAACAATACAATGACATTAACACTAAATTAGGCTGTCTTAATATACCAAGTCAAGAAACAAATATTCTTACATGACGATACATAAACATATGAATAACACCAATGCTACTTATAAGACTGAAATTAAACATACATTGATAACCCATCCTCAACCTAAATAATACATCCTAATGATCCCCGCCAGCAGTATCTCTTCGCTGGCCACAGTTCCTCCGCGTGTGACCTGGCTGTCGACAGAGGCCACAGCGCTTGGGCTGGTTCTCAACAGATCGATCCATGGGACCACGGATCCTAGTTGCCTTCGGCCGACCTTCCCTGGCTCGCCTCATGTTTGGATCAGGAATGATAGTAGGCCCGGCATATGGTGGCCATAGGCCTTCTAGTATGGGCAGAACAAACCCATTACTGTAAACTTTGAACACCTCACTCATACGATACACCTCATGCACATATGCTGCCCAATTAAGCCGGGAGTGGGCGCAACAAGCAATCGCGTGACAGCATGGATAATGGAGGGCCTGAAAGTACCCACAATCACATGTGTGATCCTTCAGCAAGACTCTGTAGCTACCCAAGGAGAAGTTTCCAGTCGGTGTCGTCTCAGCAACCGTGTACTCCGACTGGTGCCTGTCGTACAACGTGACGATGAAGCACCTTGACTCTCTTATGTTCCTTTCAATACCCTTGACCAATGCCTGACAAAACTCTTGTCCAGCTCCAACTTGCGCCTCTGCTGTTTGTCCCCGGATAACGAATAGCTGAGCAAGCCTTCCGTATGTGGACTTAACCAACGACGTGACCGGGAGGTTGCGAGTTCCCTTCAAGACGGAGTTCACACATTCACTGATGTTTGTTGTCATGTGCCCGAACCGTCTACCGCTATCCTGGTGTTGCGTCCACTTCTCATACTCCATCCGGTTCGCCCAATCACACATTGCCGGATTCTCTGTACGCATGATGTCGAACCAGTAATAGAACTCCGCCTCAGTTTTTGCGTACGCAGCATTAACCAGCATTCTTCTCGCATCTTTACCTTTGAAAGAAAGGCTGAAATTTGCTGCCACATGACGGATACAGTACGCCCGATAGGCACGTGGGGGCAGCCAACCATTCACGGGATCCTCTAGTGCAGACTTGATACCGTTATGCCTATCCGAGATAACTAGGATACCCTCATGTGGAGTCACATGCCTTCTCAAGTTGGACAAGAAAAATGCCCATGACTCGGCATTTTCTCCCTCCACAAGGGCGAATGCTATCGGGAGGATGTTTGAGTTCCCATCCTGTGCAATCGCCAGCAGTAAGGTGCCTCCATATTTACCGTACAAGTGGGTACCATCAATACTCACAAGCGGCTTGCAATGTTGGAAGGCCTCAACGCAAGGTGGAAATGTCCAGAACAGACGGTGAAAGTACACTGTTGACTCATCAATCTGGTCCCCAACTCTAACAGGAGACGTCTGCAACACAGTAACTGTCCCGGGCATCGTCAACTCCACGCCTAGCATCCAACGTGGCAATTCGGCATAAGACTCTTCCCAGTCTCCATATATTTGTGCAACTGCCTTCTGTTTTGCTTTCCAAACCTTCCGGTAACTGGGCTTGAAGCCGTAATCAGCTTCAGTCGCTTGTTGCAACACCTTGATCGGTACTGCAGCATCCGCACTAACCAACGGAAAAATCCTCGCACAGATAACGTGGTAATCAAGCTGACGGTGATCACTGAAAACAGAGCTTGCTAAGCAAGTGTGGGGAGCGTTGTACCTCCTAACCTCCCAAGTTCCCTTCCGTGCACGGAGCGAAATCCGAATCAGCCAACTACAACTTTTGCCGAAATCCTTGCACCTTCCATGATACTTCAAATGGTCCGATTCCAACACTCGGTACTCAACACCTCGACGGATGCTATAGTCCTTCACACTAAGAACAGCTTCTTCTTTACTCTGGAAGGATTGCCCAATCTGAAATTCGGTTGACGAACCACCTACTGTAGCAAATCCGGCCGTATGTTCACCCAGAGCCGCCAAGTTTAACGTCGAGAAGTGTGGAGGGTAATGCTGTGTGCCGGAACTTGAAGGACCTTCTTGTGCTTGTGGATTGGCACCGGTGTCATCGTCGCTGTCCCCAAATATATTTACAGGCTCCTGGTCAGAGTCATCGTCCCGCATTGCATTCTCTACTCGATCAGGTTCCCTGAATTCTTGATGTTCATCATCTGTGGCACGACCTGATTCCCCCAGAAATGCCTGTTGCAGGACCCCTTCATTAGGGGAACGTGCAGTAGGAACTGCAACCGCTGGTACCAGATCAGCCGCAAACGAAGGAGAGGCAACCTGCGGAACAGAAAACCGGTTTGCTGGCGCCGAGCAAGACGCACCGCCTGCGGCAGTCGAGCTATGAACAGGAGCCGATGCCCCAGAACTATCCAGAGTTACCTCCAACTTCGCATACAACTCGTGTATTCTGACCTCAAGAAAACTCCTCACGCAATGAAATAGAACCCTAATATCTTCGTCAGCCCCTAACACGAATGTATCATACATCACACCGCTGGAAACTACAGCGATTGGAATCTTGTAGAAGATCTTCTTCACAACCTTGCTCCCAAAAACCCCAAGCTTCTGCAAGATGGTGCTCTTCAAATCTGACAAACTGTTTGACGAACTAACAAATACACTCAACGGTTCTCTATCAGTGAACTTCACACCATATTTTTTGCTTTTTTTAATTTTTCCAGAGCAATGCACTAAGACAAGAACACACTCTTCCTCACTTGACATTGTGATAATGATCTCCTCAGCAACTACATTCTCACTCGAATATATATAGATTTTCATTATACATAAACCGTGCTAGGTTACAGGGTTTTATGCTCATTGAATGGCCTTCATAAACCGTGGTTGCCAGCCACGTTTTATGCTTTTTCTTCTTCATAAACCGTGGCTACCTCCAGCGGTTTCTGCTTTTCATTAATAAAGTGTAAACTGTGGCTGCCTACCACGGTTTACATTGTGCATTTCCAACTCATAAAACCTTGCTACTTCCCACGGTTTATGTACATTTGGAATCCGTGGTTGGCTCCCACGGTTTCTATATAAACTTAAACAAGACAAATTGGTATGCAATTTCCAAATGTTGTAATCTGGTAAAGGATTCAACCAATCATTTTAAATTGGTAAATTGCCCTTTTTTTAAATTAGTATAATTATGTATTATTACTTAAATTTTAATTATAGTATAATTATAATAAATTTATTTTTATAAAATAAATTTAAAAGAGAAAATAGTGCATTTATTTTAACGAAAAAAATGGATTTATGAGGAATTGACATCTCATTTTTATTAATTTGGAAAAAATTTAATTTTAATATATTAAGTAGATAAATAGATAAATATATAAGTAGATAAGCAGATGGATTTGCAAGTCGATGAGTTGTTGTAGGTATATAGTGAGATCTGAACTTTCACAGTTACTTAAACGAGTAAACTAACTACTCGTATAATTCAAACTAGTTAATTAATTTATTATTTTTTATATAATTTGAGTATTTTTTATTTTATTTTATTTTTTATTTTTTCGGCATTGGCATATACTAGGATTCCTATTCGAATTTGGTATCTTCTTATTTGAAATCTGATATGGCTTTCACTCCAAGCTTTGCTCAGATAAGATCGTAAGGAGCTCGTGCAAAGTGCAAACTCTTAGGATCCCGCGCTCCTACTCCTTCTACACTTCCAACCTCATCCTTCTCAGATTCGTCGGACACAGCGGCACCGCAACCAACCACGCTGCAGATTTTAGTTTCCGCTTCACCGCTTCTGCGGATCTGCACCTGAAACTCTCTTCTGTGCTACACTGCTACTGCTTATTGCTCTCGTGCTCTATATTTACCTGTTCTTACTTGGTATCAATTTATCTCTATTCTTTTAATTTAAATTTCAAGTTGAGCAATGCCGTTCAGAACTTGTTCTTAATTAACATCAATCAGCACAACATTTTACCGAAAGTAATGAATGCAACTCCTCTAAGCTACCTTTTGTCTCACCCAAAATCTTTTTAAGCTGATTTAGAGGCTTCAAATCCCAGAATTTTATCAAACAAAGCTTTGAGGATATGGGGAGCTCGGAGAAGGTTGTTGCTGTGATCATGGTGGGTGGACCCACCAAAGGTACTTTGTTTTTTTCTGGAAATTTTTGGTATTGAGGAAAGTTAAGAGTCTTTATCATAATTGGTGTTTTGTCTGGGTTCCAATTTTTGTTTGTTATGTTGCAGGGACCAGATTTAGGCCTCTTTCATTCGCCATTCCGAAACCCCTTATCCCTTTGGCTGGCCAGCCAATGGTTCATCATCCTATATCAGCTTGTAAGAGGGTATGCTTGATGCTTCTTTTTGTGTGTGTGTGTATATGTTGTTGATTTGTTATTGTTGTTGGTTCTTTTTTTTTAAAAAAGGAAAGAAAAAACTACATTTCACACTGTTGTTCCAACCAAATTGAGGAAACCCTGAAAAAGGAGGAACTTTTACTTTGAATTTCAATGTTGACTTGCTAAGAGAACAGGAAAAAAAATTTGGATTTCTCAATGTAGGATACTGATGTATAGAGCAGAGCTGGGTCAAGGTTGATTGAATAGTAGGCAAACTTGTGTTTCTATATTTTTAGGAGAAAGAAAACAAAAAGGAAATTGAATTTCTCAATGTAGTTGCTGATGTATTGACTAAGTCTGGGTCTATAGAATTCAGGGAATCTGGAGATAGAGATAGAGATTGAGTGAATCTGAATGGATATTGTTATTCTGAGAATGATATGTTGTACATGAGTTTGTATAGGGGATACAGAGTGGTATTAGGGTCTCTTATTACTTAGTCAGTTATTACTGTCAATTCTGTATTGAGCATTGAGATGTAATCTACTAATACAGTCCTTATCCTACAGCTTCACTCTATTATGATCTTGCTTGGTTGAGTGGACCTGTGTTTGTTGAGTGGTGGGTGAATTCATGTTTATATATACACACACATACACACACTCAATGTAGATATTGATGTATAAACCAACACTGGGTCTGGATTGATGAGTGGTAAGCATACTCAATCACTTCCCACTTCCCAGCATGTTGGGAGAGGCAGTCACAGTGCTAAATTAGTCATATTCTTGGTATTGGGATCTGAACACCGTGGTAAAGGTTAAAAAAAGAAAAGGAAAGATTGAAGATACTGATGTATAGATTTTTATTCGCTAATTTAAAGACACTATAGGGTTGTCCAATTGAAGTAGCTGACTCTATTTATTGGTACAAGGCTTAGCTAATGTTGTAATCTAAAATTCAAATTGAGTTTCCAGATTGATAATGGATGAAGCAGAGATGATATGAATGAAAATTTTAAATTATTTCTACTTAGTTTTTGTCTTCTACAGATACCCAATTTGGCACAAATATATCTGATTGGATTCTATGACGAGCGGGAATTTGCACTATATGTCTCTTCGATTTCAAATGAGCTGAAATTACCAGTAAGGTGACTACTCCTTACTTATATGGCTCCTTTTATCATATAAAAAAAAATTAAATAAATACTTAAGGTATGCTTTGAAGCCCTGTTAAATTGCTGAACTGAACATGGTGTGTTACTGGTATTTTATCTAGATACTTGAAGGAGGATAAACCACATGGTTCAGCAGGTGGTCTTTATTACTTTAGAGATATTATCATGGAGGACAGTCCGGTTAGAAACACATCTCCTACGACCTATTTTACGTTATTTTGCTGGTTAACTTTATAAATGCTTTATGTCGAAGTTCTAACAGATGGACTGCATTGTTGTATTGCAGTCACATATCTTCCTCCTAAATTGTGACGTCTGCTGCAGTTTCCCGTTAGCATCCATGCTTGGTTAGTATGTGGTAATTAAGACAGTAGTTCTTCAGAGGTTCGACACTACTGACCTCTTTCTTTATTTACCTTTTGTAGAAGCACATGTAAAGTATGGTGGTATGGGGACAATGTTGGTAATCAAGGTCAGTGCTTGAAACTATATTGCATACATATCCACATCTATTTAAAGGAATGCAGATGTTTGTTTAATGCGAAACTATTTTTTACGTTTTCCTTCTGTGATTATATGGATTTCATGTGTAGGTTTCGGCTGAATTAGCCAGCGAATTTGGGGAGTTGGTTGCGGATCCAACAACTAATGAATTGCTGCATTATACTGAGAAGCCTGAGACTTTTGTTAGTATTCGGTTTGGCTCTTATCTCTTTATTTTATAAGAAAATAAAAATCCAATGCTGTAGCGTGCTTCTGACTATGCCTAGTGTAGACTAACCATTTTACAATATGCAGGTTAGTGACTTAATAAATTGTGGAGTCTATATTTTCACGCCCGATATTTTTTCTGCCATCCAAGATGTATCCACAAATCGAGAAGGCAGAGGTTGGTCTCTTTCTGTTAAAGTTTTGAAGGCCTCGATTTTAAAAGTGTTGTGTTCCATGATTTAGTTCCCTAATCAACAATATTTAAACAATAAATAACACATAGAACAAGCATTGTTTCTTTTATGGCTGGTTCACATCTTCAAAAGCACCACACAAACAAACATGTGTGCAGTCAAAATAATGCATCTTGTCCCCTGGTTTTCCTCATACAATACTTTCTTTTACAATATATTATTACAGGTCTCAAAACTGTATACATTTTATTTTTCCTTTATTATTTCTTTTATAGCTTTTGTCTTTGCTGAGAAAAATTAGTACTAAATTAGTTACCATGTCCAACCTTTCAAATTCCAAATATCCATATCAATTATACTCCTTGGCTCTTCCAAATTCCAAACATCCATATCAATTATACTCTTTGGCTCTTCGTTAGAGTATTGGCCTATATATTGCAAAATGGGAACAACCTTATTTTTTCAATTTATGTTAAAAAAAGGGGGGCTAGTTAGCCTAAGTGCCACATTTATCAAGAAGACATGTACACAAATGGCTTATCAATTAGATACTTATATTGGATTTCTTGTTTATATTGAAGGTAAAGGGCAAAAAAAGGAAAAAAAAGAGAAAGAAAACTATTTGGAAACAAATAGATGGACTTACCCTTAGCTGATTTTGTAATGAAAAATATGGTATATTTTGATGACACAATGGATGTCTGCATAGTAAAGCATTCTAACAATTATACTTTCAAGGAAGGTCTATTTGTACTCGTTCTTTCAAATTCCTCTGCACTATATTTGATGCATCCATAACATTGAATTCGATGCGTCTATGACAAGCAAGTTTGAGAACAAGAATATCGGAATGCTTTCCTTTGATTTTTTCCCCTTCTTGCTCTGTCTGCTAGACTGCTAGTTAACTTTGTGCTGTGTAATTTGGCACCAATGAAACTTTATTTTTCGTTATTTATTATTTCTTAAAAATTTCAGCTATTTCCTTTTGTTTTGACACTGCAGCCAATCTTCGTCGTGTCTCCAGCTTTGAAGCACTCCAATATGCCACAAGGTTGATTAAACCCCCCCTACTTTTTCTTTGTTTTGGTGTGTAGCAAATTCGAGGCAATTTTTCAATGGCACTAATTGCTTATAAATATTTGACTCCATTGTTCATTCTTGATAATTCAATGAAAAATCAGATGCAGCACATTGATTCCCAAACCTTTTTTATTGCACATATTTCTTCCTTTGTAAAACTGCAATATCTTCAAGGGTTTTGAAATGTTTTTCCTTCAGGAGTATTCCTCCAGATTTTGTAAGACTGGATCAAGATATATTGTCACCCCTAGCTGGAAAGAAGCAACTATATACATATGAGACAAATGATTTCTGGGAGCAAATCAAAACTCCAGGGTAGGCTTGTGCACTATCTTCATATTACTCTAAGCTTAAATTGTGGAATTTTTGGGATTTCACTTGGTGTTTATACATGCATCAACAGAATATCCCTGAAATGCTCAGAGTTGTATCTTGCACAATACCGGCATACTTCACCGCATCTTTTATCCAGTGGAGATGGTACAAGAAGTGCGACCATTGTTGGTGATGTATATATTCATCCATCTGCGAAAGTTCATCCATCTGCAAAGGTAGTCCCATTCTTGCCTGTATAAGATCATAAATCCTTTCCATTTTTAGACAAAAATAATAAGATTGAGGTAATACATTAATACATTTTCTGCTATATTCACTAAAGACCTGCTAAATGCCGAGGGATTAAGCAGCTCTCCGCATTTTTGTTGACATATGTTCCTATTATACGTAGGGTGTGTTTGCGAGTTTCAAGGTACTAGAAATCAGGATACAATCATATCATATCAAAGTATCAAATATTTCTCTCAGGAATCAGGATTAGCATTGATATTTATCATCATTCTCTTAGTAGTATCAGGGTTTTACTATTGTTATGCTAGTATTACTCTCAGATAAGACACATCACATAGAGTAATATATTCTTTTACTAGGGATGAAAAGGTAAATTAAATTAAATCTCATAAAACCCCCAATCTGGGAGAACTTGAAAATTGGGAGTTGGAAGGGTTTGGAGGGTTAACAAAATTTTCCAAAACCCTTGCCCTCCTAATAATAAAGCTCGTGAACTAGGTTTAACCCTCCAAAGCCTTCCCCTCCCCTCCAAAACCAAACTCGTGAACACCCCCTTAGTGTGTTTTATGGATAATAACCAGTTATTATAGCTTCTACATTGAGAATTCAAGGTGTATCTTTTATCATAATGGGACATGTTCCTAACTCAGAAATGCAAAAATGCTTAACTAGAGTATATGATATTTCCAAATAGTATGAGTGAATATATTATGCTAAAGCTCTTCTTGAGTCCATACTATTTACTATTCTCTGGTGTCTTGCCAGGAAAGGGTCTGAGAATTTTCAAAGGTTGTTCTTTGCTTTCAACAAATATTAGTACAAGGTTGTCCTTTTTGCTTCTCTTAGGTGTGTTCTCCTTAGATCTATTTCTTTGGTTGATTGACATGCCTTGTTATATGGCAGAGTCTATTATTACCTACATGCTTTCTATTTCTTTGAGAATACCTTACCCTCTTTCCAGTGATTTTTTTCTTTCTAATGATAAATTCCTTGTTCTGTAAAAAGAACTGCAAACTAATTTTGTTTATTCAGCAGATTGGTCCCAATGCTTCTATCTCGGCAAATGTTCGTGTGGGTGCTGGTGCCAGGTTAATCAACTGTATCATCTTGGATGATGTTGAAATTAAGGTACGGAACTGAATGCCTAAGATGTCTCTTCTTTACTACCTATAAACATTATGTATGTGTTATTTATTTATTTTTTTATTCTCTTGACAGGAAAATGCAGTAGTTATAAATTCTATTGTTGGATGGAAGTCATCAATTGGAAGATGGTCACGAGCGCAGGCAAGTTCTGTGCATTTCTAATAGTAAAGTGGATAAAGCTATAATAGAGACAATTGGAATATAATGGAAAATTTTCAACAATCAAAATTTCCATTACATTCGCAATTTAAATTGCCAATTAAAAAACTTATATACCATCCATTCAAGCTTTCTGTGGCTGACTTTTAGTGGAATTGAGTGGTTCAGGCTGAAGGTGACTACAATAAAAAGCTTGGTATAACCATTCTAGGTACACTTCACTGCTCACTTAATTGCTTATTACCTTAGTTTTGTTTTATTGGTTATTTTGATTTTGTAATGTATCAATGTATCTGGATACAATCTTGTTTCTGGGTAAACTGATACAAAAGTTACCAAATTTTTATCACTAGTTCTCAAATTTTATGTTTGTTGCATTTTCAGTACTACTAACCTTCTCTTTGTTCTCCCCTTCAATAATAATTTAGGAGAAGCTGTGACAGTGGAAGATGAGGTGGTGGTGGTTAACAGCATTGTTCTTCCCAATAAGACTCTTAATGTCAGTGTACAAGAAGAAATCATCTTATAATCCAGAGAGAAAGTTTATGTATAATGGACCACTAAGAAATGCTCCATTTGAAATATCATATCCTATTAGAGGCTCCTGGAATTTTTGGCTTATATATTTGAAAATTTGGCTGAGCAAGTAACAATGTAACATATTATAAAAGAAAACTGAGTGTTATAATTTTTGTTAATCTTGGGTATGCTTGTTAGTCCTATTGGCTGATATGTTTGTTGTTTAAATGAGATGGTTTTTAATCACTGATTCCGTAAAAAAGTTTATCATAGTAAAAGTTGTATTTCAGTTCAAAAGGAGAGGGAGAGAAAGCAAAAGTTTCCTGTGAAAAACAAAATGTTGTCCTTGACTAATAGAAGATTACATAGAACCTCAACAAAGTGTTTGGTAAGGACCATTTCCACTTTACTTAGTTAGGCTTTGTTTGTGAGTTTGGAGGGAAAGAAAGGGGAGAAAGTAATGAGTTTCCTTCTCATGTTTGGAGTATAAAAGCTGATTATAAAGGAGATGACGTTTTGACATTCGTGCTAAGTGAGGTTTTAACAAATGCATGAAAACAAAACTCAGCTTTGAAAGAGAAAAAAGCTTCTATAGGAAAATGAACATGTAAATTACATAACACTGAAACGTGTATAAAATTATATGGTGCCCATGCTGAATGTTGCAGCTTAAATTCCTATGGTGCAAGACACTTAGGAATTTCACTTTGTGTAAAACTTTGCTTTAGAAGACTGGTATTACAGTTATAGGATAGGATACTACTCGAGAACAATTCTGCCTCAATATGAAAGAAAATTTTGTTACCAACTTCAATCTTAATAGAAGTTTTTTAGAATGACAATCAAATTAGTCATTAGCAAAATAAACAGATAAAATAACCTTTAATATGTTAAAAAAATAAATTAAGTCTTAATTTTCCTATAAAATAATGTAATTAACTAATTGAGAAACGTTTAAAATTTTAAGAAAATAAATTAATTTATAAATTATTTTATTAAAAATTAAGTTATCTAATATTCTAAAAGACTCGGCATTTTTTTCTTGGGCTAAAGTCTGATTAATTAGATACAAAAAGTTTTATAACCCAAATTTCAATGTTGTAGAATATATAGTACAAAAATTGTCAATTGTAGCCATAGCGGCAATGAATGTAGACTTGTAGAGTCTCAATCAAACAAGAGTCTTCCACTCTTCCGTCATTATTTAACAGAGAGGAAGGGGAAAACACAAAAATATTGTATACACAAATTTCGGGCATATCCCGTATACACTTTTACTTACATCATATGATACAAATATAACATCTGGATATAAATTATTACACTCTCCAACTTTTCCATTTTTCCTCATCAATTATGAACACTATGCAATCATTCAAATTACCTAATATACTAAACACTACTTTGGCATAAGAGCTCTTGAAAAGTTATATTGATCAGTTTCAACGACCCTCAGGCGTTGATGACAAGGTTGTTTACAGAAGGAGGAGGATTGGCCTCAAGAAGAGTCTCAAGTGACCTGGCTTTTGTGCTGCGAACTCTACCTGCTTCCTTCAATAGCTCATTCAACCTTCTCTTCTCTTCGTCGACATCGGGGTTCGCTGTGCCGAGTTTTTCCTCCCTCATACCAACAACATATTCCAGAAGCTGAATTGCATCCTCCAGCCTGAAACAAAATATCAAACCTCTTAAGGAGAATGGAAGTATTATATCACCCCATCGTGGAAAGTGCAAAACTATTAAAGCCGTAAACAATTCATTTACTCCCAAAATACCCTTTTGAGGGTATGGTGTTAATATAGGGAGATATAGCTTGTGGTGTTTGTTTCATTTTTGTTTGTTTTTTCACTTGAACTATGCTCCACATTGTTGTGTTTCAATGATTTTCATAAACATATCTAATCAGCCTCCAAATAGACATGCCAAGTGTTATAAGTTAACCATTAACTTCAAAAGAAAATGTTGCCACCAAAGATATAGAAAAATGTACCGCACCAAAAATGCTGTCGAGAGTGCAATAAAATTGCAGACTGGAGATAATAGCGTCAACAAAATTCACAATCAAAAGGCGATTACCTGCCAACTGCATCATACGTTCCAGCAAGATTACTATATACCCCAAGAGTGTCAGGATGATATGGTCCATACTCATGCTCCAAAATATCCTTTGCTTCTTCAAATAAAGTTGTAGCCTCGCTTAAGGCATACCGCTGCACACAAGCAAGTCCCATTTGATTAAGGACAATGCCGAAGAATGCTGATCTCTTCTCTCCAATAGCACGGAACTTGGAGATAGCATTCTTAAAAGTACTGTAAGACTCGGCATAGTTCCCCATCATGTAGTGCATTACCCCAATTTGAGCTTCAATCCCTGCAATTGTACTTTGTTGACCGGGGGTGTCATTGTATATCTCCAGTGCCTTCCTCAGTAGCTTGAGTGCCTGCTCGGGCTCATTCATCGACTCATAGATAGTTGAAACATTTGTAAAACCACTAGCAATCTCCTCTGGAGGAACTCCAGCCATTGGATTCTCGTATATCTTGAGTGCACTCTCACAATATGATTTTGATTCCCTTAACTTTCCTGTCCTGTTGTACAAATCTGCCAAGCGCACAAAGACTGTTCCCACAGCTGGATGATTCTCTCCTTTGTAGGTCTTGAAAATTGTTAACGCTTTTTGATAAGAACAAACAGCCTCGTCGTATCGTGACAAGGATAAGTATGTGTCTCCAACACTGCAGTCAACAGCTGCTACATCTACTTCTTGGCCATTTGCTGCCATTGCCATGCTGGCTAAAACAAGATGCTCAAGAGCCGCTTCGTGGTTTCCCTTTGTTTCACATATAAGGGCCATGAGCCGCCTATCAGCAGCCTCTTCAAGAGATGGGGCCGAACTATTTGCTTTATGTATGTCAAGAGCCATTTGGCATAGCCTTTCAGCTTCATCAAATTGCACTGCTTGCACATTAGCTTCCGCCACATACCGACAAGTTTCACCAACTCTTGGGTCTGTTTCCCCAAGAACCTGTCTCTGGATTTCAAAACCTGTTGTGTAACACATAATTGAATTTTCAAGCTGACCCAGCATAGCATAGGTGTCACCTAGCTGCATGTAACCGGCAAATTTAGCAAGAGCATGCTCTTGACCTTCGTCGATAACAGGAATCTCAATTGAGCGCTCAAGCATTGGAATTGCCTCATTATATTGACCCAAGTTGCAGTATATTGCTGCCGTAACATGTAAACACATTACCAACTCCAAACTCGGTTTCTCATCACTGAAATTCTCGAACAGTCTCAGTGCTTGTAGAGCTAATTCAAGAGCTTTCTCTGGATTATCCCCAGACGAAATCAGATTTCTTGCTTGCTTCAGCAATATTGGTGCCCTCTCTGGATTAACTAGCACCGACTGAGCTGACTCAGATTGGCTATTCGAAACCAACTTTTTCAGCGGAGAATTCTTCGCTTTCTTCACCCCAGTAACTCCTCTAACTGGTTTAGGGCTAGCAGGAGGTTTGGCAGGAGGTTTGGCGGGAGATTTTGCAGGAGACTTTGCAGGAGATTTTGCCATACTTTTTCCCTTGGGTCTTGATTTTTGTGAAGCTTCAGCACCCAATGGCGGGTTTGATGTTTTGACTGATTTTTCTGAAGAAACAGAACTTGGTGTTGCAGATTGGATCTCAGGATTCACATCCAATTTCTTATCATTGGATACACTACTGGCTCTAGAAGGCATTTCACCACTAGAATTATCTCGCTGCCTCTTTTCCTTTTCCACTTCCTCTTCCACTTCCTCCTCCATTATCTCCACTTCCCTCATCCTTCCACCAACTAAATGGTGCAACTCCGAATCAATTCTAGACTCATCGGCATCAGATCCAAAACTTCGTCTTGATGGCGATTGATCCGAACTCTGCATGTCACAAACATTTTCATAAAGCTGCTCGATCGAGGGCTCAACCTCAACCACCCGATCAGCAGGATGATGCTGACTGGAACTTTCATGTCTTGGAGGACTTCGGGAACTCCTTGGAGACTTGACAGAAGTCAAGTTTTCCTTTGAGGGTGACTGATTCCCATTCATCTCATTAGTCTCCCCATCTTCATGAACTCCATTTGTAACAATTCCCGGCATCTTTAATTCTCTCTAGAACTAAAACTCACTGAACAACCTATACAAAACAAACAGTCTACAAAGAAAAAATAAAACTATTTGCCATTTAATATTCTCAACAGATCAAATAAAGAGGAAGAAATCCAAAAGGAGATCCAAGTCCTCCTTAAGATATTTGACAACCATGATAGGCAAAAAAGGGAAAAAAAAAAAAGGAGATGCAACCGACAATATTAACAAGCTAGCAATAAATTCATGCCTTTTTACCATTCAAATATTATAGAAAAACACAGAAAATAAAACATAGTTACTAATCCAACTTCAACTTTCACACAAAACTCAAGCCAAAAAAAATAATAAATGTACGAGTTAAAACCTTCATCTTAAGCCGCTTTCAATTTCCATCCTTTCAGAGATAATCACCCAACTGCTATGGAACTTGGATCTCAGACAAGCTCAATTAACACAAACACATAAATCAAAAAGCAGTTAACCTTATCACAAAAGAAAAAAATAAAAACAAAAATTTATCATGGCACAAGAATAAAGACAAACGAGCACGAGGAACCTAATTGAACAAAAACCAAATAAGCAAATGAAATTAACGTGTCTCTTTTCTTTTTTCTTTTTTCTTTTTTCTTTTTCTTCCTTGTTCGGTTTCAGAGGCATAAAAATTAAGCAAAACAAATAGAAACAAACTTTTAAACAGAAAAGAAATGAAAGCATAAATACCTTAAGCAGAGGAATTGTCTCTTGCAGAGAGACAAAGATTTCAGTATATATTTATATAGAAAATGAAGAAGAAACTCAAAGACCCTTGTTGGTGAGATTTATGTGCGTATATAATGTGACAAATGAATGAAACAGAGGTACCAGAATGGTAATGGAGGAGGTGAGGGGCAAAATCGAGAATATAGGGATAAATTAGTAGTAAGTAACGATATTGTTTTTAAGGATATGAAAAAAGTTAAAAATAGAAAAGGGGGAAGTAGAGGAATTAAAAAAAGAATGAGAAAAGGGATTGTGATTGGAGAAATGGAATGAAGTAAGAGAAAAAGGAGGGAAGAAAGAAGATGAAGGAAGAGGACTTCTCTGCTAACCGTGCTTACCGTGATGTGTTCGGTGTGTTTGTAAAAAAGTGTTGTTTTCTTTGCTTGTCAATTTTACATTTCGCATTCTGCCACGTGCCTTTCAGCAGCTTTCTTTTCTTTGTTCATATTGTTGGGATCATATTTGTGCCGGCCTTTCAAAATATGTATTTAGACTTAGAGTAAGTTTATTTAAAATAAACTAACTTGGATTGGTGGAGTGATCAACTTATTCATAAACTCTTAAACAAAATTTAGATTTGATAAATTAGTTCTTAATTTATCGAGTTTGAGAATATTATGGTTTACTAAAAAAGAGTTTATTTAAAGTAATAATTTTAGAAGTCTTTTCTTCAATAAATAAATTAAAAATCAAGGTTCTAAAAATGGAGGTCTACAAGTTTAATTGATTCAACCGAATTTCGATAAAATAAAATATAAAACAATAAATAAGTACACAAAAGTACAAGCGTTCTCGTATAAATCCAAAAATCATATTAATATTTGATTGATAATCTTGCCTCATATTTAAGAATTAATTAAACATAAGTCTAATAAGATTGAATTATTGACCAGATATCATAAGTTCATAACATAATACCAGCAACAACAAATCAACAGAAATTTAACGATTCCAAAAATAATTATACTACAAACAATTACAAAATGCAATTAGAAAATTACACGAGTAAAATTTTAAAATGATTTTTGAAATTAGTTGAGTGCACTGAAATAGTTTTTTAGATTCTAATAACAAAGACATCTATAAAAATAAAATAAATTCTACCCAACTTTTTTTAAAATAAGAGATAAGCTATTTTTTATGATATGTTTAATTATTATTGGATCAAATAAATTAATTTATTATAATTAATATTAAATCTTAATTTAACTTATTTTATGATAATTAAAAGTTTTATTTAAAATTATAAATATAATATTAAATATAAATCATAAGCTTTATATGATTTTATTTTATAATTTCATGCACATAAAAATAATTATTGAAAAAACTTTTAGTGATAATGACCAAAGATCAAAGAACTCATAAATTAATTATTACTGATGTCAGTTAAATGTATTCTTATTTTGGAAATCTCATCACTATTTTTCGTCTTTATTTTGCCGTTGAAATTAAATTTTAAATGATTTTATACTTGAAAATACTGGATAAATACATTTACTAAGTTCACACAACTAGGAAAAGAACGAAAAATATAGAATACTAGAACAGATTTTGCCTTGGTTGCAAAAAAACCAAAACTTTTGACTGACTATTATATTACTAATTACTATCTTCGGTTTACAATCACAAGGAATAGCAAATTTTAGCCCTATGTAATTGTTAGGATTTGGTTGAATTAGTCCCACATTGCTTAGGATAGCAAATGGAGTGGGTGGTCTAGGCTATAAATATGAGGCTAAGTTCTTTATTTGTTTTTGCACCAGTCAGAAACACTTTAAGCTTGTATCTGATTTTTTCTTTTCCTTTGTACTCTTTGATTAGAGAGTATTGTGAGGTATAGTTAGATATTTGCTTTGAGAGAGTGTGGGTGTACTGGAGTGCCGGTATTAGAGAGAAAGAAGTCTATGTGTTGTAACAATTTTCACATAGTGATATTCTCTGGTTGTCATTTGACAACGGCCGTGGTTTTTTTCTCCGGTAATTGGAGTTTCCACATTAAATTCTTATGTTGTGATTGTGTCTATTTTATTTCTCTATCAAAGGTGTTTTCTCAAGGGGGAATGGTGTATTATTCCCAACAAGTGGTATCAGAGCTTCGGTTCGGTGAGATTTATTCTTAGTATGCTCTGTGGTTGCAGCCTAGTCTGATCTTCCACATCAGAAAAAAATTTTGTCCTATAACTTGAGGTTGATCTTTGGTTGCTGTTGTTGTTGCTGGAAGGCAGTGTGACACTGTGAGAGTGCAGTTTGGAAAGGTTCTGGCTAAGAAAAGACTTGGTATTTAAGTGTGTCCATTGTGACCCACCTCTCTTTCCTGGAGATCCTTCCTAGTGCATGGTCTACAGTTGAGTTATACTATTCCAGTATACGGTTGCAGCAATGTCAGGATATTCAAGTGCTGTGAAGCTTGAAATAGAGAAATTTGATGGAAGAATCAATTTTGCCTTGTGGCAAATACAAGTCAAGGATGTGTTGATACAATCAGGTTTGCACAAGGCGTTGAAGGAGAGGATCTCTAGTATGAAGGATGAAGAATGGGAGGAACTAAATTTGAGAGCTGCAAGTGCTATTCGCCTGTGTTTGGCTAAGAATGTTCTTGCAAATGTGCAAGGAATGAAAATAGCCAAGGAACTTTGGGATAAACTCAAAGGGTTGTATCAGGCAAAGGACATCTCAAATCGGTTGTTATTGAAGGAGTAATTCCATAATCTACGCATGGATCACAATGTGAAAATCTCCGACCATCTTAGTGCTATCAATGGTATTGTCTCTGAATTAGAGGCAATTGGAGTGAAAATTGATGATGAAGATAAGGCACTGAGGCTCATATTGTCTCTTCCTTCTTCCTATGAGTATATCAAACCTATTTTAATGTATGGGAAGGAAACTCTGAATTTTGAAGAAGTTGCCAGTAAGCTCATTGCTGAAGAAAGAAGAATGAAAAATGAGGGTAGCACTTCATCAGATTTGGCGCTTGTAGCTAGAAGTGACAATTATGGAAAAGGAAATCGTGGAAGGAGTGTAACATGCTGGAAATGTGGAAAGCCTGGGCATGTAAGGAGAAATTGTCCAAGTAATGCGGTTTCAGAAAAAGACTCTCAATCTGATACTTGCAATATTGCTCTCTCTATGAGAGAAGATGATGTTCTCTAGAAGACAAGAAGTATCCTCATGGTATTACCGCACTGCCATGGATAAGGATAAGTTGTGGCAATCGGGTCCACAATTGCACACGGGCATTGGTTGGCGTTGAGATGCAAGGTGTGTGGCGGAGTTAGGTCGATGGCTGAAGAACTTTCAGGAAAAGCCAATTTGAAAGTTTCACTATGAATTTTCAGCAAGGTTTTGATCTGTACCAAGGCAAAATGCTTGGAGTGGTCTAATTCCAAGTGAGTATACTTTCATGGTGGAGTATGATAGTTCTCTGAACTATGATTGTCGGTATAGACAATGGTAGCAAAGAATTGTCGGTGTTGACAATGGAAGCTGAAGATGTGTGACTATTTCAATCAAGGTGGAGATTTTTAGGATTTGGTTGAATTAGTCCCACATTGCTTAGGATAGCAAATGGAGTGGGTGGCCTATGCTATAAATATGAGGCTAAGTTCTCCATTTGTTTTTGCACTAGTCAGAAACACTTTAAGCTTGTATCTGATTTTTTCTTTTCATCTGTACTCTTTGATTAGATAGTGTTGTGAGGTGTAGTTAGATATTTGCTTTGAGAGAGTGTGGGTGTACTGGGGTGCCGGTGTTAGAGAGAAAGAAGTCTATGTGTTGTAACAATTTTCACATAGTGATATTCTCTGGTTGTCATTTGACAATGGCCGTGATTTTTTTCTCCGGTAATTGGAGTTTTCACGTTAAATTCTTGTGTTGTGATTGTGTCTATTTTATTTCTCTGTCAAAGGTATTTTCTCAAGGGGGAATGATGTATTATTCCCAACAGTAATTACTCTTCATCATAATTATAAAATAGAATTTTCTAATAATTCTTATAAATTAAAAAAAGTTATACTTTGATTTATTAGTTAGGTTATCATCATTTAAATTAAATTAAAATTAATATTAATCATGATAAATCAATACATTTTATCAGACACAGAGCTACTTATATGAAAAGGAGCAGTAGTCCCCCTAAATTTTAACTTTTTTTTATAAATTATGTATAAATTTTGATTTAGTCTCCCTTAAAATTTTAATTTTAGTTCCTCTATATTAAAAAAATTAAACTTTGATCCCTCCCTAAATTTTATCCTAGTTCCACCCTGCATTTCATAATTAGACATATTATAACGGATAACTTATCTTTTATTTTAAAGAAAATTGAATAGAATTTACCTAAAAATAATGTACCTTAAAATTCTCAAATAGTCAAATTATACTCACCTTTTATCTTCAACCTCAACTCCATCACCATCTCTTCTTTTCCAAGTTTCAAACTTTCACAGCCCTCTGGTAACTCTCATTATAGAATAAATTACCATTATTACCTTTCACACCATCCTCCACCATCTCAAATGTTGAGTCTCTCTTCCTTTCAAACCCAACATCACCACCGTTCTTCATTTTCTTTGAACTGCAAACCTTGTAAAGAAGCTGCGTCTTCGATGCCTCCTTAAACCTGACAATCTCGCACCTCAAGTAACACCCACTCAGCTAGATCTTCGTCGTCGCTATATCATTGCCTTAGAGTTTTTTCCAAGAATGTTTGGGATCTTGCTCACAGAGTTATAGCAGTTGGAGTTTGCTAGGCCATCTCTGCATTGGTAGGCTCCGGTGATGGCTGGCGGCAAAGTTCTTCTACGATGAATATGGGACGAGTGAGTTCATAAGAGTTTTGAGATTTTGAGAGGGGGCGCCAAATGGATCTTGAAGCTTTTAATTGGGGTAACCTTTGTAGATTAAGGTTGTGGTGTTTGAGGAGGAGGTTTGTGTCAGAATTTGAAGGACGAAGAGGAGGAGAAATGGAAGCGAGAGTAAGACGAGAAAAGTTTGGAATTTGGGAAAGAGAGATAGTAGTGGAATTGAGGTTGAAGATAAAGGGTGGGGTAATTTGAAAATTTTATTGAAAAGTCAACAAAAAATTAGTATTTTGGTACTTTTGTCATACAAAATCCATCATTTATGGGTACAACCTTAGTTTTCTTATTTGTTGGGTACTTTTGTCAGTGTTCGAAAAATCCATAGATACAAATGGTTGTTTTTCCTTTTTAATTCTAAAAAAAATCTATTTAAAAATAGACTAACATTAGCAGATATAACTTTAAAGTAAAATATATTCACACAAATTATATATCATATGAATAAAATTTATATAATGGTGGACCTATCACAAATATCTAGCACAACATTAATATTTAATCTTTGGACAAAAATATTAATTTATAAATGGTATTTTTAATATAGTAGTCAAACATTGGTAATAAATTATGTCAAACAATAAGTTTATCTTTGGATAAATTTATTGTTCACATGGAACCAAATAACTATCACATGTTTACTACCACAAATGTGTATATAATTTGGCTAAGTACAGAATTTTCTTTGGGCCGATCCATACTTGCATAAAGCTATAAACTATGTACACATAAATTCATTTAATGCGATTTAAATATTTTCAATTCACAGCATCAATCAATACACAATTAAACAATTGATTCAAATTTCATTCAAAATCTTATAAAAATATCAACAGAGTCTCTTCTAAAATTTGAATTTCTCCACCCTTCAAGGATTCCATCGCAACCAAATATCTATTAACCCTTCTCAACCATACCCAGCATCGGTGGCAGAGCCACATAATGGAAGAGGGGGCAATGACTCCCTTAATTTTAATTTTTTACATGTAAATTATATGTAAATTTTAGTTTATCACCCCTTAAAATTTTATTTTAATTTTATTTTATTGTGCAAATATTTTTTATCCCTCTAATATTTCATCTAACTCTGTCCCTGCCTAGCATAATCCATAAAAAAAAAGAATGAGAATCCTTTACTAAAACGATGAAATTCACGCAAGTCAATACTTTCAAGTTCTAAATGATTGTCTATTAACACCAAACAAATAGAAAATAGGAAAGTAGGCAAAATTTACTCACGAAAGTGATGAAGATGGAAACTGCATACAAATTTGTCAAAAAATTGATGCACTCAATTAAGAATTGACAAGTGACAATTTCAAAACAAGGATTAATTAAGTTATGGTCAGTCACAATAAGCAGCAACAAAGTATAATGCAGACAAGTCCAGCAGAAAATTTTTAGCAAAAATGATCTTAAGACAGTAAATGAACGCAATTAAAATTATCCAAATAATTTCTGTATCAAAATTAATCAAAATCAGCAATAAAACAGCGACTCGTCAATATAGTCAAACATTTTCCAAACAATTCAGCATAGTGAATCAGCCAATAGCTCAATAATTTAACACTTTTTAGCAATCTCAGAGCCTAATCTAACATATTCTAACATATCCTAACCACATAAGTCCACTAAATTAACTAAAATCTACTAAGTAATTAATTAACTTGAAATAACAGAATTTAAAATAACAAAAATTAAAAGAAATAGAGTTAAAATATAAAACTTTAAATGTAGCACAAGTAAAAACGGAAAATAGGAGTGGAGGTGCAGTGGCGACAGAAGCATAACTCACAGGGAGTTTGCTGTAGCGGCGGCAGTGGAGTTTATAGCAGCAGTAGCAGCGTTCCAAATGGCGGCGACTTGTAGCAATGATAGCGGCATTCCAGACGATGGCGGCGGCATTTGCAGCAGCGGTGGTGGCGGAGGTTGACGAAGATGAAAGATGAGAAGGTTAAAGAGAGAATGGGAGGGTGAGTGGTTAGAGAGAGAGAGGGAGAGAGAGAGAGGAAGGTGAGAGGTTAGAGAGAGAAAGTAAATTCGAAATGAAGGAGGAGGGATTTACGATTCACTTTTAGGGCACGATTACCGTCGAAATTATTGGTGGATATTTTCGACAATAATGCTGTTTGGATCACTAAAACGCAACGTTCCATTAAAAGTGTCTACCATCGAATTTTTTCGACGGTAACTCCGATGCTAAGTTTGGTGCCTCTTTGGTTTGTTTTCTCTCCAAATATTACCGGCGACTTTATCGTCGGAAGAAGCTATCTGCCGATAATTATTTGGCATGACAAATCCCACAACAAAACTATCGCTAAATCTTCTAAGTAAAACCGACGCTAATATACGACGTTAAATTCGATGGTACTCAATATTTTTTTGTAGTGTAAACATTAAAACCCAAATAAAATAATATCTTTAGTTTTATTCTCATTTAATTTTAAATAAAAAATAATAATAATTTATTCAATTAATATTTATGACAAATAAAATTAACGTAATATAAGTTATTTAATATAAAATAATTTAATTTATAATTATAATTAATATATATATATATATTATCCATAATTAGATTAAAAAAAATATCAATTTCTAATTTGCGACATAATTTAAGGTTTCTTTTTTTTTTAAGATTTTTTTTTAACTAACAGTTTAAAACTGTTTTATTGGTAAAGTTATTTAGCAAAAGTATTTTTTATATTTTAAAATTAATCATTAAAATTAATCATCATATATTTATATATAAATATATATTAATTTAATTTATTTTTTAATATATATTTTATATTTTAATATATATTTTAAATAATTAATTTTGATGACTGATTTTAATTTATACTTCAACATTTTTATTACCCAATAATGCGATTGTTGTGTGGTTGGAAAATATGTTAGTCAGACAGACTAACCGTCACACTCGGGAAGTTACTTGCCTCCTTTATAACCCCATTCATTATAATGTCTCTATAGTATTTCTTTCTCTAATAATATTTTTATCCAAAATTTTGTTGAACAATATAATTTGTTGAATTAATTAATTTAATAATATTTTAACGCATTTTTTCTTTCATGTACCCTTATTCATTAATTATAGAACAATTCATATGTATACTAAATATTGAATTTAAAGAGAGATAAGGTGAGATTAATTTAACTTAAACACTTTAAATATTGTTAAAATTTATAACCTTTTGGTATTGATATTTTTGTAGAATATGTTTTTAGTTAATTTTTATAAAAGTCAATTTGTATTTTGGTGCTTATAATTTTTTTTAATTCTATACAATAAAATCTAAAACTTATTTATTTTAATAATTGTTGTTTGTATTAACCGTTAAGTGATAATGTGCTTGATGTGAATTGATTGACACATCAATATTTTAGTTTATATTGTTATTATTTTACGGAGTAAACTGATTTTGAAGACAAAAATAGATCATTTAAATTTTATTAGAAAAAATGTTATTTTTATAAATATCAAAACAAAATTTATAATATTATATAAGAAAAAATATTCTTAAACAATCATTTTTTCTTAAAAAAAGTTTTTTATATTGGTAAACAATATTATGTATACATAAAAAATTAATCATTAAATTAGTCATTATATATTTTTGTATAAATATACATATTTTAAAAATATAATAATAAAATTTTTTTAATACTTTTGATATATTTAATATATTAAAAATATAAAAAATTAATTTTTATAATAATTTTTATAAAATATTTTTTTATAATATACTTAACCTATATCTTTAGAATATAAATTAACAAAAATTTTTATTTAATTTTTTAATTTATATTTTATATTTTAATATATATTTTATATTAATAATTAATTTAATAGTTGTTTTTTTGTGTACACTCATGGTAATTGATTTGTAAGTAAACTGAAGGAGTAATAATAATGGCAAAGTGCTTGTATTGCTGAAGCCATTCATGAGTAGTATTGTCTACTTGGTTGATTGTGGGAATAGATTTTTTTAATTGTTAAAAGAAATTGAGGGAGTAAAGTATAATTTTTTATTTTTTATTTTTTTAATTTTTTAATTTTATTTATAAAATTAATAATAAAAAATTATACTTTATTTTTTTAATTGTTAAAAAAATTTGAAAGGGTCTGTTTACAGTGGTGCATTGAGTGAGCAACCCAATATAGCATGTGAAAGGAATAAATACAACTAACAGCTAGGTCTTGGTGTCCCCCAACCTAAGAACTGTTGGGGAAGCATTAATGTAAGGTAATTGGTGAATCATCATGATTTTGATACCATATGGGGAGAATTATATTTTAAGATCCTTGGACTATTATTACCATTTGCCTACTTTTACACTTGAAAACGAAGTCCTACTTTAAAATTCTGTTACACCTTTAACCAACATCATGAAATAATTACAGGGGGTAAATGAGTTTACACTTTACAGTATTGAAAAATTAATTAAATCTAATTGATGATGATATAGTATCCAAAGATTCCTATTTTGTCAATTGACCGTAAAAAAACGAGGGATTCTTTTTTTAACTCCTTTATTCTTGTCCCGTGGGCGTACTTCAAATAAGTTACTCAATTATAAATTATGAAAACACAGTAAAAAGATTTAAACACTTTAAGCTATTTTGAAAAAAGAAAAATAATTTTAAAAAAGAATTCTTTGATATTTTTATCTATTAATTAGTCTTAGTCCTTTAAATTTTGTAAAGTTAATTAACATTTGTCGTTATTCAATTTTCTGTCTATATATGTTCTATTATTTTTCACTTATGGGAGTTTTAAATCACCAAAACACTTCAGTTATATTTTAATTTTTAACCTATGGTAGGATTTTTATTTCCCCAGAATATGAAACATACTTTTAAAATAAATTAAACATACATTATTTCAATTACCCCGAATGTAGCTTTTTTGACACCCTCATCTGAATCAAACAAAATTGAAACGAAAGGTAAAGAAAAGAAAACAATGCAATATAAGAAAAGGAGAAGTAAGTTGTTCTATCTCTTATAAAATGAGTTTGATGGTGGAAAATGAAGAGAAAGGGGGGGGGGGGGGGGGGGGGGGGGAATGTGAATGAACAAACAAAAACAACAACAACAAAAAAAGTTAAAACATGGTGAAGTTTTAAGAACTATTTTGATTGTTTATCTTTTGAAATTATTTCCCAATGAAATGAAATGTTTAGGTCTAGCAAGAATTTGGCTTCGGAAATGGATGGATGAATAAAGGATATGAACCAAAAGGGATACACTTGTCCTTCTTTTTTTAAAAAAATTATGGAGGTAATTTGTAAATTAATATTTTTGAACTAATGATAGACATATTTCTCTCTCTTAATTAACAATATTTCTTTTCGACATTTTTATCTTAAATACTATTATTATTCAATAAATAATATCATTATTTATTTGTTTGATAAAAATAAAATACCTTTTCAAAATATATTTAACAATAAATTACTAAAATTTTAATATTAAATTTACAAGTTCAGCTTATTGTTTCCTTATATTTTTCATTCTTTATTCACACACAATTTTAACATAAAATTTTGTTTATTAATTTTTTTTCTTACATTAATGGAATATAGGTTGAATTGTTTTTTTTACGAAATTTTTATATTTTGTAGTTATGGTTTTTCGTATTTTTTATTTTTTATGTAATTATTTTATTTTCAACTTCACAAACTTTTGGGTTAAGTTTAAAAAATTACTCATATTTGAAAAATGACACTGATAACTTATTTCGATTTAAGTAAAATTGTGTTGTTCATAATTTTTTTTATAAAATGTATATTTTATTAAGAGAAAGTATGGAAAAATAATGACTTGAATGAACAATATAAATAATAATTTAAAATTAGAAGGTCAATTATAATTAAAATTTAGATTTTTAAATTAATTATTTAATTATAAAATTTTAAAATTTAAAAAATTAGGATTTGCAGTTAACCTATTTCCACTACAGATAGTTACTCCTAATACCTTCGTTTCTTTTCTTCTATGGTATGTCCTCTCACCGTCGCAGCCTCACCTGTGTCGTTGCAACCACCACCACCTTTCCAACAGAAATTAAAGTTCCGACATTCGCATTATCTCTCACCAATGTCGCCGCAGTCCCTGCACACACCATCGCCACCTCAAATTGTGCCTCTTGTTCCTCCGTATTACGGGGATCTCTGATCCCTCTCAAATTGGTGATGGCTTTTGAGATTTAGGTTATAAGGTTAGTTCTTTTGTTGGTTCTTCTGTTTATTTATCTCCTTCTTCTCCTACTTCAATTATTAGTTTAAAATGTTCATTTTAGTAGGTATATGGATAGTTATTTTAATTCTTATGTGGATGATTATTTTGATTAGATTGAGTTTAGTTATATATAATTAAAATACGTTGGATGTTCAATTTATTAGGTATGCGAATGATTATTTTTGTCCTTAAGTGTATGATTATTTTTACTAGGGGTGAGTGACACCGATGACGACGTGTGGCAAGCCAAGTAGTGACGGTGAAGTGGGATGATTATTGATGAAGGTGGTGGTGATAACCAGTTGAGAAAGAAGAGGATATTGGAGTGAAATGTTTTGGTAAATAAAAATTTGAGATAGTTATTTTTCTGAAATAACTAAATGAATTTTTTTATTTAGGTAATTTTGTGGAGTGTTTTTTATTTTCTACATGTATTAGGCTAAATTTGTAGTCTAATATTTATATTGTTTAGATTTTCTATTGTCTCCTTAGCGGAGTTTTTTTTTTTTTTTGAAAGAGTACATACTCGATATATTAAAATTAGAGATGGCCCATAATATCCAAAAAGGCCAAATTGGTTACAACTGATGGAGATTCCTCCACCCAAATTCTATTTGATGTGGATAGAGCTAATTTTGCTAAATTATTTGCAACTCTATTACCATCTCTTGTAACATGAAAGATTTGTCTACTTCTGAACCTATACAAAAGGCTTTTGTAGTTTGACACCATAAGCCCAAGATTGTTTAAGAAGGAGGTGTCTTTCTCTATAGCCCTAATTACATTTATGCTATCCCCTTCCACCAAAAGGTCAAAAAAAAGCCTTCCAAAGCCAAATTCAAACCCAAAAAATATGCCATTGCTTCTGCCTCCTCTATCGAATAGGTAGTTGAAATATCCTATGTGGCTGCCAGCATAATAACTCCTTCGTGGTTCCTAATAACTGCTCCTACTCCAACCTTTCCCTCTTTTGTGCAATATGCATCGAAATTGAACTTGTAGAGATTCGGCGGTGGTGGCTCCCAAGATAACACACTATTGCTACCTGGAGGTGTGGCTCTGTGGATGTCGCGGCAGAAGCCTCTCTGAGCCCGGTAAGCTCCCGAAACTTGGATGATACTATATCAATGATCTCATGCATGTCCATTAATTTGCCTTCAAAAATAATTTGTTCCTTCCCCATCATAATTCATAGAGGCACTTCAGGAAGAGACCCCTGAATTCTTTATGAATTCTCTCCAGCATCTTTTTAATCCACCTTCCTATTGATTGTTTTGTTTCTTGATCTGTTCTCAGGTTGAAAGGCGATAAAAACCAGAATCTTTGTGTCCAAGGACAGTCTCTGAATAGGTGAATATCTGTCTCTTCTTCCTTCCAATATTTGGAACAAAGGTTTATGTCTCTGATTCCTCTTTTTTTCAGGTTGGATTATCTGGGTAAAGCACGTGAGATTAATATCCAAACAAAATTCAAAGTCATTTGGCTTGCTTTGGTTTTCCAGAGTTGTTTCCAAGAGAAATCCAGACGCTGATTTGGATTGTTTTCTTGTGCTGAAATTTTGGGCTGGGACCTAATGAGATGGTATGCCTTTTTAACCTCAAACTCATCTGTTCTATAATATTTTCAATAGTAGCAATCTTCTTGCTGGTTGATATCAAGTAGTAGTTTTAGAATTTGCTCGGTCTTAAATTGTAAGAAAGTCTATTTAATTATCTCCTCCTTCCATATTAATTAGTCTTGATCGATGAGGTTTTTCACTGTGGCTTCCTGATCAAAATTAGAGCAAAGGCTCCAAATTTTAAAATTATTTTGATGAGGAAGTCACGGGTCATCCCAAATTCTTGTTATTCTACCTGAACCAATTCTCCACAGCCCTCCTAAATTAAGAACCCACTTAGCAGACCAAATGCTCCTCCAAGTATAGCTAGGCATGTACCCAATTTCAGACTTCAAAAATTTTTCTGTTCAAATATTTAGCCTTTAAGGTCCTTGCAGTTAGAAAGTCGGGATTCTTGATGAGTCTCCAACCTTTCTTGGCTAAGAGCGCTTGGTTGAAAGTTTCAAAACTTCTAAAGCCTATTCCCCTTTCCTCCCTAGATGCACATAGCTTTGACCACTTAATGCAATGAATCTTTCTCTCTTCATTTTTGCTCTTCCCGTAGAATTTGCTAATGAGGCTTTCGATATGTTGGCAAAGACTCTTGGAAAGTTGAAAGCACCCCATAATGTATAAGAGTATGGCTTGGACAATAGATTTGATGAGCACTTCTTTTTTCACTTTAGAGAGACACTTTTTCTTTCATCCTTTTAACTTCTTCCAAACTCGATCTTGCACAAAATAAAAAATCTGGTTCTTTGACCTACCCACAAAGGTTGGAATTTCCAAATATTTTGAGTGATTCTCCAATGTCTTTATCTCTAACCATTCTTGTATAAGCTTTTGTCTGAGAGGAGGTAAATTTTGGCTAAAGAAAAGTTCAGATTTGTCTAAGTTAACTCTTTTTCTGGAAGCCAGTTGGTAGGATTGAAGGATGTTCTTAATCTCTGTTATATCTTAGTCTGATGCTCTCGCAAAAATTATGCTATCATTCACAAAGAAAAGGTAAGAGATCTCTGGGGATTGTCTTACAATCTTGATACTTCGAAAAGGTTTTCTTTCTTGAGCTTTTATAAGCAGTCTCAAAAATACTTCAGCACCAAGGATAAAAAAATAGGGGATAGCGGGTCTCCCTGTCTAATGCCCCCTAGATGGGGTGAACTGCTTAGATGGTGTCTCGTTTATGAGAACTGAAAAAGAAACTGAGTTGATGCATCTTCTAATTAGTTCTATCCACCAATCCGGGAAGCCCATGACCCTAAAAACTTCTATAAAAAAATTTCATTCAAGTTTATCATAGGCTTTTGCCATGTCCAATTTTAATCCCACATAACTTTTGCTGCCCGTTTTCTTCTTCCTCGTGAAATGGAAAATATCAAAAGCAATCGGCCCATTGTAAGTGATCAGTCTTCTAGGAACAAAAGCACTTTGAAAATGGCCCACAATTTCAAGTAGGATTAGCTTTAGTCTATTGGCTATAGTCTTCGTTGCTTTCTTGAAAATAACACTACATAAGAAGATTGGCCTGCATTCTCTCGTGTGCTTCGGATTCTTTGTCTTGAGAATTAGACATATGTGAGTCTTGTTAGTTCTGTTAGGTCACCTCCTTCATTAGTACAATTTAGCACCCAATTGGTTGTGTCTTTCTCAACTACATCCCACATTTTTTGGTAAAACAGAGCTGGTAATCCATCCGGACCTGGGGCCTTTGATGGGTGTATCTAGTATAATGCTCCTTTGACATCCTCTTTTGTGAATTTTTTATCCAGCACATTAAACGTCTCTTGTAATACTCTTCTCCTCACTACATCAGTCATCTGTTCCATATTTACTGTGCTCTCTGTCCTGAAAAGAGTTTTGTAGAAGTCAACAATGATTTCTTCCATCTTTTCCTCCTCTTCAAAAATAATAACAACCTCATCGGCGATTCTTTCAATCCGATTTCTCTTTCTTCTTTGGGATGCTTTTTTATAGAAAAACTTGGTATTTTTATTACCGGACTTTAGCCAAGTAGCCCGAAATCTTTGTGCCCACCAAACTTCTTCTTAGCGCAGAAGGTCATCTAAATCAGCTTGAATCTCTTTTACTTCCTTCACTATGTCCTCGGTTTGAGTGAGAGCTGTTAGCTGATATAGTCTTCTTTGTTTCTCATTTATTTTCTTTGGGATTATCCTAAAACATGCCTTTCCCCATTCAGATAGGACGCTTCCACAATTCTCTATTCTTCCATTAATCTGATTTGAGCTGCTATTCCATGCTCTTTTCACCACATCTTTGCTTCTGGGTTCCCTAGTCACACCTCTTCAAACCTGAACAATTTGGGCCTTTTTTCTTTTTTCAATGTATCTCCTTTTATATCAATGAGAATGGGACAGTGTCAGATTGATATCTTTGGAGATGTCGTACTATCGCTTCTGGGAAGACTTTTTTCCAGTCTATAGATGTCACTGCCCTGTCCAGTCTTTCCTAAATGTTTGCAGCTCCTGTTTGGTTGTTTAACCATGTAAAGGCGTGTCCTATAAAATCCAAATCAAGTAATTGGTTGATCTGCAAAGTCTCTTGAAATCCTTTTACCTGAGTGTAAGTGACCGGTAAATCTCCTTACTTCTCATTTTGTTCAAGGACTTGATTGAAATCACCGAAGATAAGCCATGGCATGTTTCGGGCTTGTCCAAGGGTGTTCAAAAGATTCCATGACTCATGTTTGTTTATTATTTTTGGATTGCCATAGAAGCTCGTGACTCTCCAAATCTGTTCACTCTCTTCTGCTTTTACCTCAATGTCTATGTGGTTTAGGAACATGGAAGAAACATTAATCTGGATAGAATTGTTCCACAAAACTGCAAGGCCCCCTGCTCTGCTTCTACCTTCTCCGGAACAGTCAACTCCTACAATGTTCATCATTCCTTCTCTGTTTGTTATCCTATTTAATTCATATACTTTTCTCCTAGTCTCTATTAGGAACACCAGGTTGGGAGCTTGTTGTTTTAAGAGCTTGTTTAGGACTTTTACTGCCCATGGGTTCCCAAGCCCACGACAGTTCCAACTTATAAGTTTCATTGGTTTATGCAGGATTGCTGCCTTACAGCCTCTGTCTCTCCTCCATTTTGTTCTCCTTTTTGTTGTTTTTTGTTGGAGCCTACCTCTTCATCAAACTTCATGACATCCTTTTCTTCATTTCTTCTTTTCTTTGATTCAGTTTCTGGTTTTGCTTGTGTTATGGGTTTGGCTTGATTTGTTCTTGTGAGTCTCTTCCACCTTTTTTTACTGTCTACTTGGGCAGTCTCTTCATTTTTTCTTTTATAGCTTTTGTCATTTGTGTTCTTTTCATTTTCTGCTTTCTCCTTTATAATCTCTTTTTGTTTTGTTGCTCCGTCAACTTGCCTAACTTTTTTCTGCATTTTTGCTTTCTTCTTGCACCTTCTCTTGTTCTTTGCTTTCTTCTTCGTCTCTTTCCTGGTTACTTCAGCTTCCTTTTCTTTTGTTGGATTCTTTGTCTCTTTCACTGTTAGGTTGGCCATTTGCTCCAACACACTCCCTTTCTCTATCTACGTTTTTTCGTTTTCTGTCTGGACATTGTTCCTTCCTAGTGCCATTTGTTTTTATTCCTTTTGCTCTATTTTGGTTCCTATAATTTCTACTCTAATCCAGGGCCCAGCCCCTTTGTCTTTAAGCTGCTGTCCACTTCTTTTGCATTCTCGCAGGATGCTTCATCATGTCATATTCTTCCACAAAAATAGCAACAAGTGGATAATCTTTCATATTTGAAGTCCACCTATGTCTGGTCATCTTGTTTGCTCCCCATCTGTATGCCCTTCTTGATAGGTTCCGTTAGTTTTATCCATATTGTCGCTTTGATAAAACTTCTTTTGCTGGGGTCGGATGTAAATAACTCGCAGTCAATGACATCTCCTACTCGAACGGCTATCTTCCTTCCCAAAGTTATGGTCTTGCAGTGGCATAATTCAGATCTGAAGTTTGATCTATGTTTTTGAAAAATTCATATCTGCTGGGTTGGTTCCTCTTTTTCACTTTTTGGTCAGTAGCCATGAGTTTCTGAAAGTCCAAGGTTTCCCTTTTAGTACACTCCTCATGTCAGCTTCCTTTTGAAAGAAGAATTGGTACAGTTTTAGCTTGATTTCTTCAACTCTGAAACCTTCTGATTTTCTCCAGATGTTGTACATAGCAGTCTGCACCCATATTGGATTGATGGAGTTTTCTGTGATTAGCTTTCCTATCACACTGTGTTTGCATTTTTCTATACCTTCCTCTACATCTTTCTCTTCATACTCTATGTACTCCTCGTCCTCTTCTGGTGTGTCTTTTGTGTTTGTTATATTTTTCTTTTCATATTCGATTGCTAATGTTTCTATTGTCAAGACTTGGCAGTGGGAATCAGCACGTAGGCGATTAAAAATAATTTGTGGGACAAATGATACTATTCACTACACTACTTGAAGCTATTGTGTGTTGCCCTAACAGACCTTATAAGGAGAGAGGATTTACAGGATTTATAGTTTTCTAGCGGAGTTAATTTATTAATCTTGCAATTATCACAATAGCTAAAAGCTGTCGTGCAAGAATTACACACATTTTGTCATAATTATCCTCATCTCTACTAAGTTTATAAAAACATTAATAAATATGTAATTTTTTTTTTTATCAATAGAGAGACTCAAATTTGCGACTTCTTAGATGAGTATGGAAAAATTATGCCATTTGAGCTATGACTTATTGATATAAATATATAATATTGAAGAGCCTTTTATTTATGTGTATTTATACTACTGTTAATTAATCGAGAAAGTACAGAGAATTAATTTTTTAGTTAATTAATACTAATTAATTTTAGAGTTTATTATTTATAATTTAGGAAGTAAAATTAAGAATTTATAATTGAGTAGAGTTTATAATTTTCTTAGTTAGCCAATCCTAAAATTTAAAATAAATAAAATAATTTTAAAAATTTAATTAATATTAACTGAAAAAATTAATTACCTAATATTATTCTAATTAATCCTAACTATATATCCCAAATTTATTGTAGTGTACTTGAATCTGACATGTTAAATTTATATTTTATATATATATACGAAAAAGACAATTTCTCCTCACGTTACAAAACGGCTGAGGCAGAATTACGAAAGTTTTCAAATTAAACTAAAATTAATTGATGCAAAATAAGGATTGAATACTTTTTTCTCTTCTTCCTTTCTTATTTTTAGGGTCAACAGTGACGATTCGCTCAATGATTTTCCGTCGGCATCACAACAACTTCACAAGTATTTATTTATTTGGATTGGGGTTGGCATCACAATTGAAAGCTTGAATTTTATAGAAGTTAGCAAAATGGAGGCAGGCCTGTGCTACTGATTGTCAAATGGGCCACGTATGAGTAAACTCGCCCCTCTTGTAAGGAAACTTAAGTGGGAGAGTGGGACATTATGCTCTAGATTGTATATTTTTTTTTTTATTAAAATAAATATGTGGTCTCTAGATGTTTATTGAAATTAGTTTCATTTTTTTAGATTTAAATTTTTTTTATTTTAAATTTTATTTTAAAAGATAAAGTATAATTTTTTTTACTTATTTTATAAGTGAAATCAAAAGAAAATATAAAAAAAAATTATTTAAGAGTAAGAAATTATATTTTACCTTCTAAAATAAAAATTCAAAATTTAAAAAATTCAAATTCTATTTTTTTAAGCAGGATACAAGATTTAGATTATATTGGATTCTAAAATAATAAGAGTTAAATTACAAATATTTGCTAGAATTTTTTTCATCTCACACTGTATTTGATATGATAAAAGTTAGTTTGGTAAATTTTATAGTGTTTTTATTGTAATGTTTAAATTGTTTAACTTATTTTTAAAAATATAAATAAAATATTTAAAATAAAAAATAAAATATTTAAAATTTATTAAATATTATTTATTTTTTTTTTAAATAAATTAAGCACAATGTCAAAACTACTATAACATTTATCCGTTAGTTTTGCTAAAGAATAAACTACTAATTTTTTTTTCTTAAGATGTCATTGACTCATTGCCGAGTTATCCTAATTTGTGCCAAAGAGTTTTACAATTTGAGATGAGTTGACAAAAATAATTGGTATGTGTATGTACATTTTTTTAATGCTTGCATTCTCTCTCTCAACCCAAATATATATAAAAAATAAAGAAAAAAAAGTAAAAATTAGGTTGATAAAGATTTTGATTTTAGATTAATTAGTATTTAAAAAAATAAATACTAATTTAGTTCTCCACAATGACAAATGATGGACACGGTATGTTCTTTTATCAATTTATTATGTAAAATTTAGCGATTGTACTTTTATGTACCATTAACTACTGCAATAAATTTATTTATGAAAGATTGCCACGTAGATAATAATTTTTGGAACGAAACTTCATCTATTTTGGTAGGATTGGTAGTAAACAAAAAATAGTTGATAAATGTTATATGAAAATTCAAAAGAAAATAATATTTTACTATTTAAAACTACATCGTTTTTATGCTCATGTGTTGGTAACTAGACATCTACTATTGTGGATAATGAAATATATAGATAACTTCATTTCGTTTTACACTATTTTTTAACGAAAGGACATATATGTCTACAGTTTGCTATCATGAAAAATTTAATTGATATTTCTTTTTCTTCGAGAGCTAATAGTTTGAGATCGAAATATATTTGAGGATCTAATTGTCACTTTACTCAAGAAAAATTAACTTAGTGTGTTAGATTGATGTCCAAAAAATAGGTTGTAACTCTATTCCCTTGACTAAAAGCTTGTTTGGATAAGTTTTTAAGAAATTTTTTTTGAATTATTTATTTTTTAAAAGATTTTATAGAAAAGTAAAAGTAATTTTATGTTTGGATATTTTATGCAAAAAGATTTTTTTTATCTATCAATTATGTTTGAGTATAATAATGTAAACGTACTTTTTATTTATGTATTATTAAAAAATATCTGTTTTTTAGAAAAAAAATTATCTTTTACAAAATATAAATTATAGCTTTTTAAAAAAGATATTTTTTCTATTATTTTTATTTTTACTACTAAAAATTTATTAAATATATTTAAAATTTTTTAAAATATTTTTACTTTTATTACTAATTTTTTTTATTATTATTATCAACTTAATGGTACCCAAAGATGCACTAAGAGAGTAGACGATATGTTCTAAGCAATGTTCAAAACCTAAACCAGACTGGCCGATTCGATCGGGTTAATCGAGAATCGGTCCTTGGTTGACGTAAAATATCGTCTGACAAAAAATCAGTAAAAAATCGGTCGAATCGATGATTAACCGGTGACCTGGTAGAATGGATCAATTTTTGACGATTTCCAAAAATTTAAATTAAAAAAAAGTAAAAACCAAAACCCCCATATAAAATTTACCCGGTGATGAACAGATATTTTATACGTTTTTTGATGTTATTTTCTCGGTGTTTTCAGTATGTTTTGTTGAGTTTTAGTAGGTTTTTATGCAAAATTCACTTTTGGGATTCTACTTTGAGCTTTTATGTTTTTCTTATATTTTTAGGTATTTTTGGGTGATTCTGGCAAATTTTGGAAAAGTCTGATTCAGAGGCAAAGAAAGGATAACTGATGCCGTCAAATTCTGACCTCCGTGCATTCAAACAAGCATTTTTGGAACTACAGAAGTCCAAATGACGCGTTCTCAATAGCGTTGGAAAGCTAACTTCTAGAACTTTCCAGAAATATATAATAGTTTATATTTTTATTTGGAAATGAAGATTCAAAACGGGCGTTAAATGCCCAAACTACCCCCTATGGGGCATTCAACTCCCCAAGAGGACCAAGGCCAGCGTTGAACGCTCAAACTTAGCGTTCAACACCCCAAGGGGAGCAAGGAAGCAGCATGGACACTCCCTAGAGGGCGCTCAACGCCCACTCCTTCAAAGTTAAGAAGCCAAACTCAACCCAAACACTTATCAAGTGGGCCCAAAAGTGGATTTTCGTACCTTTAACTTAGCTCATTTCATTATTTTAATTTCTAATTATTATTAATTTCTCTTTAAGTCTAGTCATTAGTATAAATAAGGAAAAATCACCATTCTTAGAGACCTCTCTCTTTTCTTTTCTTTTTTTTATCATGGACCATCTCTTTTACCACTTTTGAACACTTTTCAGTTTATCCTCCATACAGTATGAGCAACTAAATCTCCTAGGTTAAGGTTAGGAGCTCTGCTGATTCCTATAAATTAATACAAGTACTTTTCTATTTCAATCAATGTTTGGTTTTCTTCTATGATGCATTGTCGTTCTTCATCTTTATGAATCTCGATTCTATATGAGTTCTTACGAGTCCTGACTCGAATAGTATTGAACTACAGCTTGAGGATGCATCACGGGTTCCAACAGAATTATCTGGATTAATGGAGTATGTGACATATAACCTTGTTAGTCAGGGGCAATTGAGGTTCATGTGGCTCTAAGGGATAGAACCATAAGAGTAGCAGTCTCTGATCCGGAAGATCCGACCTTGTCTGTGGCGTTTTGAGTAGGATCAACAAGGGGATTGACTTGCGCACGCTTCACCCTCTTCCAGATTGATCTAGTCTGTACAGATGTTTGATCTGGATCTGAGGAGATTAATGACCACGACCCATGGCTTAGTCACTTACTGCCTTACCGTTGAAGGAATCATTCATTATTGAAGTAGAGAGTATGATGTATTAATTCAGAAGAAGCATCTCCGAAACCTTAACTACTGCTAATTATTGTATTTACGTTCCTTTGTTATTTCATGTTTATGTTTCTACAATAATAAAAAAATATCTTTCTATTCGCCTGAATGAGATTTGTAAGATAACCACAACTTGCTCAATCCGGCAATTCTCGTGGGATTCGACCGTCACTCACCTGAGATATTACTTGGACGACCCGGTGCACTTGCCTGTTCAGTTGTGCGAGCTTAATTTTCGCGCACCAAATTTTTGGCGCTGTTACCAAGGATTGTTTGTGATTGACAAACTAACAGTTGTCGTGTTCCTTAGATCAAGTACTTTTTACTAGCTTTCTTTCAATTTCTTTTTCTTAAGTTTCGAAAACTTCAAAAAAAAAAACAATAAAAATATTTTCTATCCTTAGTCATCTTTTCCTTTTGTTTGAGTCTTATGTCAAAATTTTAAGTTTGGCGTCACTTTAGTTTTTGTTCTTTCCTTAAGTTTGTTTGAAATTGTTCTTACTTTTCTTTCTTAGTGTTCAAAGTGTTCTTGCTATTTTTCTTGTTTGATTTCTAAATTATTTAAGTTTAGTGTCTCTTGGTATTTTTCTTTCAAGCTTTTCAAAAATCTGTGTCTTTGATCTTTAAAATTTTTAAGTTTGGTGTCCTTTAGTATTAGTCCTTCTTAAATTTTCGAAAACTTAGTGCCCTTAATTTCAAAATTTTTTAATTTAGTATCTTTTAGTATTTTTTCTTTTCAATTTTTCAAAAATTTCTTTTATTTAAATTTAAAATTTTAAGCTTGGTGTCTCTCTTGGCAGTCTTGTTTTTCTTGCTTATCTTTTCTTTAAATCTTCTATCTTATCTTTTCTTTCTTTGATTTTTAAAATTTTGCTATCTTATCTTTCTTTTAAATTTAATTCTCAAAATTTTAGTATCTTGTTAAGTCTCTCTCTCTCCTTTAAATTTTAATTTTTTTTTAAAAAATCTTTAAAATTTTTTTAAATCTTATCTTATTTTATCTCTCTCTTTTGATTCCTTTTCTAAAATCCAATTTTCAAAATTTCTCCTTGATTTTCTCTTTCTAAGTTCAACACTTTTTAAAATAAATTTTTTTCTTTTTTAAATTTTTAAATTTTATCTTGTATTGTTTGACCTTTTCTTTTCAAATTTGATCTTTTAAATCTCTAATTAACTCTTTCCTTTTAAATTCAAAAATTTCAAAATCAAATCTTTTATTCTAATTTCAAATCTTTTAATTAGTTACTTGTTTTATTTTAATTTTAAAAGATTGGTATCTCTTTAATTATTAATTTTCTTTCCTCTTTTTCATAATCTTCTAACCTTTCTCCCTTCTATTTTTCGAAAATCTTCTACCTCTTTCTCTCTCTTTAATTTCAAAAATCTTCTTTCTTTCCCTATCTATTTCCAAAAACTTCTTCCTTTATAAAAGACATCTTCTTTTCTTTTCTTCATCTATCTTTCTAACAAAGGACCTCTATACTCTAACATAGAGAATCTTTTTTTCTCTTCTTAGTTTCTTTCTTCTTGTTTCTGAACAGGAGTAGGGATAAAGAACCTCTCTTTGATCCGGATCTTGAACATGAAAGGACTCTGAGAAGGCGTCTGCAGCAAGCTCAAATGCTATAAATGAATGTGTCACTCTAGTAGAATAAAAAAAGCAGTTAAAAAATTACCAGCTACTTCACAGTTACCTCTTATTAGTGTCTCGGATCCCTCAGCACCTGCTACAAAAGTAGTGAACACTCTTTCCGGTTGCTATACTTTGCCAGTCTCATACTTCTTCTTCTCTGGACAATTTCAGGCTAGGTACCTGGGTTGTCCACAAAAGTAGCATACCTGTGACCCCAATTTGCACGGGACTCCAAGATGACACTTTTAGCACCTCTGACAACTTAGATCGATTTGTGGTTGCTTCTCATACCTTTTCCCTTGATTAGCTTTGTTATTCAGCCTCCTGAAGATATTCTGACCCTGATTGTACTGTGGGATGAAGCCCCCACGCTTAAAGTTTCTATCTCCCGGTGTGAAATTCCTTCCTTGATCCCTCTGAAAAGGCATCCTCTGAATTCCTCTCTCCACTATTGCCTTCCTCAGACACTCCTCAGCCACCCGACTTTTGTTTATAAGCTCAGAGAATACTCTAATCTCCATCGGCCCAACGGAGCTCAGAATATCACTCCGGAGTCCTCTCCCATATTTTATGCACTTCCATTCAGCAAAATCCTCTGAAGTGCCTTGACAAATACGAGAAAATTGGCACAGTTCTTCAAACTTGTTAGTGTACTCAGTAACAATCATCTGGCCTTGTTTTAATTGCAGCAACTCAAGCTCCTTGGCGTTCCTGACTGAACTGGGAAAGTACTTTCTATAGAACTCTGTTCGGAATACTTCCCACGGTACCACAGCACATCTAGTTGTAGGAGTCGTGTTCCTTGCCAGCAGTACTAGGCTTCACCCTGGAACTGATAGGTCCCAAACTCGACCCACTGTTCTTCAGGAACCTGTTGAGCCTGTAGCGCCCGCTCCATTGACTAAAGTCAGTTATCCGTTTCAGTAGGGTTTGAGGTCCCTTTAAAAGTCGGAGGGTGCACCTCAGAAAAGAGGCGAGTGTCATAGGAGTATAGGACCCTCTTCACCATTATTCCCATTATTTTCATTATTTATTTGATTTTCCAACGCTTCAGCTGTCACCTGCATAGCCGCAGCCATATTTTCCAGGGCAGCCATAAAGTCTACAGGGTTGTTCCCTACCGGTTCAGAGGTTGCATTGCCTAATCTACCTCTTCCGCGCTCGTGACCGCGTCCGCGAGTCGACATTTGGTTCCTATACACACCAAACAAGTGATATCAAGTTGATCAATCTCAATATCGCAAGTCTAGTATTTCAAGTCCCAAATGCATGCTCATGAACGTTTATACCACATATATCAATTAGATATCCTAATAACACATAGACACACACATAGAGAATGCACAAAAGCATAGTCAGTCAGTCCCTCAGGCTCTACAGGAACGAACTGCTCTGATACCATAATGTAACACCCTACCATACAGAGCTTTACGCTTAAGTCGTAAAACAGAGGTGATGTAGTATTACGACCTCTAAAATAAAACATATATATAAATAATAATCGAAAGAACGTAGTATGCTAGGAGCCTCGAAGAATAGGTAAACAAAATCGTAAAATTAAAAGCGCAACGCTCAGGAATAAGGATTACTTACGTACGAAGAAAGCTAACACATATATACAGAAAACGAGAATAGAGGGTCAAGAGTACAAAATAACAAGCTCCTAACTCAACCTGCGAAGCTAAGACTGGTCGGAGAATATTTCCATATATATATATCCCACAACCTAAAATACATACATAAAACCGTAGCTCTCCATGCATCTTTAAGAGGTACAAAAGTAAAACAAGTCATTTGGAGAGTTCTATACATATGGTCATATACAAACAGAACACAAAATAATGTCCCAAAGATCCATTTCACTGCAGAGCTCCAGATGCCTAGCGAGGTGCCTCTTGACCTGCATCTGAAAAACACAAATATCCGTATAGAATGAGAACTGGAGATTCTCAATATGGTAACGATGCAGCATACATAAGATATAAGGTACCGAAAAAGCGTGAGGCAATCCTAGAACCCTGACACTTAGATATAAAGCTTAAAGAACTAAAGCAGAAACCTTAAATCAATGTAGTTTTCTAAGGATTCCTAACTTAACCAAAACTTAAACCTAAACCCTCAATCCTCCTCCTTTCCTCCTACCCTCCAACACCGGTAAAATCACACACACTAACAAGCAAATCATGGCAAACAGAGGTAGAATACAAGTACTGCAGATAGCAAATATATAATTAACATAGTGACTTCCCTAAGGCATTCTCAACTAATGCACAACAATCAATTCAAACAATATACATATGATGCATGCCTATCCTATAGCTGATGAATCTCATCTGTCGGTTATCAAGCCAACCCGACAAGTCCGGCTGCTAAACCCTGGACTGTCCCCCATTGCGCATCGCCAAGAGTCTATACATAGCTTTTTCTCGTATATAAAATCTGCTCATTTGGGGTATCTTTTCCGGGAATTTATACGTGCCCAGTCACCCTTACGACGTAGGGTCAACAGAGTATTGAGTTTCAACCTAGAACACGTGGTGGCAAGCCATGGTACTTTACCAGGAAAACTCGTATCTCAGATAAAATTGAGTGCATAAGCCATATAAACATTTATAATCATTCATAATCATTGTACAATCATTCATCACAGCCATGGCATCACATATACTTCACTTCTTTACATTTTTCACACATTATTCGTCATTTTTCAACCTTACTTCATTCCCAAGTTACCGCCTTTTCCTAGCTTCATCTCATTACTAGGCATACCACTAAGATATGAGGGATAAAAGAGTAAAAATAGAGGTTTAAAGGTTCAAAATTAGGTTTTAAAACACAAAATTCATTTTACTGAAAACAGGGGTCACGCGTACACGTCGGCATGCGTTTTTCCTTCCTCGCGTACACAAGCATCTTGCTCATGTACGCGAGATGCCTAACCCGAAAAGGTTGGTCGCGTACACAACCCCTCAAAAATCACTGCTCGCGTATGCAGGATGCCAAATCCGAAAGGGTTGGTCGCGTACGCAAGATATGCAGAATGGCAAAAATGTTGAATGCTGCAGAATTTTTAATTTTGCATTCCGAACTTCCGACGCGCATAACTTTTTTGTTTTAAAACACTTTTCATCCGTTCTTCAAACGGAGTAAACTTTACGGACTCAGTTTTCAAATGAAACAAGTTTGAAACAATTTGGGGGTCCGAAAGCCGAGTTATGACTCGCTAAAATTTGGCCAAAAATCAGATTTTCACAAAAGTTTATAATCCTTTATTCTTACCAAAACCAAACTCAAAATCAACCTGCCATACATAAAAACAGCACCACAACAAACCATTTACAACACCACAATCTCCACATCCTACCACAATCAATCATACCTCAATATCACACAATCTCATACCTAAATTCCTTAATTTAACCAACAAGATCATCAACAATCCATCATATATGCATATTCAATATTATCAACTTGTCAATCGTCATTCAATCACCATTTAGCATTCCATTTCCACCATAAACAATAATCACCCACAATTACTCAATCCATATCAACAATCATTATCAAAAGTACTAAACTTTTAACATACTCTATCATTCCAACCTATCCTATGGTCATCTAGCCTAAGTTTTCACAAGACATTATATATTAAATACGAGAAACCAAAATCATATCTTAGCCAATTTCCTCATATAACCCAAGACAACCCACTTAGGCAAGATTTCAAGCACTCAACACCAAAATTCAGTAACTAGCACCAACTCCAAGCTTCCAATTAAGCTTCCAACATTCCCAATTTGCTTCATATCACATATATATACACACCTAACACATTTTATCACATATACATACCCAAAATTCAATACACACTTAATCAAGGAAATAGCTAGGATTCTCACCTTATTCAAGTACCAATGAAGCAAGATTAAACGTTTTCCTCAAGCTAATTGGACCTATAACATAAAAGAATCAAAATCTCAACACCCACTTATACAAATTTTTGAAAACTTGGGGAAGGAAGAATTGAGACTAAAATTGAGACTTCCTTACCAAATTAGGCACTGGACTTCGTAGAGGTTGTCACTGCGGACGCGTGGCCGCAAACGGTGCGACGATCGGAACTCGGAGTGAGAAGATATGGTGGTTTGAAATCAAAGCCAAGGGTTTGTTCTTGTTCCCCTTGCCTTGAGCTTGCTTCAGCGTGATTTTGCTGAATGGAGAAAGAAGAATAATTCTTCTTTAAGTGTATTGGGCAGATTGGTTGAGCGTTGGGCCCAATATGGGCTTGGTTTGTCTGATTCGGCCCGTTCGGTTCAATTTCGGGCTAAATTTTTTAAAATTAGTGTCAACATTCTTATTTTAATTAGCTCTTAGTATGCTATAAAGTTCACATTTTCTAATGTATTTTATTAAAAATTAATTTATTGATTAATTATTTGCTAATTTTACGGGATTTACAGTTTCAGCACCACCACCAACAGCAGCAGCGTCACCTTCTCTGTCCTTGTGGTGTTGTCAAACACGGCGCCTCTGTCCTCGTCGTCGTTGGCCGCCCCTCTTCTCCTATTGGATCCCTTCTCCTCGCATTGCCAGTTTTGCTCGCTCTTTGTTGGCATCATTGTCTGTCCTCGTCATGTCGTCAAGCCACTTCAGTCCTCGTCATCTTCGGCTTCCCTGAACTCATTTCTGTTCTCGTCATCTTCTCCCGTCTCTATCTTTGATCCCGGATCTCTGTCAAGCTCACGGCGAAGTGCAAATATTCTTCTTTGTGTCGTGGACTCTTCACCGTCTCTCTCTGCCGCTGTGAAAATTGACACAATTTGATTTTGTTATTCTCCCTCTTTCTTGAATTTTTCATTAGTTCAATTTATTTTATTAATTATAATAATTATGATTTGCTGTTTTTATATTTTGGATTCTGATTGTTGGATAGAATAAATTTTGGTTGTTGTAATTGTAAAAAAATTTAAATTTGATTAACAGAAGAAAATTTGGTTTCTGCTTCTTTTTAAATTTTGGTTGCTGCTTTTTTTGTTTTATTAATTCTGAAATAATTTTGTTGATGGTTGATGGTATTTTGTTAAAATTTTTTAAAAAAATTTGTTGATTTTAAAATACTAAATTACACACATTGATGCCAATAACTACAACAAGCTTTTTTTAGAAATAATCTACTTCATAAGAATTTTTAAATAATTTGATGGTATATTTTTTTATGGTTAAAATTTTATTTTGTTATATATAATTGATATTGTATGTGATTCCTATGTTTATTTAGTTAAAAATTTATTGAATTTAAATATTGAAAATTATATATTAATTTTTTATAATTTTATTTTATATTTAACTAAATCGGTTGAACTCTGATTGAACCATAGTTAGACTACTGAATTGTTGAACCGCTCATTTTATCGGTTTATTAATCGGTTCGATTTACGCAACTTTGGAATAAGATGAGGCTCTGAACATCATTGAACTGATCAATCGAACTGAAAACCAAAGAAAAAAACGAATCAATCAAATGTTAAAACTAGAAAATTTAAAAATTACTTATGAACCGAACAGTCGAACCGAACCGTGATCCGACTGATTTTTTAAATTAAACTTAGACCGCGCCGTTTTGCAGCACATTAGAGCACGGGAGGTAACGCATACCAGCCCCAGCCCTAAGCCCCTTCCCCTGACCAAAACGCGCTCCTGCCTCTCTCTCATCGAGCTCCTGCTCCTCGTCACTTCCATCCAGCCACCGCCGCCAACGCAACTGCAAACTTGGAAGCCATCGTCGCGGCGTCGCATCTTCCTTCTCCTCCGTCACACAGCAACCGTCGCAACTTTTCTTCCCCTCCATCGCGCAGCTACCGTCGAAGCCTCCGTCGCGCAGTCGTCCCGCCGGCACCAGCTCTGTTCCACCTTCAGCCTTCGATCGTGCTCCTCTGCTCCCTGTCCCCCTCTTGCGCCAGCTCTGCCCTGTTCTGCGCTCCCTCAGTCCCTGGTATTCAAATTATTTTTTGTAACTATAATTGAATAATTTTCATTAATTTTGTGAACTGTGAACTGTGAACTATTATTTTTTTGTTGTTAATTTTGTGAACTGTGAACTATTAATTTTTCCTGTTGTTAGTTAATCTGTGAACTGTGATTTTTCTTTTAGGATTGTGGATGATTTTGAGTAATTGTTGTTAGTTAATCTGTATACCTTGCTCTTGTTACTGGGTTGAATAATTGTTGAATAAGCGGTGAACCTTGCTCCCTCTCCTTCATACTCTGCTCATTGCTCACTGCTCAGAGTCTCGTACCAAAAGTAATGGTTGTTTTCTTGCTTTTTATTCGGTGCAGAATCACTTAGTTGGGCATTTGGTTAAATTGGGGATAATTGTGCAGAACCATATATGCTTGAAAGGATGACTGGATGGAGGTTGCAGTTCTTATTTTAGCTGGTTGTTGTTTTAATTAGTGGGTTGCAGTTCCAGTTCTTGTTTCGATTGGATTAACTTGTTTTTGTTAACTTGTTTTTGTTAACTTGTTTTGTTATGTTGTTGATCTTGTTAATTTATTAATTTGATAAATTGTGATTGTTATGATGTTGTGTTGTTCTTTACATTTTGATAATTTGTTAATTTGGTAAATTGTTTTTGTTGTGGATTGTTGTTCTTAATCTTGATCTTATTATTGTTGTTTGTCATTGGTTGTTGTTAACTAAATTTTGTTATTAGCTAGATGATAGTATCAATCAATTTAATTCATTATTCTTGACTAATTCATTGTTCTTGACTTCTTGTCATTGGGTTGCTGTTTGATCTTAGATTATGTATTTGGGAATTTTGATGCTTGATGGCAAATTTTGATGTTGGTATTTTATATTTGGTTGTTTTTTTTTGTTATTTGACTTTTGAGTTTATATTTGAATGATATTATAACATTATGGTTGATCTAATACTTTTAATTTGGATGATATTTTAAATTTTATATTAGATTATAATTATGTTTTAATGTGTTTATTTATTATTTTATTATAAAACGGTTATTTCGGTTGAACCGATTGAACTAATGAACCAGTGAATCAGTAACTAGAACGGTTCGATGACCGGTTCAGTTTTCAGAACCAGTGTAATACCAGTATACCGTTACACTTGAAAATTTTCCTTTATAAGATGAGATATGGTTAACCTAATGATTATTATTATTTATTTATGCATGAAGTTTTATACAGGAACCGCTTCATTACATTCCCAACCCCCAAAAGCTTCACCTTTGTTAACACAGTTCCTCAACACTTCTACAACCATTCTTCATCTCAAACAGACCCAGGCCTTTGCTCTTAAACTCCTCTCTCACCAACCGCATCAATACAATCACTTCTTGGGTCGTTTGTTTCTGAGGATTCTTCGTCTTAATGTCGAAATATCTAATCTCTGCTATGCCCACAAACTGTTTGATGAAATGCCAAACTGCCCAAACAGCTTCCTTTGGACATCCCTTATTCGCGCGTTTATATCTGGCACCCAATTTCGCCATGGAATTTCCACCTATGCTAGGATGCACCAAAATGGGGTCTTGCCATCTGAGTTTACCTATTCCACAGTCCTCAATGCATGCGGACGTATCCCCGCCACGTTCGAAGGGACACAAGTTCATGCTAGGGTGGTGCAGTCAGGTTTCTTGGGGAACAAGTTTATGCAAACCGCTTTACTTGACATGTATGCAAAGTTTGGTAGTGTTTTCGATGCAAGGGTAGTGTTTGACAGGATGTGTAATAGAGACCTAGTTGCATGGACGGCAATGATTTGTGGGTATGCCAAGGCGGGGATGATGATTCATGCGAGGTGGTTGTTTGATAACATGGGGGAGAAGAATTCTTTTACTTGGACTACTATGGTTGCAGGGTATGCAAATAGTGGAGACATGAAATCAGCCAAGAAATTGTATGATGCCATGGACGAGGAGAATAAGAGTGTGGTCACGTGGGTAGCAATGATAGCTGGTTATGGGAAGTTCGGTAACGTAAGTGAAGCAAAAAGGGTGTTTGATAGGATATCAACGCCACGTGATCCGTCAGCATGTGCAGCAATGCTGGCTTGTTATGCCCAAAATGGGTATGCAAAGGAAGCTATTGACATGTATAAGAAAATGAGGCAATCAAAAATTAAAATCACTGAGGTGGCAATGGTGGGTGCTTTATCAGCATGTGCACAACTTAGGGATATTAAAATGTCAAGTACATTGACAGAACATGTTGAGGAGAGTATTTATGGTATATCCTTCGATTATTACTTTGTTTTCTGCACTTTACTGTCAAACTCAATCTCTTTAGCTTGAACTTCTTGATACTAACCTTTGCGCTCTTGCTTAATTGGGTTTCGACCAATTGTTCTTTCATTTCAGATAGGATATATATTATATCCAATTCATTGATCCACATGCATTCCAAATGTGGAAACATAAACTTAGCTTGGACGGAATTCAGTAGAATGAAATACAGAGATGTGTATAGTTATAGTTCAATGATTGCAGCCTTTGCTGAGCATGGGAAATCACAAGATGCTATAGATCTTTTCCTAAAGATGCAGAAGGAAGGATTGCAACCAAACCAGGTTACATTCGTGGGTCTCCTCAATGCATGTAGTTCTTCAGCTCTCGTCGACGAAGGTTGTAGGTATTTTCGGACTATGACTGAGGTATTTGGTATTCAGCCCTTACCCGAGCATTATGCTTGCATGGTAGATCTGCTTGGGAGGGCTGGGCAACTTGAAAGGGCATACTGTCTCATAAAGCAGAATGCAAGCGCCGATGCAACCACCTGGGGTTCTTTATTAGCTGCTTGCAGGGTTTATGGCAATGTGGAATTGGGTGAGACAGCTGCTAGACATCTCACCATGATTGACCCTGAGGATTCAGGAAATTATGTGCTTCTAGCAAACACTTATGCATCGAAGGACAAATGGGAACATGCAGAAGAAGTTAGGAAGTTCATGAGTGAAAAGGGAATGAAAAAACCTTCAGGGCATAGTTGGATACAAAGAGAGATAAGTGGATAGTTTAGAGATGAAATATTTTGATTGTTAATCTTCTGCTTGTTAGATACATTCTTTCTGCCAATGTAATGGCATGAATTCCTTCTGCATTTCCAAAGTTCTTTCCAATGATGGATGCTAGAGAAGAAGCACGTTCATTGTTAAAACAATGTAATTAACTTTAGCCTATTACTATGGATTGTACCTTAAAACAATAGTTGCAAGTAATTAGATCATGTTTTCTCTTTGTTTTGTGGAGATCAAGATTTATTTTAGGATCATTTTTGTTGGTATCTCTTTTTCTTTGAAGGTCTTCCAATGGTGTCTTATAAATTAGGAGTAATATGAGTGGGTTTTTCTTGTTTCCCAGAACTCTTAACTTAGGACAGTAAGCCAATTAGCTGCCACATTCTACAACTACATATCATGTTGCCCAAATCAACATTGACCTTCACTGATAATCGTTGAACTCTAACTACATTTCCAGCATCATCTCCTGATGAAAATGGCCTCCAACATCATTTCCAATTCTTTTTATCATGAACAAAGTACATTGAGGTTGTTTGCCATAGTGTAAGAGAGAGATCTTCTTACAAAATATTCTATCAATCCTGAGTAAGGATCAAAGTGCAGATATTCTCATAAAGTATTGTCCCCAAGGCTATCTCAGTCATGTTACTCCATGTTAGGATTGTTTGATATGTACAATCCAATTTAAGGGAAAATGTTGCTTGATTTTGTTTCTTTTTTTCTGTAATTTCTTCTTTCTATTTTCTTCGTGTTTATGTTCTTCCTTGCTCATGCTCATCATATTTCACTAGATGTCCTCTTCATATCTCATTTTATTGCAAGTTGAGGTTTGTCCAAATTGAGAGGGAATGTCTTGTATATAAGCTTAGGATATTTATGTTAGTTAAGTTAGTTAATTGGGATGACAACTCAGCAAGTTAGTTATGCAAGTGACAAGGTAGTTAGTGTCGAGTACACGAATCAGTTAGAGGGAGAGCCAAGCCAATACCAATAGGCATAGATAATATATAATAAGCCAGTCACGGGTGATGAAACTTGATTATTCTATCAATTCCAATTTTCTCATTTCTGATTCCTCTACTTCCCTCTTTCCTTTCTCTGCATTTTTCATCTTCACCTCTTTTTCAGTGGCATATGGAACACAGTTTTAACAGAAACTACATTTTTTTTTTTGTAAAATCTTTCTATATTAACCACCTGCTACTCTATGTGAATTGCACATTTTAAACTTCAAAAAGGTAAATTGCACATCATTAAAAGTTAAAGGGGAAACAAAACAAAACAAAGGTAGAAGGAAAACTAATAATTCATTTCTTTTTTTCCCCCTTAAACATTACAGTATAAAACATTAACTCTGAAGAGGATCACATTTATTAATTAATTCATCAATTGAACGTGCAACACAGCTCTTCATGTCAATTTGTCATCATATAAACCCCAAAAAAAAAAAGAAGAAAAATATTGGATTGACTAGCTAATTAAGCTTTGCAAGCAGTAGATTTATGGCGAGTATTGCACTTAGGTATGCATCCAAGAATTGTTGTGTTATTAGAAGGGCGAGGTTTGTATGTTTTGAAGAACTCGGGATCCTGCTCCAATGATTCTGTGTAGTTCTCCAAAATGGGAACTATCTCATCAAAATGTGGCCTCTTATCTGCATTGCTTGACCAGCATCTGTTTATTAGGTCACTTAGTGCCCATGGACATTCAGATGGCAATGGTGGCCTTGCATTCTACACAAACAAAATACGAATAAATAAATAAATAAATAAATAAGTCCCACAATTTGAATATGATTAACGAAATGTATATTTACGAAAGAAGCTACTATAGTGGTTATCTCATGCATATACATGTCCGTTTGAGCATGTGATTCTCTCTCCCAATTATTATAAACTAGCTTGATAACCCGTGCAATGCACGGGCTTCATGTAATCTAAAGTCCTTTAAAAGAAAAAATACTAAGAATATAATTAAAATATATTCTATAAAGATAGATATATTGTATTAAATTTGGATAATAACAAAATTATCACTACATTAAAATAAAACAATAGAATACAACAATTACTCAATATGTCAATGAACAGTATAACATGCTTTATAAGAGAATAAAATATAATAAAAATTATTAGACACTACAAAAACAGAAAAAAAAAGTTCAACAGAGATGTAGTTTTCTATTATGCATAATCTTAAAAATATAGATTGTCAAGATACCTATTGATAGCAAAACAAAATATTTACAACATATATAAATTTGTTCATTAATCAAAAAACAAAACATGTCCAAAACAAGTTAACATATAGTTCAAAATATCTATCAAATAGAGTTATACATAGGAGGCCTAACATTGCTGAATTGACAAGTCTATCTGGCGGTTAGGTATCGAGTCGAGTTTCAAGGTAATGCTGTCGTCCTCCTTTAAATTGTATAGTCTACAACATTCATTCCACCCGACCCCAAACTTCCATTCTCCACCTCTTCCTCCACTTTTCAGTAAGTGAAAAAAGAACACATTCTTCTCTACATTGGATTCTTCTCTACATTGGAACGTGGACCAGTGATCGTCCAAATCGAACCATCTCCAGATAGTTTAAGATATGCAGCAAATTTCGAAGCCAAATACTGCAATGAATAATTCATAGTTAAGATAAACATAATATTTTCATACACAATTGCAAGAAAAAAAATAAAAGAAATCACTCTTTTGAGATCAACTTACCAGTCTAGATTGACCCAGATCCGAAGCTGTGATGGTCTTTTCATAATAAACCTCTGGAGTATATCTAGTTCAGGATAATTTAAACATGTTAGTCACCACATTAAAAAATACCGATCTATACCATGATATTAAAATCCAAAACATAAGGAAAAAAAGTTACATTTAGCACTACCTATGATCAGACAATTCATTTGTCTCGTTACTTTGTTCGTTGTCCTCCATTGATAAATTGCTTACACCAGAAAAATCTATCGGATTATGCGGTTTATTCCCTACCAGTGTCCCATCTTGATCATTGTTTTCATCACCGTCTGATGAAAACTCATCATCAGATGGTTCAGACCCTGATAGAACCATCACATCAGGTGATGAGTCCTCATCAATTCTGGTATACTTTATGATTATAAAAAAACACAATTGATAAATAAATGTAACCATATACTAATAGATTGCAATTAAAATAACAGTAATTTACAACACATAATTTTATATAGAAGAAGAAAAATTAAAAAAAAAAGGCAAAAAAGCTAAATTTGACTGTGAATTTCTTTTTGTGCAAAAAATTCAGATAAAGATAAATACCAAAAATGTTTATGATACCATAATCCAAATTTAAAAAAAAATTATATATGGAGAGCAAGATTTATCAAATACATTATCAAATAAATAAATTAATATAAGAGAAAGAAATTAGTGAAAGCAGAATTGAAGAGTATTTACAACAAACTCTAGTATAACATTAGTTTGTGAGAATTCAATGTGAAAAAGAAAAAAAAATTATATGTAAATAAAAACTGAAACCTCTACCAAACTCTAAAACCATGAAACTCAAGAACCAATCAAAACCAAAGCTTTTATAATCATAATAATAAAAAAAAAACTGAGACCTTTACTTTTGATAGTAACCTCATGGTTCTTGAAAATCTTTTTTTAACCATTGGCAGAGCAAATGTACTCAAAATAGCCACATTTTACTTCTTCCCAAAACTCATAGTGAACAAAAAATTGCTTTGAGAATCCAAATGTTGCTAATAGTATAGTAAAAACTTATACCAAAGTGAATTTGGTAGAGATAAAAAATTAAATTTAAGAGAATTGCAAAAGTGAGAGGGAAGAATAAAAATAAATAAATAAATAAAAGTGAGATAAAGTATGATGTAAAAATTTTAAAGTATCAATAGAAGAACATTTACAATTCACAAGATCAGATCACTATGAAAAAAGAAATTACACCAAGATATTAAGAAAAAAATTTTTAACCCTATATAAAAGAGATCATTTTCTCATAATAGTGTTTATTTAACTCATTTTGTGCACTCTAATGAACTTCCTTATTCTTGAAATTGATTCTGAATTTTTCATTGAACAAAAGAAAAATATGAGAAAAAGAAATATTGTTGGCAATGAATGATTAACGTAAGGGGTTATTAATTAAAAATCATCAGATACATGTAAAAAAGATGTAGTACTTTTGACACTACTTATTCTCTTCAACTAATTGAACTTCAAGTTTTAAAAAAATTCTAGAATTAAGGTGATCCTAAGAATTAAAATTAAAATCTAACTAATACAAATATTAAAATAAACTTTATAAGAAAACAACACAATTAGTTAGAAAGAGGTGAGATGACCATAACTCAACTAAGGGATACTTTCTCTATTTATACACACATCTTAATTGAGAAATTTGAATTTTGAGATAGATAGCTTATTTTGTTTGGGAAGGAAAAGAAAAAAAAAACAACCTCTGGGAATTTGAAATTGCGCATTCAGCGCACATATCAATGAACACAATATAAGAAATACACATACAACCTCTTTAGAGTGGCCAATGAACAGTGAAAATGACAAATAACAGTAGTAGGTAATTGATAGTGATCAGTGAATATTAATAGGATCCAATATATTTAATTAATTTTTAGACCCACAAAAAGTAACAAAAATATATTCACAGCAATTAAAATAACTTTCAGACTATATATTACAAAATAGTAGATTTAAGTCCGAATACCATAAAGATTAAAAAAAAAAAAGATAACTCTAGAGAGAAAAAATATAGCCTCTTTGATTTTATTTTGAAAGCTGTTAATGGTGAAAAGAACTCTAAACTTTTGAAAACAGTCTTCGTGTCATTTAAATTTACAATTTAGCTTCCATATTTTAGCTTCAAAACATGGATAAATATCGGTAAAAATGTGCAATTCAGTTGACTATACAAAAGAATATAAATTAGAAAAAAGAAAAGATCAAAGCTTATAATCAAACAAATAAAGAAGTGCTTACATAATACATACCATATTTTTTATTTAGACTTGGGATTAGATTCTAGATGTATAGTTCCATTTTCAATCTGTCTCTTTCTTCTTTCAATACTTTAGTTGCCTCCAATTTTTTCACTACCACAACATTCTTTTTTCTAATTCGGAGTTCTCTCATGTAGGGATCTAATCTTTCTATCATAACAACAAGAAAAAGGACAACACCTGAAAATTATATTGCCAATGAAATATAAATCTTGTGAAATTCAGAACATTAAGTGTTTAAATTCAGCATAATTATGATAATAATGTCTTGTGATGTCTATTGTGGAGAAACAATTTGGTGCACTTGTTATCCCAAATACTATAGTCACTTACCTTCTTTGCTTCATCCCGAAGAAAAAGTAAAATCCTTTTAGTTAAACTATTAATTTTATAATGAAAAATAATTAGATTCAATTATGAAAAAAAAAAACAACTCTTAAATTTTCAAAACAGAAAAGATGAAACGAAATTTATTCATCAACTGAATCAAAATTGAGGAAAGGAGAAAGAAAACACCGCACTAAAGGAGGGTGGAAAAGGAATGACCCAATCACCGGGAGAGAGAGGTGACGGCGGTGCTGATGGAGTAAACCTTTCCGACGCCTTCGTAGGCACCAACTGCGGGTGCTCTGGCCTTCCGGGACACACGCCTTCTATTCTGTTAGTCATAAGGGTTTATGGTGGCTATACACGCCTTGTATTCTGTTAGTCGTAAGAGATTATGGTGGCACATATCTTCACGCACACATCATTCTCCTTCACTTTGACACTTGGAAACCCAACCAGCTTCGTCACCGCGTCAGGTTGCCCGTGCTCCCTGTGATTGCCTCTGATGACGGGGACATCAAGCAACTGAACGCAAGGCGAATGCACGAAATGACTCGAAATTGAGATCTAGTGTTTCCTTAAAGTAACTTCAGCGAGAGGTTGAAGATGAAGCGTTGGGATAGTGAGGTTTGCATCAATGGTTGCGAAATTGGATGAAGGGGGCGACTGAGTTTTTGAGAAAAATTTAAAGAAAGGGGAAGAAAGGAAGGGAAAGGGAGATAGGAGGAGAATCGGCATCAAGTAACTCACATACTTCCTTTGACTTCAATAACTTTTCCGACAATGCTAGGAGAAAGAAGGGTCGCAAACCTACGAAGCTGATTAATTAAACCCTGTAAATCTGAATTCATACTGCGTATTGGAGCAACAACTGATAATGAATAACTTTTCCATTCAAAGTAGAACAGTGCTTCTGCCACCGAAACTATGTTCCCATGTGACAAATATGCCTTAAAAACAAAAATTGATAAAACCCAAGTATCTAGGATTCGAAGAAATCATCATCGCTAGCACCAAATCCCTAAAATCGGCCACATGTGGGAGGAAATCTGGAGAATTGTCACCTTCGTAGCCGAATCAGCATTGAACAAGTGTGCCGTCAAAAGAAAATTTCATAACCCGAAAAAAATTTCACCTCGGATCTGAACCAGCGTGGAATGCGGGGAGGATTCCACATCAGAGATGAAACAACGCGGATCCTATTGTTTACAGATAAGCAAGTAGTAGTATTACTTACCTTAACTTTCTCAAAAAACTTCTCCCAAGCCATAAGCTGCTCTAGAATGGAAGAACGGGTGAGTTAAAAAAAAAATTTAAAATAGCATCAAAGTAAAATTCAAGCAGTGTACATATATATTTATGTATAAAATTCACGACGATGCTTATTATACAAATGAAATCCGGTTAGTAAGTTAAAACACACAATTTTAATTAGAAGGAAAAAAAGGGCAAAAACCTAAATCAGACTAAATTCCTTTCGGTCCAAAAAATCAGAAAAAAATGTTTATGATACTTATAAAATTAACATGAATCTTATATGTTAATAACAATTTCCAATATTTACCACCACAGAAACAGAAAAGAAAAAGAAATAAATCATTCAATCGTGAAATAAACAAAAGAGAGTAAGTCCCACAAAAAATAACAAAGAAATAATCATAAATATACAAAAGATATCAAATGAAAGCCGACATATTAGTCCTCCCTTTTATATACATGAATTTTGTACAAAATGACTAATTTGTAATTTTAAAATACTGAAAGACAGTTTATCCTTTCTTAGTTTTTAAACCTTAGTATTTTTTTAATTAAAAGAAGGCCTGTAGTTATTAACAGCTTTAGATTTTTTCATCACTAAGTTTCTAAAATGCAGAGATATTAGTTTTAGTTAAAATCCTTAGGGTGGTTATAAGTGAAAATTGAAAATAATTAGAATTTGAAGTAAGACTAATTGATGGATTTAGACTCAACCAAAACTGAAGCAACATGTGACTTTTCAAGGAGCTGAAACACTACCACTTCATCTATCATGTTGAGCAATTCCAGACAAAAATAATTTCTCAATTCTTTCATTACCATCGATTTCAAGCCACCATATGATACTTTCTTGTCATCTTGAATCAAGAAACGTATGGAGCTATGACACCCCTTAGAAATGGCACTAGACCCTATATTTGAAGTCATCAACACCAATACATTTTTAAATGAAATTCGCCGACCCTGTCAGATCCAAAACAATAAATATAAAAATGAGGACACCAGTAGCTTGTTTACTTGGAGAAAATGCAGGAAACGAAGAAATGGGAGATTCATGTAAAAATATTTAGTAAATTAAGGTTCATAGCAACATTCACAAACCTGAGAATCAGTAAGCTGGCGATCCTATCAACTTGCTCATTGTATGTCGCTCCATTTATTCACTCATGTCTAACCGAATTATAGCTGCCTCCTAAAAATATAATCAAACAATTTCAAGTAATGAAATAGTAACCACAAGTCCACAAAACAATAGTTGCAGACCAATGAAAAATAATAATAAAGATGCATAGTATAAGGAGAAAATGAAATTAAAAGCTCTCCTGCGATAGATAACATTTTAGATAAAATAAATCATTCACATAAAATCAAGAAAAAATAAATAAAGAAATAAGTAAATAACCAAGACGAAAAACAAAACAAAATAACATTAAATAGAAAAGTAACCCAACAAAACAAATGTCTCAATGAAACCAAACTTTTTTAAGCAGCATGTAAGAGAGGATTAGAAGTAAACATGTACTTTCACTTATCATCAAAAAATAAATATTATAAATCACATAAAAGAGAACAAATTCAACATAATTTATATAAAACAATCATCTCACTAGAAAAAATTTAACTTATCATCGTAGTATTTGATTTGATTCTCATAACACAGTGTTCATTCTTTAGCAATCAAAGGCCACAAAAAAGAATCGAAACAAAAGGTTCCAATTAATCTTTTCACAAGTAGAACAAAATTTTAAGCCAAAACTATTTATAGCTAAAAATCAATAAAACAAAAGGTAATAATACAAACAAAAATCTAAAAAAAAAAATCACAAACAGAACAAAATTTCAACCCAAATCTATCCGTGTTTTGAAAAAAATCACATGAACATCATGCTCAGGGTATTCTACAAAATACAATCATGAACTTCCATTATGATTTTTCACATTTCAGGTAGCTTTTTCTAAATATGAAATACCTTCTATTCAACTTTCTATTTCAGTTCAAAACGAAAACAAAATCAAATAAACTCAATATGACCCCAGAAAATAAATTTCTAAATACAAACATAAAAAATAAACATTTTCTGCAAGGAAATATATTTTTTATGTATATAATAAATTAGCACTCAGTCTGTCAACAAAATTATAGTTTTATGTAATTCAACACACATCCAAAAAAATCCTAAAAAACCACAATTGATAAATAAATGTAACCATATACCAATAGATTGCAATTAAAATAACAGTAATTTACGACCCCATAATTTTATATAGAAGGAGAAAAATAAAAAAAAGGCAAAAAAGCTAAATTTGATTGTCAATTTTTTTTCATGAAAAAATTCAGATAAAGATAAATACCAAAAATGTTTATGATACCATAATCCAATTTTTTTTTTTTTAAAAAAAATTATATATGGAGAGCAAGATTTATCCAATACATTATCAAATAAATAAATTAATATAAGAGAAAGAAATTACTGAAATCAGAGTTGAAGAGTATTTACAACAAATTCTAGTACAACATTAATTTTTGAGAATTCAATATGATAAAGAAAAAAATTATATGTAAATAAAAACTGAGACCTCTACCAAAACTCTAAAAACATGAAGTTTAAGAACCAATCAAAACCAAAACTTTTCTAATCATAATAATAATAAAAAAAAACTAAGACCTTTGCTTTTGATAGCAACCTCATGGTCCTTGAAAGTCTTTTTTTAATCATTGGCATAGCAAATGTACCCAAAATAGCCACATTTTACTTTTTTCCAAAAGTCATGGTAAACCAAAAATTGTTTTGAGAATCCAAATGCTGCTAATAGTAGTAAAAACTTATACCAAACAGAATTTGGTAGAAATAAAAAATAAAATTTAAGAGAATTGCAAAAGTAAGAGGGAAGAATAAAAATAAATAAATAAATAAAAGTGAGGCAAAGTATAATATAAAAATTTTAAAGTATCAATAGAAGAACACTTACAATTCACAAGATCATATTACTATGAAAAAAAAATTACACCAAGATATTAAAAAAAAATTTTTAACCCTATATAAAAAAGATTTATTTTAGGATCATTTTTGTTGGTATCTCTTTTTCTTTGAAGGTCTTCCAATGGTGTCTTATAAATTAGGAGTAATATGAGTGGGTTTTTCTTGTTTCCCAGAACTCTTAACTTAGGACAGTAAGCCAATTAGCTGCCACATTCTACAACTACATATCATGTTGCCCAAATCAACATTGACCTTCACTGATAATCGTTGAACTCTAACTACATTTCCAGCATCATCTCCTGATGAAAATGGCCTCCAACATCATTTCCAATTCTTTTTATCATGAACAAAGTACATTGAGGTTGTTTGCCATAGTGTAAGAGAGAGATCTTCTTACAAAATATTCTATCAATCCTGAGTAAGGATCAAAGTGCAGATATTCTCATAAAGTATTGTCCCCAAGGCTATCTCAGTCATGTTACTCCATGTTAGGATTGTTTGATATGTACAATCCAATTTAAGGGAAAATGTTGCTTGATTTTGTTTCTTTTTTTCTGTAATTTCTTCTTTCTATTTTCTTCGTGTTTATGTTCTTCCTTGCTCATGCTCATCATATTTCACTAGATGTCCTCTTCATATCTCATTTTATTGCAAGTTGAGGTTTGTCCAAATTGAGAGGGAATGTCTTGTATATAAGCTTAGGATATTTATGTTAGTTAAGTTAGTTAATTGGGATGACAACTCAGCAAGTTAGTTATGCAAGTGACAAGGTAGTTAGTGTCGAGTACACGAATCAGTTAGAGGGAGAGCCAAGCCAATACCAATAGGCATAGATAATATATAATAAGCCAGTCACGGGTGATGAAACTTGATTATTCTATCAATTCCAATTTTCTCATTTCTGATTCCTCTACTTCCCTCTTTCCTTTCTCTGCATTTTTCATCTTCACCTCTTTTTCAGTGGCATATGGAACACAGTTTTAACAGAAACTACATTTTTTTTTTTTGTAAAATCTTTCTATATTAACCACCTGCTACTCTATGTGAATTGCACATTTTAAACTTCAAAAAGGTAAATTGCACATCATTAAAAGTTAAAGGGGAAACAAAACAAAACAAAGGTAGAAGGAAAACTAATAATTCATTTCTTTTTTTCCCCCTTAAACATTACAGTATAAAACATTAACTCTGAAGAGGATCACATTTATTAATTAATTCATCAATTGAACGTGCAACACAGCTCTTCATGTCAATTTGTCATCATATAAACCCAAAAAAAAAAAAGAAGAAAAATATTGGATTGACTAGCTAATTAAGCTTTGCAAGCAGTAGATTTATGGCGAGTATTGCACTTAGGTATGCATCCAAGAATTGTTGTGTTATTAGAAGGGCGAGGTTTGTATGTTTTGAAGAACTCGGGATCCTGCTCCAATGATTCTGTGTAGTTCTCCAAAATGGGAACTATCTCATCAAAATGTGGCCTCTTATCTGCATTGCTTGACCAGCATCTGTTTATTAGGTCACTTAGTGCCCATGGACATTCAGATGGCAATGGTGGCCTTGCATTCTACACAAACAAAATACGAATAAATAAATAAATAAATAAATAAGTCCCACAATTTGAATATGATTAACGAAATGTATATTTACGAAAGAAGCTACTATAGTGGTTATCTCATGCATATACATGTCCGTTTGAGCATGTGATTCTCTCTCCCAATTATTATAAATAGAGTAATATCTTAAATTAGTCACTAAAACTTTTTAGTAAGACAATTTAATTCTTAACAAATTTTAATTACTAAATCAGTTCTTAACTTTTTATCTTGTTTGACATATTAATTCTCGTGTCAAATTTTGGTAAAAAAAGTTACACAAGACATAACAGTCTCAAAATTTTTTTAAAATTTCATATTAGTTTCTCTCTGTAGACGAACAATCTGATGTAAGGACTTTCTATCTAACGAAATAAAAATTTAAAAACTAATTTAATAATTAAAATTTGTTGAAGACTAAAGTATATAACTAAATTTTTTAAAGACTGATTTGAAATTACTCTTATAAATCAATCAGTACACCTCAAAATCAACCACCAGCAGTCATTATGCATTTTTAAATTTAGATCAATATCCTTTAAAGTGAGAGTTGGTAAAGTGATGAAGTGAAAAACTAATCACTATTAAATTAAAATAGTGAGACTTACATGCAATGAGAGTTGCAAATTCAATGAAAATTAAGTTCTCATTTTATCACTTTATTAATTTTCTCACTTTAAATATCTAAATTCTTTAAATTTGCATATATGTTGTGAGAGAGGATAGAGAAGTCCTAATAATAAAACCATAAAGCTAGCTAAAATATATCAAAAATTGCTACAAGAATTTAATTTGCATACAAAACTTTTATGTAGTTATTTAAAACTCTGTCACGAGTAAAGTATTTGACTGTCACCCAGCTAACTTTAGAAGTCTTATAAACAACCACCTAAGTGATGATAATAAAACACTTTTTTTACATATAACAATTAAACTATTTATAATAATATATAAAAACAAATTTTGAAATACGGTTTTATAGAAAAGTTTATGGGATTCTTTAGCAAAAACATTTACAGATCATGCCATTGGATGGATGATGATATAAAACTTAAGTGTATAAAAATCGATCTCAAACATATATTATGCCTTGTGGTTGAGTTTAACTAGTCCCATGTTCAGAAGTCAGCACATTAACTTATCCAAAAATAGAAAATTAGAAATATAACCCTCTTGATGCAAGTGTATGCATACTTTATAGTATTTTATAAAGGTTAAGATCCGAAGTATATCTTTTGGATATTTGTAGCATGCGTTAAGGGAATGAGCATGAACAGTTGGAAAGGACTAATATATATAACACCCCCCCTTTTCTCTCTCTCTCTCTCTCTCTCTCAAGTTACTATGAGTAAAAAACTTTAAATATACATAAATGTATTAAAAATGTACACATATTAACTAAACTTTTTATTTTAAAAGTTTTTGTATTTTCTATAAAAGCTTCTTAAAAAAAAAAGAAGACAGAAAAGTTTCACCAAAATCAATAATTTCAATATCTACCAAAATAGCATTAATGAAATTAATTATATGACACTTTGTTTTCTGGCGTTCTGTGCATGTGACAGGAGGGAGTGGTAGCCATCATTGTTGATTTTCTCATAAATATTGATACATGGCACATACCAAATTTTTTAATGTTTTGGAAAAGTTCAAGAACCATCTTAAGATGTCAGGCAAAAATAGATAGTGAAACATCGCAATCTTTTCTGCGGTGTGTTTGATTCAGTTTTCCCCTGATAAAAAAAAACCAATTTCTTTTCTAATAAAAAAATCACTTGAGTTATGAAATATTTACATGAAAAAATAAACTTAGTTTCACAAGACGCTAAACAAAACAGTTTCTAATAAAAATTAATTTTCAATTTTTTAATTATATAAATAAATCAAATTGTTAACTACTTGTTTTTTTCCCTAGAATCCAAAACATAGGCACTCTATATATTTGGTAGCAATTCAATCCAACGTTGTTAATTGAATGTGTCTTGCTTAGATAAGCAAAGGAGCTATCTTATCAGAAATCAATAATCATGGCCACATGCTCCACTCTAAATATTGTAGACAATGCATGATTGTTGCCCACCCATGCCCCCACGTTTGAGAAAGATCCGGGACACATTAACCATCAAGGTCCTACTCAAATGCATGCATAGGACATGCATAACAGATAATTAAAATGTAACATATAACTATACATGCTAAATTAATAATTGAATTTGACAAAGTATTATTGGCAAAACAAGTTCATGCATATTCAAGGCTAAATAAGAGTTTAATCATTTCTATTTCTTGTCACTGTAAAGTTCCTTTATATTGACATTCAATGAGAATATGAGATGGTATCATCTAGATAAAAAACAAAAATTGTTTCTTTTTGAGAGTAAATATGTAAGTTATCTACTTTTGTTTATGCAATAACACCTAACTGAATATGTATATAAGAGAATTTTACAGTTATGGTGAATATATATATATATATACTCCTATATTTTATAAGGGGAAGACTAGTGTACAGATGTAAATTGAGAAAAGCGTACAGAGAATTTGTTTTTTGTGGCTGGAAGTGGACACGTGTGACGTTTAATTTATAACGGAGAAGGCTTTGAGGGTGTGAGATTTGATGTAAGCTCAGAAGGCTTACTAGTGGTGAGCCGAGTCGAAGAGGTATGGAATGAGGACTGGATTTGATGGTGGGTCATTGTGGCTGTGGGCTTTGAAAAAAACACTTGCGGGTCAATTTCCAAAAAAAATATTTCTGAGTTACGGGGGGAAAAGGAAAAAGTTGGCAGCACTAGGATCGCAACGAAAGCCCTACCCACTTTGGCCGTAGCAAACGGGGCTCTCGCGTCTCCTTCCGTGAATCTCGTTGCCGGCGTCAGTTGCGTAGGTCTGGGCGCCGTAGCACGGACGCAGCGGAGGTCTGAGGTGGTGTTGCAGCCGTGGTGTCCAGCGGGGGACGTGGGTGCGTGTGATCTGAGGCCGAGGGGTAGGACGACTTCCTTGCGCGAGGTCCCGACGCTGAAGGATGCAGTGAGCCGTACGTGCCGTCTGATGCGGAGATCCGGCCGCCGTTCCACGGAAAAGAAGGCTGTGGAAGGTCCAAGGAAACAAAACTCTGCCGCTGAAACAACGCATTTCCTGTCAGATCTCAGTTTTTATCTGAAGATTGTCACTTCTCCCCCGATTTGGGTTCTCGCGGTTGGTGGACACTGATACAGTTCAAAGTCAGGTGTGTTGTATTTTCATTCCTTTATTTGAATTTATTTGTAAATTTGTGCATAATGTGATAGGTTTTACTGCTGTGGGTTTTGTACTTTAATTGTAGCCTAAGGATATAGATGGGGCCATGTTCGCATGGAGAGAACACCGAAAAGGGAATTAGGAGTTTAAATTTTGTGATTTAGATTCGAAATGTATTAGGCTAGGGACAGATATCTGCGCCGTGGATTATCAATTTTTTATTGAAAACAAATGATAGTATAGGTTCATACATAAGTAGAATGTCTATCGTTGTGATGTGTTGATGTTAGATGAATCCGGCTCACCAATCAGGATCGGAAAATAGTTGAAGGTGTCTGATTTTCGTCTACTGGACCAATAGTCCAATAGGGGTTAGACATGGATATTGTTCCAGGCATGTGATTGGGGATTGGGAAACATCCTATGGAATCAAATGAAGCTTTGCTCCTTTCCGGAGTAAGCCGAACATCCTACTTGCTACACGATTATGACTACTCTGGCAGGGGACCTGCAGAAAGCTCCCACGCCAATGCAATTCTTTCAATTTAGGATTTTTAACTTAAATAAATTTTATAGAACCCAAATTCACTGATATCCAATGAGATCTACAACATGATAACCCTTTTCCTATTATTATATAAATCGTCCTAGTCTGTGTAGGATTAAATAAAACGTAAACCATTTCAGGCTGGAACTGGGAAGGGAAACAAAGGGTAAATGGTGCCAGGGTCCCTAGAGTTAAAAGGAGAACGTAAATCGTTCGAGGCTAACATGTTGTTGGCTTAAACCTCATTGCTCTGCCACGATTTACACACAAAGGAGACCCTACATACCCTGGCGCGATTCACGTGTTACTGACTTACTGGGTTGGGAAGATTTATGCTTGTAATGTTGTTGAGTTGATTGCATGGCAAACTTAACTACCTTAGTATGTTAGATCATATAGTGTGTTGGATCATATAGTATATGCTTAATATGCAATATAGAATAATTTGAAAGAAGACCTTGTTCCACGGTGGGTTTAATGAGTTAGGGTATATGTAGTTTAGGGTAAGACGTAAGAAATTAGGCATCTTAGCAGCTTCGTTAACACTCTTACTATAGAGTGATGGTTGTATAATAGGGTATTTTAACTTATAATATTTTAATTTTAATTATATTTATTCAAATTTTAACTTAAGATATAAAAATATACTTTTTATAATTTCAATGATTGATTTTACTGAGAAGATTAAATTAAATTAAAAGAAATACTGATAAATTATAATAAAAGAGCACTAAAGTTTAATAGATAAATTTAAGTTTTTTCTTTTAAAAAAATGTCAGAGGGTGTTAAAAAATGTAATTTTGCATAAGTTAAATTTATGTGGACTTGAGTAACATAAATTAAAGTTTTTACAGAATGACAAACAAAATTTTATAAAAAATATGTATGAACAAAATTGATTAAAAAAATCATATCAACAATGAATACTAGAAATTTCATAGAAACTTAAATTTATGTTATTCAAAGCATTATGAATTTATTTTATTTTAAATTATATTTTTTAACACCTTTTGACATAATTTTTAAAAAAATAACCTTAAATGTATACATTAAAACTTAGTACTCTTTTTATTATAGGTTGCTAGTATGCCTTTTTTTTAATATAATTTAATCTTAATAATGAAATTATAAGTTTTTTTTAAGTTAATATTTAACCGGATTTAATTTAAATTAAAATATTAAAAGTAAAAGTAGCCTATTATACATAAATTGTGCCAGGGTGAGAAGGGTCCATTTGTGTGTAAATCGTGGCAGCCCAATGAGGTTTAGCCCGACAACATGTTAAACCTATCAGTCCGGACGATTTACGTTTTCCTTTTAACTCTAGGGACCCTGGCACGATTTACCCTTTCTTTCCCTTACCAGATCATGCATTAATCGTTCCAGGCTGAAATGGTGTACGTTTTATTTAATCCCACACAGTCTAGGACGAATTATATAATCATAGGAAGAGGGTAATGACGTTGCATATCTCATTTCAGGGGAACCCATTAAATTTGGGTTCTACAAAATTTATTTAAGTAAGAAACCCTTCAATTTATGTCTATCATACGTCTTCACTGATGGGATTTTGGAGGTGTCCCTTTTATTTCTATTGCTGCCACCATCCCTTTATTGTTCGTAGCCCCTAAGGGAACCCGTAGCTGTTGTAGGTGCAAGCTGTTAAATGCATCAACATTTTCATTAAGATGTCCTTGGCTGTTTATAGTTAGATAGTGGTATTGTTATACGGAAGAGGTTCTGAAATTCTCTGCAGCTAATGGATTTTTCTGTCACACTGATTCATAACTCAGCAATAAATATTATTGAATTTTCCTAAATACTTTCAGAATATGAAGTCATCTAAAAACCCAAACTTGTGTGTATGTTGAAACAGAATATCCTGTGTTGTAACTTTGAGACGAGTTATGCCATTGGCAATGTTCTTAAAATTTAGCAGTCGAGAAACTATGTAACCCTTGCGGATTGGTGTTAGTAATCATTGGCTGCTGTAGTGATTAGGAGTGCAATTGCAAAGTTCATCTGTAACAGGGCTGTTATGATAGGGTTATGAACGTATTTCAGGTTGAGGTGTTGTGTTTGTAATATTTCATGGAAAATATAATAGGATTAGAACTCAACATGAGATTTCCTTGTCGTGATCGAAATAATTTTCATTCATATGTGAGAACTTGAATCTGAAGCTCCTTTTTTCGCATTTGTTACTCATGATAGAGGAAGATCTTTGAGGACATTTCTTGAAGGGAATATCTATTCGTGAGGGAAACGGATGTCCCGGGCTTATGATGTAGTTGATTTTGCATAAGACGTTAGGGTGTTGTCCGTTACAGTGGTGTGTGTTCATGGTTGTTTGGCTTTTTAGAATCTGCAGTATAATTTGTGAAGAAGTTTCATGGGCGGAGTGGTTGACTGTAACCTGTTGCACACTTTCATGTTTTCAGGCTAGAACTGTGAACCGATAAGTCCGATGGATTTCAATGGGATTTTTGGAGCTGAATTGGAAGAGTCGGATGACAACAGCTCCGATGGAGACCGTGGCTGTTATTATGCGAGTGACGAAGAAGGGGACGAGGATGAAGGTGACCCAACAGGATGCAGAGAAGATGAAAATGGTAACCTCTCAGGTGGTGCCAGTCATGCCGGGGATGATGGGAAAAGTCGTCCAGTTGTCGCAGAGGATTTTATGGGCAGAGAGTTTGTCGGGGAGGAGGATGCCTATCTTGCTTACAAGGAGTTTGCTAGAATGAGGGGTTTCGGGGTCCGCAAGGGCGATGTGGGGCGTGTCGACGGGGTTTTGGTCAGGAGAGACTTTTTCTGCCATCGACAGGGCACAAGACATGCTAAGCACTATGATCGTCCTGAGCGAGTTAGGGAGGAGAGGTTGGAGAGTCGAACCGACTGCAAGGCGAAGTTGAAGATTTTCTATGATGTGCAACGCAGTGTGTGGAAGGTCAGGAGCATCTTCGATGAGCACAACCACGAGCTTGCTCCGGCCATGTTTTCACACCTCGTACCTAGCCATCGCTCGATGAGTGATGGTGACAAAGCACAAGTTGATAGCATGAAGCAATTTGGTATACCAACTGCGAAGATAATGGCTTACATGGCTGGTCAATCTGGAGGGTATGGAATGCTGCGATTTACAAAGCGTGATTTGTATAATTATATACATGGTCAAAGGCTGGCCCGAATCAGTGATGGCGATGCTGCAGCAACGATCAGTTACTTGGAGGGCAAGGCGAATGCCGACATGACGACTGTAGCACATTACACGCGAACTGCCGATGATCGGCTGGGGAGCCTTTTCTGGGTCGACGGTGAAATGATGACCGACTATCAGTTATTTGGTGATGTTATGGCCTTTGATTCGACGTATCGGTCTAATAAGTACAAGAAACCGCTTGTAGTGTTCTCTGGGTCAAATCACCATAAACAGACAACCATTTTTGGATTTGCGCTCCTGGAGGATGAGGAAGTTCGTACTTACCGGTGGCTGCTGTTAAATCTTGTAGATGTAATGGGAGAGAAGACTCCGTGTGTTGTTGTCACGGATGGGGACAAAGCGATGCGCGCAGCCATCGCGGAGGTGTTCCCGGCAGCAAGGCACCGGCTGTGTGGGTGGCACTTGGAGAAAAACTGTGTTCAACGGGTTAAGGATACGGAGTTCCGAAAGGTTTTTAAGAAGGCTATGTATGCGAACTTCGAGGTGGAGGACTTCGAGGAATATTGGAAGACGGCGGTGGAGTCACTTGGCCTACAAAATAATAGTTGGGTTCAACAAACATACGAGGTTAAAGAAAGTTGGGCAACAGCATATCTCCGGGGCACTTTCTGTGCGGGATACCGAACAACCTCAAGGTGTGAGGGGATTAATGCATACATAAAGGGGTTCCTGAAATCCACTGATAGCATTTTGGAGCTGGTGCACAGCTTAGATCGCGTTGTAAAGGTTTATCGAAACAACGAAGTCACGGCGCAGTTCTATTCTACGTACTACAGCCCCGTGTTAACAACCGGGCTTGACTCTATCGAGCTTTTTGCATCGAAGCTGTACACTCGAGCAGTTTTTAGAGAGGTCAAGAAACAAATCAGGGGTGTTGCAACCTTGCTGTTTCGTGGGAGAGACAGCATCAGCACCACGGTTGTCTACAAGTTTTCAAGGATGGGCGCGCCTGGTAGGATTCACAAGGTTTTATTCGACCCAGATGACAAGAAAATTCAGTGCGACTGTTCGATGTGGAATAGTGAGGGTATTCCATGTAGTCACATATTCTGCCTGATGAAGTACGAGGGTTTGGAACAAATACCGGACAGCCTTATTGTGAGAAGATGGTGCAAGGATGCAAAGGATTCCAGACGGATGCCGGTGACAATGAGACCTGGAGATGAAGGTCGCATGCTTAGGTATGCCGCACTTTCTTCGGCCACAAGCTTGGTCGCAACACTTGGTTCGGATGAGCGTGAAGACTTCGAATTCGCTAAGGAGAGCATCGCGAGTCTAATAGATAAGCTACGTCACAGAGTTTATGAAAGGGCAGGTGGTCAGCCAGGTATGTCGGGGTGGAAAGCGATGAAGGACCGGTTGTGGCAAGAACAAAAGGTGCCCCTAAGAGGAAGAAGGAGTTCGACCAATGTAGTCAACCCGACGTGCGAGGGAAGAGGCGTTGCTGCACCAAATGTGGCACACCCGGGCATACCAAGAGGACATGCAGCGGGTACTGTGCACGAGGGGTGTCCGGGATTGGTAATGGGGTCTCCCCCACGGATGGCAACGGTTCGCATGACGGCCCTGCAGCCGCTTCAGCGTCTCTTCCGACCGAGCTCGGTCATGCGTATGAGGTAATATAAGGAAACATCATTAGGCCCAAATGAATGTGTTGCTTCTCAGGTTTCACCTCTGTGTGAAATTGTGGAATTAGTTTCCTGGATCAGATCACACCGCAAACCTTAGTGTTGTTTTACACTGAAATATTTAGGTAGATGCCTTATTTTTGAGTATATTGCATGTTATTCCCTGAGTTAAAGGACCATCTGTGATGTTATTTGTGGGTAGGAATTGCCTTATTTTTTAGTATATTGCATGTCATTTGAGTAATATGTATCCTGATTGGAACGGTGGTATATCTTGAGATAAGTAAAGAAATTAAGGTAGAAATGTTAACTCGTTCTAAGTGAACATGAAAATGGGAGATTTTGCTGTATCCTACTTGTTGAACTTAATTACATGTATTATTTTTGGGCCTAGCGGATTATATTTTTCACAGAATCTAAAATAGCATACATGCTTGCAGGATCAAACCTCGGGTCACGGCGAAGCTGGTCTGAATAACGTGTCTACCTCAGCGGCAAATACATCCTCCATGGTGAGTCGGAGAGGTAGTCCATGTTGGCGTCCTCCGTTTTCTGGCGGGGGAAGTGGGGGGAACTTCTTCCTTGGGGGCCAACACATCCACCAATTCTATGCATCCCAACCTTGCTCCGGGCACCAAAGCGATCCGCCGCCGCACGCCGGGCACGGGAGTATGTCAACTCCGATGAGGGCTATGAATGAGGACTTGTTTGAACGGTGGCTGCTCCAGGTACGGGGTTCTCCTGAGATGTACTCCAATATTTTGTCTTTGGATGTATTAGCAGCTCGGACCTGTCCACTAAACCATGTGCCTTTTCATGTTGAACAGAATGTGATGGGTCGTCGCTCGTCGAGCAATATGCAGGGGGGATTTCCCACGCGTGGAACTTGATGTTAAGCTGGGGGATAACACATACCGAATACTTTGTGTCTTGCAAAAAGTTATTATTTTCGGTAAGGTCTGTCTTGCTAAGTGGAAGCTGCAGATTTCACTAGTGTGTGCTCTGTTTTTCTGATTTATTGTAACTACATTTCTAGTGTCTTGCTGGTGACAAATTGAAGCATTATTTGAGGTTTTAGTTGGGTTTGTTTAATTTTGTCTCCGGAATAGCTTGGCCTATACTCAGTTTCTCACTATGTTCGTAGCTCCCATTGTCTGCATAATTATGGCCAGATGATGTTATTTGCTTCGTTGATGAAGATGGAGAATCTGCTTTCTTAGTAGAAGGACTGGCTGCTGAAGGCTTTGTCTGAGTTCCTGTAGGCTTTGAAGTTGAACTTGTTTGAGTAAATTTAGGCTCTGAACTTGAATGAATTTCTTGGTGTTGCTATTTGGAATATCTTAGCTGTAGGTTGCATAGATGTCTTTTTTTTTGGTAAAATGCATCGATGTCCTTTTTGTGCTGACATTATTGGGTATTAATGTTTGGGCTTCCATGGAACAAATCCATTTAGCATGTACTGTTGCAAACGGGCCATGAGCAAACGCTAGGTCGGATGGGCCACGTATAAGGTTCATTTTATTTTGGGGCTTTTTTGGCGGGTCCCATAATGTCAAAGCAAGGGTCCGAGGATGCGATCTCAGAATAAGGAATGCTCGTCACAACCCCTGGGCTAACTTCGTTGTTAGCATTGTTTGTGCAAAATAAAATATCTGTAAAAACCTTGCACCCATTAAGTAACTCGTATTTAATTTATTTTTTTTTGGTGTGAATCCAGCCATGGTCCACTTCAGTATACATTTCTTTAAAAAACAACTATAGAGTTACATAATTTTTCTTTCCGTAAGGGTATGTTTGGATTTTTGCAAGAAAATGGAAGGAAATAAAATAAGATAACAGTAAATGGAAGCAAAATTTGAGTTCTTTGTGTGTTGTTTTGATGAATAGAAACTAAAAGGAAAGATAATAGAGGAAGTTTTTTCTTTTGTTTAGAAGAAAAGAAAAGTGAGATGAGATAAAATCACATTAGTATAATTTTACAAAGACACCTTTATCATAAAATAAAAAACAAATGTTTTTATTTATTCCTGTTTTATAGGCTTTTATAAATAGTATAAAACATTATAATTTTATATATTTGACTAAATTTAATTATCTAATACGTATCATATTTAAATTTAAATTTTTAATCCAATAACATGTTAACACTAAATTTATATTAATGTCTGTTAATTGGATTTGGATCTATAATTTTTTTTTTAACACCAAAAATGGTCAATTCTCGATCTAGTAAACATCACTTAATTTCTTAGAAATTTTGTATCAAAAGAAACATAATGTGTTGTGTTATATAAGAGAATCCCCCTAAATTGAAACCGTTTGTAATTTCATATAGAATTACAGGTCGAACCAAAACAAAATACTTTTTCTTGATAATTGTGATCCATAATATGACTAAGGAAAGTATTGGACATAGAACTATATAGCAATTTTGTTTAAAATTTCTTGCTTGTGATTGAAAGAAAATCTTTTCCACACATTTTCCTTCTATTCTCTTGTAATCCATTGTCCCCTTCTTATTTTCTATCAAACCAAACATCGTGTAAGCGTATATCATCTATTCATATAAAGTTCCGATAAAATGCGTATGGTATTTACTAATAGAATAGATATGAACATTACTTGACCATTCTTTGGTCCTGGGCAATATGATCTTAAGAAGACTGTCGCAGTTACATAAGGTACTTATACAAAATGGTTAGAGTTGCAGAACGTCTTCCTACAAAATGGTGCTGTAGGTCCTGCACGTTTTCAAAGGCACATGAGCTATTGGCCAAGACACATTATAGAATTCCGAAGTGGAAGAACGTTACCTATGCAAGCTCAACAGCTGTGAACAACAAATTGGTTGTGTTACTCCAAAAGTGTTGTATGCAACCCAGGGTTTAATCTAACGTGGGGCTGCGGGTAGTTCCAAAATGGCCACACGGTTCTTGGATATGCACCAAAAAAGGGTTCGCAAAAAGTATAGGACCGGAATTTCTTCAAGGGCGATGGCTACTCGGCCTCCACCTGCCAGTGAGCAACGGCTTTGGCAACGATGTCCCTAGCCATTTCGTTGTGCGACTTCATCACCAGATCTACCGCCAACCGCATACGCGTTGCGCTGCTGACGTTCTATAACACAGGAAAAACCAAACCCGACAAACATAGCCAGTCAAGAAGACACATATCTATCATGACATGAACAAGTGACGGAATAAAATACCTGCACACTATAATTCTGCCACAGATGGTCCCTAATCATCCACTGTGCCACCCACACGCCGCAGTCCATTCTGTTGGACAGCCAAAAAAAACAAGTGAGTTTACATTCTAAAGGAGATGCCACTTTTAGCATGAGTTGCCACACTATTAAGTTTGCTGAGTCATGCATGCATGTGCGAGCCTTGTTGACGGGATCTTAGTAGCTCACGATTTGGGATCCTGCTGGGGCAGTTCAGGTTCTTCGAATTCAAATGTGGAAAACCTGGGTCGAACGGAACAGTTGCCAGCGAGCCAAGATTGTCCCAACGTCAGCCCTTCAAGGTACAACGCCTACATAAGGAGGAAGAATATATGACGACGATTACGAACCCAGCCTCAACAGTTATAAATAAAAGTGATACGATCCAATAGTATGGCATTAAACCCGGATACTCACCACGCGCGTCATGCCGATCTTCCTTGCTTCTGCTTGGGCAGGATCTCGAAGGGAGTCCAGGTAAATGAGTTTCATGCGGGGTACATCAATTATCATGAGATACCAGTGACCATCACACCACATGGGTTGATGTATCTACACAAAAATTGAACAAGATATCAGACTTGAGGCGTAGAATGAAATCATAATGTCGAAATTAATTGGGTAAGGTAGCTAACATACCCTCGTGACCCTGTCCACCTTGCACCGCATGTAGTTGTTACGAACCGAGGTGGCAGTTCCTGAGGTAAGCGTTCGGCCTTCGAGTGCGGCCTGCTGAGATACGTCAAGAAGGGAAACAAATCAACATTGTCTTCCGAACAAGTCAATTACTTTTCAACAAATTCGAAAACGAATATAGCTAACATACCATGATGCTTGTGGGGAGGAACCATTGAGTTTGTTTCGAAGTCCGTGTGAGCATCCGTACGACCACATTTAGAACCTAATGTGAAAAAAAAGATATTAATGAAGAACAGGGTCTCTGTGTCATACTCAGTTCTCGTATAAAGGCATGCCATTTAGCTCATCAAAAACAATGATAATCGCTACAGGGACGTACATCGTCCACAACTTCCGCTCTCGGAACAAGGGTCATCAGGGCTGCCCTGTTAGCTATGCAGTCGCCGACATCTACCAGTATTTCGCTGTCAAGAAACCATGCGATCATGTCAGACAGGGATTATCGTACAAGATTCCAACCGCCAAGCACCTATTGCAACAACGACCGCATGTTACTAACCTCTGGGAAAGATCCCTGCAGAAGACATAAGACGCCACGGCCAGCTCAACTGGAGAAAGATTCATCTCGTTCTGCGGCTGAAATGCAAGGTTCATGGCCTGCGAAATCCAAGCAAAGTGTCACGATTGAATAACTACCAGCAAACCTGATTTTGCATGCTAGAGTGGAGGTTGTAATAGGTATTTTGTAAACAGATTGAACAACTCACTCGGGGAATTTGCGGGCGTTTCATCGCCATCCCCTGCCAACCATCGAGCAGGTCCTCGTTCGCAGCGGGATTGTAATCGCTATGATTCCTAGTGGACCAAGGAATGCATCTATTGCCTTCTTTAGGTGTATTCATGCATTTTGGGCTATCCCAGACATCCTCGGTAGTCAAATCGACCTGCAAGAATCAAGTGCCTTATTATGCTATCTAGAACGGACATTTCATGGAATAAGCATATGCATGATATGAATAAACCCCTTTATCCTATAAGACCGAACCACTTCCGGCGAGGGGCTTGGTTGGGATTTTTTCCGGGGCCGGACATTCTTTCTTGCGGGTTTCTCCTTCCGCGAAGATCTGAAAGGCATATGGTCAACCGTGAACTTTGTGTCGATAGTAGGACGGGATGACGGACCCTTGCCCTCTCCAGGAGTTCGAACGTGGCTGTCGATGGTCCTCTTCTTTGAAGTCGGCGTGGCCTCCCCCGTGCAGCACCGGCAAGTGGCGCAGTGCCCAAATGAAACCGGATTCAGGGAAATAGCAGAATTGGCTCTTTGCAGTAGTTTGATGGCATCCCTCACTTCTTGTACAAGGGCATCATGCCGGGACAGCGTTGCCGAAAGTTTTCTCATCTCCGTTTGCATCCCGGATACACTTGTCACCATGCTCATCGCGAGGGCTTCGCAGTCCTGCATCAACACGTACCACATCACAAAATCATGCACTTCGAAATACGTGACATTTTTACTGCTAAGGAAAACTACCCAACTAAGACATACCTGGGTTTTGGGAGCATGGGAGGATTGGCAACTTCCACATGACGCGACTTCATCCGCATCTGCTCCTACAAAGCCCCTGTAAACGTCAAGCGAGAATAACACTTTAGCAAATTATCCATGTATATTCCATGCATTGTATATGTGGTAGCAAAAATAAATAAAAGAATATCCTTTCTTACCAGCCATTGGCAGGAGACGACCTCTTCCTGGCACACGACGAGGAACATTTCGAACTCGAACCAGGCACCGGTTCCGGTACGGGAAGCGATTTGACCTGAGCATTTCCGATCGACTTCTCACCGAAGGACAATCGACGTGAGCGCCTGCCAAACCCACGAATTTCACCAGTTAGCATTCAACAAGGGCATAAACGCCGCAGCAATACAAAAAAACCTCCGTCGAAGGCTCCCCAGTGCACCCCCTTCTCTTTTCAGCTTTTCAGGGCCAGGAATCGCCTTGACAGGCCCAGTTAGATAAAGGGGACATGGTTGTGTGCACAACAACCCGCAAGGCCACACATTTTCTTGCGAACACAGCCCAGATAGGTTGTTGTCTGAATATGACTTTTTTGTTTCGGCCACCCACTCGTGGGCCTGCAAAAACGACCAACCATACGGGGCCAACTAGATTCAAGATATCTACACGGAACCCTAATGCTACAAGGGTGACAGAAAGATATTTTCAAAAGAACAGGTTTTCCGACACCGGGGAGATAGTGACTACGGGTAGCTTGTGAATGGAAGGACGTGGGAATGGACCACGAGTACCCTGACAGTGTTGAAATAGTAACGGTACGGTTTAAACAGAACATAGCTAAGTGTGGATGGCATCAACTCACATGGGTTCGAGCTACGAACGAATCTTTGATGTGGTCTCTGCAAACGGATAACGAACGTGTCCACCACTCAGGACTCCATTCACGGACCCCCAACGAGGCGACACTGCTCTGTTTTGTCCTCTTTCAAGGAAAGAATCTTGCGTGCCGAGAAACAGTGCCGAGGGAATATTATAGTCAGACTCGGACACTGCGATGCGCCAGCATGGAGGCGAGTTTCGTGGAGGAGGTTAACAGGCGCAACGTCTTCTTCGTTTGTGCAATGCCTTTGGTTTAGTGTTGTGATCTTCCTGCACCACTCGAGCTGCTTTACCCCGTCCTCATAGTCATTACATGAGGATCGCTTTGACAGAACTACCCTTTCATTTTGGAGACATTCGTTCCCGATAAATCAGTATGACCATGAGGTCTTCATATTCTTGGCGGGAAATCACAATTGCGGGGGGCAAAGTAGTCCTTCTAAAGGGATCACAACCCATGCGGGCTACATTGAGTTGTCCATCAAGATATCGCATCATAGCTGCTATAGCAAAACTCACAACGGACAAAACAAGGACTATTAGGACCTACTGGGCCCCGCTACATATTGGTATGATGGGGACAAATATGTCCATTCCATACCACTTCGTAGTATAAGTATCCCCCTACCACTACCACCCCATAATGTAGTACACCAATCCCTTCAGGGTTATACTAGAAATAATCTTAGCGACCTCCAAAACCATGGCACTCCATCTTGGGGAGAGCATCAGCCCACTAAACAAACACCGAACACGTTACAAAAACCCGTTTGGAAGCAACATGAACACCTTCCATGTTCTCTTCGGATTGGGTGGCATTGGGAGCAAAGGCATGACTCAGTTACCTTCCTAGTTACCTCGGTTCTTTTAACGGGTGCGCTCCTCGGCCAATTTCACATTTAAAAAGGCTGGGGTGAGTTGCAAGACTGCCGCTCTACCAGTGTGTTTAGCGACAGTTAATGCAACTTTGACGACTCCCTGTTATAAGTTGGCATCTCGAGTGAGCAATCTTGGAGAAGGGCAACTGCTGCCTATCTTAATCTTTTGGTATACCTCGAGTTGACACCGATTATTTTTATAGGTGATTAGTAGTATATTATTCACTATTAAGCTGGTAAAAAAATTTTTATAATTTATTTTCCTGTATGCTGAATCATGGCTGTGGCCGTATGTATGTGCAAATTATTAATCCTTACTGGTTGCATGTACGTGTCCCATGATGCATTGACCCTTTGTTTCGTAGTAATGTTTGAACTCAAACATTATTTATCGTGGTCGGACCTTTTTTTGAACTGTGAGGATGTTGCCTCTGCTCGATATTCGCCGGTCATTCTTCGTCTATCGCACATGCTTCATACGTATTTTTTTCGCTACGTTCAAGGTGTTGCTCGTGACAATAGACACGTATTATACGGCTTTACATGGAACGAGCAAGAGATCGCTGAGAATGAACACTTGCCGTGGACGTGCTCACTGTTGCACGGACGTTAAGGCTGATGAGGAGAACACTTACCCCACGCACGAGGGTGATAACGTGTCTGACGGTGCCATTATTAAAATGTGTTCTAGAAGGGTCGGGGGGCCCGGAAGCTTTCCATCACAACCGGCTACACCAGCTAAGGGAGGCTCATCATGGGGCTCCAGTGCATACATCCTTTAAACGTGTGCATGCCGGGCCAGGTCAAAATCTAACTTTCCATCTCTTGCTGCATGCCTTCCCAATGCGAGGCACCTGCAAGTGTAGCGGAAGCATATGCCGCGGGCAACCCGAGAGGCATCAGAATTGGCATATGCATGGCGCGATCCAACCGTCCGCGAGCCAACCCCGGTCGAAGCCTAATTTGAAGAAGACCTGGTTATGCATGCAACGACGTCATCCGAAGCCACATACCAGGACGTTGTTGTTTGACTGTGGACGTACTGGCGTTAATATGTGGTGGAGAATTTTGTTCACCCAAGTATAAGAGCTTTATTTTCATGGAAGAAACGTAAGCGATTAACGGCCACACGATTCCATATTGGGACTAGGCTTTCGAGCTTGTAAAATAGAAAACAATAACATTCTCGTGGAGAGAAATATAACACATAATTACAGGAAATCAGTTTTGAAAATTTAATTTGAGTTAAGAACAATAGCCACCTTCTTTTAAGAGGTTAGGTATAAAAATATATAACAAATTTGGTAGGCTTTACGTTCCAATTTTCGCGTTACAATCATCACGCTATTAAAAAAGAGAAAAGCTAAATTAGAAATAAATAAATTTTTAATATAAGCATTATAAATAAATAAGTTTTAATTACAACATGTGATATATGACAAAATATATATAATATTAATTAGTTTATAAAAACTTCTAAAAAAATGGTTTTTTTTAATAAAGTGTCATTAAAAAAATAACATTATAAAAACTAATGTCAACCAATATGCTGTAAGAGTTTATTAAATATATTTAATAGGAAAATCATTGAATATAAATTTTTATTGAGTTTAAGTTTTAAATAATTTTTAATTGAATTTCGAATATTTTTATTTTTAAGAATTAGATTATTTTAATATTATTTTTTTCTTATCTTTTTAACTGAGTCTTTGATTATTTAAATTATATACCTCGTTTATAATTAAGAGTAATATTTTAACACAATCAATTAGTCACACATAAAAATACAAGAACAATTCTATTGTCATATTTATAATCTAACTTTATAAGCAATACAATACAATAAAACTATATAAGTAATATAACTAAATTTTATCTACATCTATAGTCACAATTCATAAATAATATAATTAAATTATATTTATGTTTATAGTTAAAATATGAATAAAAATACAAAAAATCACGATGGTTAATTTTTTTTATTTATAATTTTTTTATTGTTTTTGTTGTGACAAGTTTAATTATTTTAATAATTAATTAATTTTTAAAAAAGATAATTGAATAATACAAAAAAGTCTTATTAAGAGTAATTTATTTATATATGATTAAAAAATAATTGAATAATTATATACAGTAAAAAATTAATATTACTAAAAAATACAATTAAAATTTATTTTAAAATTAAAAAATATAGGTTACGTAAAAGTAAAATTAAAATGAATGATTTTTATTATCAAAATTTATCTATGAGTAATTATAAAAGTATTTTATGATGAATAAAAATATTAAAATCGTACTAAAAGGTCAATGAATTTTTTGTTTACTTTTTTAAACATATTTAATTCTATCTGATTAGAGTGTCGATCCGATTCGATCCAATCCGATCATCTTACGGATCAGATCATATCCTCAAATTACAGGTCAGATACGGATAAACATTGTGGATTCATATGGATATGATCTACTCTATAAACACCCCTAACTACTACTATAGGTTCATTGTTGCAAAGGAATGCTTCTTTTATTATAAACCATTATTAGATCTTAATTTCCGTTAAAAGAACGTAACTGTCAACAAAGAGATAATACTAATTGGTCTCTGAAATTATGTTCGTACTTCAATCGATAGTTGTAAACACGGAACTGCATTCGCTGGTTCGCACAGAAATCTAGAGAACCAGACTAGAACTGAACCCTAGTTTGGTTCGGTTTACTCCTTAGACCGTTTAAGAAATAAAACCGATGTGAACCGGTGCAAACTGGTCTAACCGAACTGGTCTGCTTGAAAAAATCTTTAAAATGTCTCCACAAGGTCTCGAACCAAGAACCTTGGAGCAAAAGCAACCTCTACTTTCTACTTAGCCATTGCACTTCTAAATATTATATTTGACAAATACTAATTATATAGTATACATCAATATGTAATTTAATTTAATTTTTGTTTTTTCTATTTTTAAAATTGATTACATTTTAATTATATACTGTTATTAATATAGATATAAATTTCACTAAAAATTTATTCATTTACTTGATCTATGTTATTGCTAGTATTGTGATTAAGGTTATTTGTTTTGATGTTAGTGTTAAAATCTATTGATATTATAGTTAGATGATAGGCTTTGTGAATTAATCATTTTGTTATTGTGTCAAAATAAGATACTATTGTAGTATTAAAATTTTATAATTTTTTTATATTAGTTATTTTTAGAAGTTGAGTCTTGATTCTTCGTAAAATGTTAGTGAAGATATGTGTTTCTAATTTTTATTTTAAGTTTTTAACTATTTTATATTTTATATTTACGTGAGACTGATTTTATCGGTTCAACCAGTGATATATCGGTTGAACCAATAAACCAGTGAACCAATAGCTTGACCGGATCGATCACTGGTTCGGTTCTAACAACTATGTTTCAATCTAATTTCATAAATTTCCATTTACTCAATTGAGTCTCCCAACTTAATAGTTATGACTCACATTGGTTTCTAATATTATTTTTGTCACTGTCTCACATAATCGTTAACGACATACTGAGATGGACTAAAGACTGCTACATTATACATTCTAGCGACTATTTGATGTGACAATTTAAATTTTTTTGACGTTATTTTTTTCAACTAAACACTTAAAACCCTAATATGAGTCACAGATACCTATTTTAAAAGTTTTTTCCTGTTAAATATAAAATTTCTTAGGAATGAGACATATGAAAAACAAGATATCGGTGTTTATTTTGGATGAAAGTCAAAGCATAGTCGCTTCAGAACCGAATCCGTGATCGAATCCGCCAAGCGGTTGGTTTATTGGTTTATTGGTTCAACATATTAACCATTGGTTAAACCGATAAAATCGGTCTCACGTAAATAACATATATAAAATAATTAAGAACTTAAAATTCAATTGGTTCGATTAGACCAGTCTATATCAGGCATAGTTGTCAGAACCGAACCGGTGATCGAACCGGTGAGGTTACTGAGTCACTGGGTCACTGGTTCAACCGTTGGGTCACTGGTCGAACCGGTTAACTCGGTATAATTAATAATTCTATAAAATTTAATTATTTCTTTATTATTAGTATTGTTATTTTTTCTTTATAAAATAATTACCATTTTTAAATTTTAATACTTTATTAATTAGTTTATATTTATTCTATTGTTATATTATTATTGGTGAAAAGTCACATGCAATTATTTTTTGGTGAAGTTGATATTGAAGGACCGTTAGATGGTTTGACTAGTTTAACTAAATATCATCTAGCGATTTTCAACTATCAACCTCATGAAGATAAAACATAAAATAATATATTAAAAAATAAATTGTGGTTAATTAAATTTTTTGTTTATATTTTTAATTTGTATATATTTAATAAAATTTATAGTTAAATAAAATGTAATTGATTTAAGAATGAGTGACTTTGAAATTAAAATAAATTGACTAGAAGTAGAAAAGAAAGAATGCTATATGTACTATAAATTGTCTATTATTTAACGAGAATCACTCTAGCCTGCTGGAAGAAGCTTGTTGGCCTTATGCTGGAGGAATGGGTTCGAGCCCCATTGGAAGCATTTTGGAAAATTTTCCAAAAATCATCACAAGCGACACTTGGCAGCGCTGGAGGGTGTAGAGCAGGAATTGCATATCGCTAGTCCATTGTAGATTCACCTTCAACGTTGACTAAATCACTCGAACCGGTCCGGTTTTCACCGAATTTGACCGGTTTTCACCGGTTCACACCGGGTTTGACCGGTCTGTGCCGGTTCTCAACCTTACACGGTCTAAATATCGGACCGGACCGGTTTACCGGTTTTCCGGTCGAACCGGCCGGTCCGGTCCGGTTCTGACAACTATGATATCAGGTTTCATTGGTTGTAATCGGTTTTTTGTGACCATCACCGATTTTAACTAAGTCTCTTCTTTAAACGGTCTAAAAAGTTAACTTAACTGGTCTAGAATCTGATTCACCGATTTTTTCATCTAACCAGTCGGTACGGTTCAATTTTTAGAACACTAAGACAAAGCATTCCATATAAAGTATTTTAGAAAAAAATTTGATAATTAGGGTGTGTGCCATGTTTATGGGCAACAAACGCTATAGGACATTAACTGGATGGACGTTGAGGGTAATTTCGTGCCTTGTTATTAAGGTGCGAGCCTAAGACGCCTTCGAAGAATTGATGTCGGTGACCTGACGGTTATCATTAGCAGTGTTGTAATAATCGGACCGGACCTGCCGGTTCGACTGAAAAACCGGTGAACCGAATCATAGGCCGGTCCGATATAGTTGCGCAGGAGGGTGTGAACAATACTAACGGTGCCAATATTAAAACTGTGACCTAGAAGAGGCGGGGGGCCGGAAGCACTCAGTCACAACCGCTTTCGGCCGCTACGGTCGGCTCCACATGGCTGTACAGTGCACGCATCCTTTAAACCTGTAGATGCCCGGCCAGGTCAGACGCTAACTTCCCATGTCTTGGTGACTGGCTACCCAATTCAAGGCTCGTGTTCCTGTAGAAGGAATGAGAATGATAGAGAAGGGAAGAGATTAGAGGACAGAATTTATTCATTTCGGAGGAAAAAATTTGACTTCAATTGCAATTAGGAAGTGACATGTTGTTACCGAGAAAAGACGGGATCGGGCATCGGCCAGGAAGGATATCTTCCTTGGTACAGAATTCTTGCTCAATTTTGTTCGCCCAACAAGAAGATAGCCTCTGCGTCTCAGGCTTTGAAGAAGATGGATGAAACAATTATGAGAGAGATGCACGCAACAGAATCGGGGTATCTCACTCTCTCATCCGATGAAGCTGCCGCTAATTTGATGTTGGAGAACACGATAGTGCTAGGGTTGAACATCATTCAACCTTGAAAGCTTCACTCTTCTACATTAAAGGTGAATGGCTAAGGGGGGTTGAAGGTAAAGAGTAAGAGCCATGGTTCCGAAAATCGGATCGGACCGTTCGGTCAAATCGATTCAACCGGATACCGACGATGCAAGCGATCAGGTTCTCCTCCCATATTCGGTTGACGGAAAACTGCTACAAAACAGCCGATCTGGCCGATAAAAGACCGGTTTGGCATAATCCGTAGCCTGCCAGTTAGGATAAAACGACGTCGTTTTTTAGTTTGTAGGGAAAAAAGGGAAAGGTATCCACTCCTGAACCAACCCCCCTCTTCCCCTCTAGCCCTTCACCGCTGCCGCTTCTTCCTTTTCCCCATGTCGTTTTCATCTTCAATGGCATGTTGTTTTCATCTTCCTCTTCCCCAGGTATCTCGCCACGTCGTTCTCTTTTTCGCTGCCTTCTCAGCACGGAACCCTGGTTAGTGGCCCTGCTTTCAATTCTTCGCCTCCGCTTCTTCCTTTTACTTTCTGAATGCTCCATCTTCTTCCTCATTTGAAGTTCTGAAATTGTTGTTCAATTTTTGTTCCAATTCTCTTGTTATGTTTTTTGTTCGGCTAATTTTCTTCTTTGCAAATGCAAAAGTGATTTTGTTCGTAACACCACGTTCATAAAAAACAATAATTTCTAGCTCCTCGATTGCACTAACCTGCTTCTAGCCACTATCTTCAGCATTTATTTTTTTCCCCTACTTTATCCTTTATACATGTTATTGCATTATTTATAGAATTCTTATTGTTTTTCTCTAAATGCACTCTTTATTTATTATTTAATATTTATATTTTTTATTAATTTTTTTATTTGACATTATACATTTCTATACTTATAATCTTTGTGTATTATATTTATTATTATCTTTTTATAATAAAATTTATTGATCCTATTTGGTAAAACAAATTAAACAGAAATAATTAATCATAAATAATAATTATAGTTACGTATTATAATGTACTTAAAAAGAGTACTAGAAGTCTTAAAAATATATTTCATAAAAAACATAAAAGCGAAAACTATAAAAAAAAAATTAAACATGTATAAAAAAATAACATCATAACTTAACGCCATGTCTTTTTACGTAATTATCTAGCAAAAACTGATTTAACTAATATTATCCAAATAATATTTATTTCGTCAAAATCAATTTTAGTAAAAAATTGCCAAACATAAATCATATTAACCGAAACTTACTTCTACCATAACTTAATTCTATAAAATCACTTTTATTCAAATTTCAGTTTGACTAACTACACCTCAAGCACACACTAAGAGCTTGTTTGAGTGAGCTTTCAATAAATGATTTTTTCCAATTTATCTTTTTTAAAAGATCTTATAGAAAAGTTAAAGTAATTTTATGTTTCGATGTCTCATGTAAAAAAATCTTCTTATCTATCAATTATGTTTGGGTATAACAATATAAAAGTACTTTTCTGTTTATTTATTACATGAAAAACATTTTTTTCTGAAGAAAAAAGATCTTTTAAAAAAATATGTTATTTACAGCTTCTCAAAAGAGATTTTTTTAATTTTTTTTATACTTTTATTTTTACTATTAGAAATTTACCAAACACGCTAATTTAGTCCTAGGCGCATTTTTTTTCCTCTTCATTAATTTTGTTCCCGTGCATTTGGGTCATACACCCTTTTTTTTTTGGGTCAACGGTCATAATACACAGCCTTGCTTAATCTTGCAGTACACATTTGACGCATTCCACCCTTTCAAACATGATGGCCCCGCAGCCCACCCATATCCAAGGCCTCACATGGAGTCCATCCAACCACGGCCCATTCCTGTACATCCAGCCGCAGCTAATTCTTTCCAAACGGAGCCAATTCCCTTCCCCAGCAGGAGCTACTCGGCTACATGGAGGCGTCATGTTACACCGTTCCCCAAACATTCACATGCGGCTCCCCTTGGACACATGTCAGCACGAGATAATTGCAGGAGGAATATCTGTACGCTCACCTCTGTACCCTATAAATTCCCATTTTATAATATCACTCTCCCCATGAGTTTTTTGGATCGTATGTATGTATGAATTTATATTAAAAAAGAATGATATTATCAAAATGGAAGTAACAATACCCATATCCATGTATATATATATATAGAGAGAGATCATGTTGATTTTCAACCACGGCATCAATGAAATTTGTATTGCATGTTTTAGCACAAAAGTTAACAAAATATTTAATTTGGTCTTCAGTAGTCTACAGCTTTAATCAGTTATAAAACACTGAGTTAGTAGTTCTGATAAACATATACTACTCTTAACTGTGATTTGGGATAATTAGTTGATACTAATATGTCTAAAGTCAAACAGCAAAGAAACAAGCTAATTTTGTTCAAACTTCACAGCATGGATGCTATAAGCCTTTAGAGGTGATTAAGTATATTAATCATCTGATATATTATGTTAACTCACAATTAAGAATATGAATGATACAATTAAGTAAATTCTGATGCAATATATACCTTGTGGGAAACTGCAAATGCAGCTTGCTCTGGTGTCATGTTTTCAAATGGTGTCTGTCCTGTTAAAATCTCCCATAGAACTATGCCAAAACTATAGACATCAACTTTCTTAGTGTGATGCTTTTCTTTGATCATTTCCGGAGCCATCCACCGGTAAGTTCCGGTGAATCCTTTCGCGCTACCACACTGAGATTCCAAGCAAGAGATACCAAAATCTGCTACTTTTACACACATATCTTCCCCCAGAAGCAGATTTTCTGATTTGAGATCCCTATGAAGTATCCCCTGAGAGTGAAGATATTGCATTCCCCGTGCAATGTCAAGGGCTAATTTCAGAACAATTTCGAGTGGAACTGAATTTGATTGTTGCTGTTGCAGATATTTTCTCAATGATCCGCCGGCTAAGTATTCGGTAATTATACAAAAGACAGGAGGTTTCTTGCAGGCTGCAATAAACTGCAAGATCAATAGAATGTCAATAGCTGATTGAAAATGTATAATAATCTAGCTATTATTCAGCAGCTGCAAATTTTTAAACACAAACAATGCATTCTACTCTCATGAATACGAAACTGCCTTTTAGAACTATGTAGTAGTAAGAATTAAACCAAATTAGAACGCAATACTTCCCAAAAATAAAAAAATAAATAGTACTTGATCAAGAAGAACATCCACATAGACACTGCAATCTATTTGATTCCATGCACTCGGGCAAACCCTAAATAAAGATGATTATTAATCTCTTGTTCAGTTTTTCAGACCGATGAAATGGAACAGAACAGAAAAGGACTTGTTTGGCAATTTCAACTATTACAATCAGAAATGTAGTAAATCCCTATCTATCACTCAATTCCTCTTCTCAGATAATAGATTCAATCTACCAAGTTAATTACTTAATGGTAAAACTATCTCGTAGTCTTCAGAAGATTTCAAATTACTCAATTAGTAAATAAAGACAATAACATCAACAACATGGACAGGGAATCCAAATTCCAAAAGTGATGCTTCAGCATTGAACCATCAGAAAGAAATTCAAAGTTAGCTACCACAAAAAAAGAAGACTTATCCACAATTAGACTAGACTCCAAATAATCAAAGTCATCATCTTCAATAGCATGAGAATCATATCTCGAAGCTACAAAGACTTGTCATTGGTATTATGCATGCGGTCCTACGTTCAAACGTGATCCCGTCATGTAACATTCCTTATTCTTAAAATAGCAAGAACAGAACGATTGAGTTTGCGTGCTTAGAGGGAGTCCGAACCCGGAGAAACTCAAATTAAGGAATTATAGTAAAAGAACCGCCGACTGCCTGATAATTATATTAGTGGCTGTTTCTAGTTTTAAACTCATAACCTTGAGAGAACAATAAAGAGTCCAATACAAAAAAAAAAAAAAAAAAAAGAAGAGAGAGTCTCGGTGGCACTCACAGTGAGGATATTGGGATGGCGCAAGCGGAGGAGCAAGGAGACCTCAGAAGTGAATTGTTTCTCAAGAAAAGAAGCAAGATCCTCATCCTCCTCAGGCAGGCTTACAAGCTTGATGGCCACATCCTTCTGCTTGTATACACCTCTGTAGATCCTGCTGTGCCTTCCCGTGGCGAACTTGGAACCAATGAGAAGCTGAGACATGTCAGCACTCCATTCCTCTTCGCCTTCTCCCTTGATCGCCGCACCCGGCGACACCAAGTACTTCGACCATGACACCGCCCTCTTGTACTCCCCAAGGGACAGCCTCCTCCCTGACGACCTCATGCTCCCATTCCCGTTCCCTTTTTGCTTCAACCAATGCATATTCTTCTTATTAGTACAAACCACTCACTCCTCAATACTCAGTATTGCTCGCCTCAAAACTTGTATATACAAAAACAATCAATCGGAATTGCAAAGAATAAAAATTATGAATAAAGGTATTCAGTTTTTTTTTTTTTTTTAAATCTGTGACCTCCCTTCACAGGAATGCAGATCCGGAAAGATATAAAATGATTGGAGTTTTAAACAAATGCAGCAATTTGGAAGGTGGCTAAGTAATGGTTTTCAATTTCATGGGTTAATAAATAAACGTACTTGTTCATGAGATAAACTACATTTTACGGATACTGATAATGGTTTGGTCTCGTTGAAGGTCATGGAATCACGACGAATTTATGAAGAGGAGAGAAGAAGAAGATGACAAGAGAAAACCAGGACCAAAGACGGAAACAAAAAAGCTCACAACGCCTTGCGAGTATTTTAACCAAAACGAAGAAGAGTAAAAATTAAAAATTAAAAAAAATTAACGACAGAGGATTTCCCTCAGAAGAAGACAGATTGAGATAAAGTTTTCTTTGTAGATTTCCAACTTCCAATTGGGTGCTTGCACCAGGAAAGAGAAAGAAAGGGAGGGTGTAATAGTAATAGACCATGACCCTTTATTTGGATTTGGATAGCTAAAGCAACACTTTATCCGATAATCAATTAATCAACTAATAACTTAAATTAAATTAAGAAAAATACTACTGGTCTTTTAAAATTTAATTTTTGGTTAATTTTTTTAAGAATTTTTATTATGATACTTACTTTTATGTACTAATTATTCAAAAAATTAGAGAAATTACTTACTTTTTATTTTTTTCCTCATCTAAAAGTTGAGTAAAAAAATATTTAAAAAATACTTAATTACACTGTTAAATTAAAAATAGTATATTTATGTTCTTTTTATTATTTTAGTTCAACATATGCCGGTTCGTCCGAAGAGTGTTAAGAGAAAAGATTGATACTTAAAGACAGAGATTAAGAACAAAAATTAAATTAAGTCTTTATATTATTTTTTATGCAAAATGTATAAGATTGAGTTATCTCTTGATATTTTGTTTAGTTTAAAATAAAAATAAGACTTAAACAAATGAGATTACTAAAATATTTTTATTAATAGAATTCTACTGCTTTTTCTTTTTCCTTTTCTCTATCTCTTTCTCGAACTATATTTATACGTCATGTCGTGCCACCTTGTTCGAGTGCTGTTGTGTCATGTACTTTTTCTCTCACATTCTCTCGCACTCTCTCGAGTTAGTTTCGCGTCGTGTCGTGCCGTCTATGTTCAAGTTGTGCCTTCGTGTTTAGGTCTATCGTGCTATTTCTGTTTTCTGTTGTGTTTGTTGCACCGCCGTAGTTCTAGTTTAGCATTGTCTCAATCTCTCTCACTTTTTTTCTTTTTTTTTTTAATTTTAATTTTGAAATCTTTTTATTTATGACTTGATTGATATATATTGTGAGATTGTTGTTGTTTTTATATTATTGTTATTGTTGGTGGTGAAATTTAGCGATGGTAGATGTGTGTAGAGCTGGCAAGGGGTAGGGTAGGATAGGATTTAGATTCTATCCTAACCCTACTTGCGGGTTGAAAACTTTCTTAAAGCTCTACCTTATCTTACCCGCGGGTTGAGAATCTCACAACCCTAACCCTACCCGCATTCTAAAGTTCTAAACCCTACCCTATCCGACTCTACCCGCAGAAACATAAATTTTTTTAAACAAATATAAAATTCAACCATTCCAAATTTCATACATATTAATAAAATAAAAAATAAAAAACTAAATTCAAATGAAAATTAAAAACTATCAAATCTTTAAGAAATCCAACATAAAATTACAAATAATATGATTATCAACTAATTTAGTGGTTATTTCCAGTTTTTATAAGAGGAAAATTGTGAGTTCAAGATTCACTTTCTTCATTACATACATAACTTTTACATATATATTATATAATATATTAGGAGTGCGAGTAGGGTGGGGTAGGGTATACCCTAAACCCCTACCCTACCCTACCCGTAGGCAGATTCGTACCGTACTCTACCCTACCGGTAGGGTAGACAACTCTATCCAAATGAATTGGTCCGGATTGGTATCCGCAGGTAGAGTATATATTGCCAACCCTAAATATGTGGTAGTTGGGTGAGAGGTGGGGTGGAGTCAGGGGTGAAAAGTAAACTTGAAATATAAAATTTTAAATGAGAGTATTTCAACCTTTTTTGTTAGTGTTAATAGGTTTAATATTTGTAAATTTATATAATTATCTTTTAATACGTTTAAGGTGTTAGTCTTTAGTGACTTAGATATATATATATATATATATATATATATATATATATATATATATATATATATATATATTTGTTACATTTAATGTAAATGCATAGGTAGGTGTATTATAAGTTGTAGTACTGTTTAGATTCCAATTAATGGTTTAGAAGTAACTAATATGCGCTAGTTATCTGATTTGGGAATTGCAGCGACCACGGTTACTTTTGTCACATCGTGTGACACTAGGTCTCCTGCCGCCACCCATCCTGCTTACCTATATAAGGGAGGCTGGATTTGAGCATGCAGTAGAGTTGAGGAATTCTATGTTTGACGGTTGCTTGATCTTTGTATTTGTCGAGCGGTGGAGGTCAGAGACCCATACGTTCTACCTTCTGTGGGGTGAGGCCAGCATTACGCTTGAGGATGTTGCCTACCACACTGGACTGCGCACAGCTGGAGAGCCCGTTGGGGGTTGTACCAGAGACTTTCAGCGGTGGCGCCAGCACCCGACATGGGAGTGGGTTGAGGATTTATTGAGCGCCAGGCCGCCCCCATCGCAGGAGGGAGGGAAGCAAGTGTTTGCGGTTAGGATGACGTAGCTCAGGGACCGAGTGGCACATATTCATGATGGGGCAGCCCTGGAGACTCTCTGATAGTATGCCCGATGCTAGTTGATGATGCTGATTGGGGGTTTTCTGTTCACAGACAAGTCGGCTACACTTGTGCCGTTAAGATGGCTGCCACTGCTAGAGAATTTTGATCGATGCAGCCAGTTGTCTTGAGGGTCTGCACTTCTCTGCCATACCTGCCACTCGTTGTGCATGGCGGCTTCCCGTAATGTGATGGACATTGTGGGATGTATGCCTCTTCTTGTATCGTGGATCTACCATAGGTTCCCGTGCTTTAGTCCAGCGGGTTACGACATCGTCAGGTTCCCAATTGCTTCCAGGTATATGAAAGTTGTAATCAATTTGTTGATTACCATTTAGTAAACATGTAATATATATTGGAATGTAACTATCTGTAAAACTATCTTTGATCCATGCAGGTTGGCAAGGCTAGGGCAGTAGAGCAGAGATCATCATGATAGCAGGATACTGAGTTTATGTCGTTGTATCGATGCACTGACATTTGATAGGGTATGACAGAGTGTGATCTATGTATTTTTTTTCAATCTACCATTGGTATATCATTTAATTAACAAAGGTTCCTAAATGTTTTTAAAACAATTTTGCTGTACACCATACGACGATGCAGAGCTACGTCAGATTGCGTCGGACTGGATCATGACTGACCCGGAACTTTATACATAGTGGGTTGTCGTTCCTATCGTCTGCTTTCACTTTGTTGAGTTCCATCACGTTGACAGGGTGAAGAGGCAGTTAGAGGGCAGCAGCATAGGCCAGCAAGCCCAGTGAACGCCGATGAGTATCTCTTCAAGACGACCAAGGGAGATGATATCTGGTAGCCAGACCAGCATCGCTACTTGTACGACCTATTCAGGGGCCATTACCAGGCACATGATTTGGTTACCATCGACGATCGTCCGGACCTCCGCCTAACACAGGAGTACCTCACCTGGTGGCAGGAGGCTTGCAGAGTGAGATATCTTTCTGGTGATGACATACTGGCCGATCCTAGAGCAGCAGCCCCACCGACTGATATCCTTCCTGCAGTCCCTAGTCACATAGATGAGATATAGTTACCACTGGATGCCCCATATCGGAGGCGATGGGCAAGGAGACGACTTCGCGATGATGTCCGGAGAGCAGTACGGCAGGCACGTGGTCAGCACGCCCGTAAGGATGGTGGGGATCCTCAGGACGGAGATCAGCAGTTGTCAGACGAGGAGGCTGAGTACGCCTAATAGGAGGAGATGCCAGAGAATGTCATACTCGGTGCACATGCAGAGCAGCCATCCGACACATTTTTTGTTGACCATGGGGCTGACGTTGCTACGAGGCTTATGCTGGGTACCTCCAGCCCTGGTCACCACCCGACTGATGACACCGCTTGGAAGCAGCCCCAGTTCGACATTAGATCCAATGTTGAGATAAACATCGATGATATTTTCCAGATCATCAGGGCGACCTGTGATGGGATGGATGACTAGGCCAGTCGTTATCGCCACCGAAGAGACGATACCGACATACTTGGGACATCGAGCGGTGTATCCACCCAGTATGGGACAGCTCTTCCAGGGTGCTATCAGACTCCTCTTCCACCACCGCACCAGTCTGGTTCTGCGCCATTATCCTACTATCAGACTCTATCCCAGCCACCACCGCCGCCAGGTTTTGTCTGGCCACCACTTCCTACGCCTCCTCCCATGATTGTAGCAGCTCCTCCTCCGCCACCACACCAGCGTCCACTACCCACTTCCAGCCAGTCAGTTGTTCATTCTCGTCCATACCGTCCTCCCAGGATGTCTCATCCTCGTGGATGTGGGAATGGACACCACTTGGATCTTGCCGCTGGACGGCGTTAGTTATTATTATTGCTATGTATTTTGCTTGTTACTTATGTTTATAGACCTCCATCACATGTATGACTCTTTTTTAGTGCATTCGAATCTATGACTCGACTTGTTTATCCATGTGAATATATGTTTTGTTACGAAAATATTGTAACGTTATATATAGAAATTGTCCTGCACACTCGCACGTATCTCGAATGTACTGGGTTAAAGTAAATTACACACAAACAAGACCAGATATCGGATATAGTACATCCAAAATATGACCGGCACGTCCCGTATCATAAAACGGAATCAGTGCATCGGAAATATATTCGTTTTTTTATTTTTTCTACTGTATCCGAAATGTGACTAAAAACATATTTTGATAAATACTTGCACGTTTATTTAAATCGGTAAATATTATATTTATTTAATTTAAATAAAAAATATTATTCAAAACTAACATGAGTTAAAAATATTAAATTAAGAGACTATATTAAATAAATTAAAATTTTAAAAATTATAATAAGACAAAAGTGTAATTTTAAGAATTAATTTAAGTACTACTTCGTTACGAATTAAGTTCGAACATTTTCGTAAATAATGACAACGAGTTAGATTTGGTTAATGTAATTAGATAATATATCTTAAGTCCGTCTCTCACATTATTACGTAGGCTATGTTTTAATTTTTAATAAATATTTTTATTCAAATTAAATATGTATTTTATTATATGTTATTTGAAAATTTTTTATTGAAAAATATCTTTAATAATGCATAAATGTGCCCCTAAAATATTAATTTTATTCTTTTTAAATTCTCATAATATATTTAAAAATATTAAGGTTATTAAATATATGTAAATTCTCAAAAGTAATTTTTTTTATTATGTTTACCTTAGTTGACAATTTCATTTTAAATATTATGTGTGCTATTCATGAACTTTTATTTAAAAAATAAAGTGTGTTTTTTGTCTTTATTGTTAATAATTTTCTTTTAAAAATATCTCTAATATTTAATTTTATTTTTTAACGTTTTCAATTTATTCAATTTTGTTCATAATATTTTTAATTTATATTAAAATTAATTTTAGTTTTTTTATTTTATCTAATATTTTAGATAGAATTAATATTTAAAATAATTTTAATACAAATTAAAAACATTAAAAATACAATTGAATAAAATTAAATATTAAAAATAAAAAAACATACTTTTTAATAAAGGGAATGTATTACAAAACATTTGATACTAATTTGAAATGCATTTTTATATCCGCAAAGACCCTGTCTATTACTCTCGAGAAGGATTATTTACACACTTCCTTCACCAAATGTGTTTTTGTTCTTCTTCATGGAAATTAATTTTGAGCATGTTGTGCAACTATGAGATTTTATTTTTAATAATTTTCTAATTTATACATTTGTAGAGAATTGGACGAAGTATAGATATTTTGCTGAATTAATATATCCGTATATCGGACACATTTTGGATATAATATTTATTGACACTTGATTGATATGTGTGTTTATTATGTTCAACCATATTTTAATAAAAAATAAAAAATCTTTTATGAAAATATTTAGACATACTTAAATATTATCACGTACTAATGTATCTAATTTTATTTTTAATATGTATTTTTGAAATAAATTTAAATATAGTATATATTATTTATTAAAACAAAAATATGTCATAGAGATTTTCAATTAAATCGTATTGGATTAAATTAGGGCTGGTAATATATATTCTATCCATGGTATCCAACTCGGACCAATTCGTTTGAGTAGGGTTGTCTACTCGACCAGCTACGGATAGAGTAGGGTGCGGTGCGAGTTTGCCTGTGGGTAAGGTAGGGTACGGGTTTAGGGTATACCCTATCCTACCCTACTCGTACTAATATATATATATATATATATATATATATATATATATATATATATATATATATATATATATATATATATATATATATATATAAGTTATGTATGTAGTGAAAAAAGTGTGTTAAACTCACAATCATCCTCTTATAAAAACTTGAAATAACCACTAAGTTAGTTGATAATCATATTATTTGTAATTTTATGTTGGATTTTTTTAAGATTTTATTATTTTTAATTTTAATTTGAACTTAGTTTTTTATTTTCTATTTTATTAATATGTAAAAAAATTGGAATGGTTGAATTTTATATTTGCTTGAAATTTTTTATTTTTCTATGAGTAGGGTCAGGTAGAGTAGGGTTTAGAACTTTAGGGTGCGGATAGGGTTAGGATTGAGAAATTCTCAATCCGCAGATAAAGTAGACTAGAGTCTTAAAAAATTTTTTAACCCGCGGATAGGGTTAGGATAGAGTTTAAACCCTATCCTACCCTACTTAATGCCAGCTCTAGCAATAAGTGAGCAACCACTAAACTAGTTAGTTAATTTAGTAATTTAGAGTATTAGTTTTTTATTTTTTATTTTATTAATATGTATAAAATTTAGAATAATTAAATTTTATATTTATTTTAAAAAAATTAATATTTTTGCAGGTAGAATAGAATGGAATAGGATTTAAAATTTTAGGGTACAAATAGAATTAGAATTGAAAAATTTTTAACTCGTGAATAAAATAGACTAAAATTTTAATAAAAAATTTAACCCATAAGTAAAATTAGAATAAAGTTCAAACCCTATCCTATTCTATTCATTATCAATCCTAAATTAAATTGATTTATTCAAGCTTGGTTTCACACAGTTTTGTATAGATTGATTTATTTTTAACGTATTCTCTTACTAAATCGTTCTATGTGAGGGAGACTATATATATACCGCGTGCACGTGTGTAGAGTTATAATAAACCATTTTAGGTTAAGTTAATACTCAAAATGACTCTTGAAATTTAACCTCCAACTCAATTTAGTCCTCGAATTACTAATTTACTTAAATTATACCCTGAAATTTTAAGACGTGGCTCAAATTGACCCTTCCATCTATTTTCGTCACCGGAAAACTGACGTGACATATGTAGTTGACACCTGGCAGTCTTAACAGTTGTTTGACGTGGCAAAATTCTTGTATGCATCAATTTAGCCCTCAATAATTAAAAAAAAAAACCCTAACAACCCAATTTCTCCCAAATCATAGTCGTTTTTGGTGAGTTGGGGAGCAACAACCAAGCCTCAGACTCTCTACAATCTCACCTCAGTCTCTCAACTCTCTCGCCTCGCACTCGCACAACCCGGTCACAACAGCCAACACACTCACACACTGACTACCACACACAAGCCAATAATTTGCACTCACATAACACCACGAATCCACACTAATTCCCAATTCGTCATTCGCGCTTCGGTTCTTCATCAGAGCCATGGCGGTGGAGAACTCACAAGATTCGTTGAAGAAGCTCGAGTACGTGTCTCTTGTTTCGAAGGTTTGCACCGAAATGGAGTCTCACACCGAAAATGGTGACAATGTACTGCAGAAGGAGATTGAAGCTGAAGCCAAAGAGAAACATGGTGGTGATAGAGACAGAAAAATACACGGTGAAGATGGGCACAGAGGAAGAGACAGAGATAGAAGGGACATGTATGATAAATATGATAGAGATGAAAGGCATAGAGATAGGAATAGAGATAGAGATAGAGATAATGATGATTATGATGATGAAAAAGGGATTCTAGGAGAAGGGAAAGGGATAGAGAGAACGATAGTGGTAGGGATAAGGATAAGGATAGATATGAGAGACAGAGGAGAGATGTGTGTGAAGAAGAAAATGGTGGTTATGGTCAAGAAGATGGTGGTGGTGACAGGAAAGGTATGAGGGATCTAAGGCATAGTGGAGGGAGTGAAGTTGAATTGTACAAGGTTTATAAAGGAAGAGGTAAAGTCTGATAAGAAGACTTATGCAAGGTTTTTTTTTTCAAATTATTGGGGGCTAAATTGATGCATACAAGAATTTTGCCACGTCAGACAACCGTTGAGGCTGTCAAGTGTCAATTACATGTATCAAGTCAGCTTTTCGGTGACGGAAATAGACGGAAGGGCCAACTTGAGCCACGTCTTAAAATTTCAGGGTACAATTTGAGTCAATTGGTAATTCAAGGGCTAAATTGAATTGGAGATCAAATTTCAGGAGTCATTTTGAGTATTAACTCTTTTAGGTCAGATCAATTTAATAAGAACATTTTAAAAACTAAAGTCAAAATAGGACAAATGGATAAAATGTTGCTTAAATTTAAATGGGTGATTTATCCTTTGAATTACGATAAAATTTTTACTTATCACTTTTTTACATTAATTTTAATTGATTTAATTAATTAATTTAAAAAAATGTCAGACAAACTAGATAGTAAGTTCACCAACTCACTATAAAATAGAATGATTAATATTTTAAATTTGTTTTATTTTAGTAGAATAGGCCGATCCTGTTGTAAAATAAATAAATAAGATGTACTGGATATAAAACAAAAATATATAAATAGAAGACTCTAATATTAATATAATTAGCTTAATAATAATAATTCATATATGTATTTACTAATATTATATATTGTAATGTATATATATAAAGAGAGAAGTATTCAGAATAAAGAGAGAGAATGTTTATTATTATTCATGTACATCATATGCCTCAGACCCCTCAGACCCCCTTCTATTTATACTCGTACAAAGTATTCTTTTTCAAGACCTCATAAAGTTCAGTTTTTTTTGAGAAATTGAATTTCTCTATTGGAAAAGCTAGCCGCCCAATGTATTAAATGGCCATCCATTCATGTATATCATAACACTCCTCCTTGGATGACTATTTAGCATTATTGCCTCGTTAAAACCTTACTAAAGAAAAATTCAGTGGAAAAAAATCTTAGTGAAAGAAAAAGAGTACAACATCCTTTTTTATGGGGACTGCCTCATTAAAAATCTTGTCAAGAAAAATCCAATGGAAAAAAACCTGACCAAGGAAAAAAGAGTACAGTCTCCCCCTCTTGCCGACATCATTTAATGTCTCGAAATCGGCGCATTCTAATCTCATGTACCAATCTTTTAAAGGAGGATTTTGGGAGTGACTTTGTGAATAAATCTACCAGATTGTCATTTGAACGGATCTGTTGGACATCAATTGTCCCTTGATTTTGAAGATCATGAGTGAAGAAGAATTTGGGAGAAATATGCTTTGTTCTATCACCTTTGATGTATTCGCCTTTAAGTTGAGCAATGCATGCTTTATTATCTTCAAACAGGACAGTTGGAGCTATCTTATGATCAATTAGTCCACATGATGACAGAATATATTGGATCAAACTTCTGAGCCAAAAACACTCGCGACTTGCTTCATAAATCGCTAGTATTTCAGCATGATTAGAGGAGGTTGCTGCTATTGTCTGTTTCGTGGACCTCCATGATATAGCTGTACCACCATATGTGAACAGATATCCTGTTTGAGATTTCTCTTTATGTGGATCAGACAAGTATCTAACATCTGCATAGCCAACTAATAGTGACTTGGATCCATAGGGATAAAATAATCCCGTATCAACCGTTCCATGAAGATATAGAAAAATTTGTTTGATTCCACTCCAATGTCTTCTGGTTGGAAATGAACTATATCTTGCTAGTAAATTCACTGCAAATGATATGTCAGGTCGCGTATTATTAGCAAGATACATTAGCGCTCCAATGGCACTAAGATATGGTACTTCAGGACCAAGGATATCTTCATTCTCTTCTTTAGGACGGAATTGATCATTTTCCACATCCAAAGATCTTACTATCATTGGGGTACCTAATGGATGTGACTTATCCATATAAAATATTTTCAAGATCTTCTCTGTGTATGTTGTTTGATGAATAAAGATCCCATTTTTTATATGCTCGATCTGCAGGCCGAGACAAAACTTTGTCCTTCCAAGATCTTTCATCTCAAACTCTTCTTTTAGAGTTTTTATAATTGTTGGAATCTTTTCAGGAGTCCCAATGATATTTAAATCATCAACGTACACAGCAATTATCATGAATCCAGATGCAGTTTTCTTTATGAAAACACACGGACATATATCATCATTCTTGAATCCGTTTTTGGCCAAATACTCAGTAAGACGATTATACCACATTCGTCCAGATTGCTTTATACCGTATAAAAAACTTTGCAATTTGACTGAGTATAACCCTTGCGAATATTCATTGGATGGTTTAGATATCTTTAGTCCTTTAGGGACTTTCATATAGATATCCCGATCTAATGAGCCGTATAAATAGGTTGTTACCACATCCATTAAATGCATATGCAGTTTATGATATGCAGATAAATTGACCAAATAACGCAATGTTATCGCATCCACTACAGGGGAATACGTTTCTTGATAATCTCTACCGGGCCTTTGTGGAAAACCTTGTGCCACAAGTCGGGCTTTGTAGCGCACGAATTCATTTTTCTCATTTCGTTTTCTCACAAATACCCATCGATATCCAACAGGTTTTACATCTTCAGGTGTACGGACTACAGGTCCAAAGACTTCACGTTTTGCAAGTGAGTCTAATTCAGCCTTCATGACTTCTTTCCATTTTGGCCAATCATTCATTTGTTGACATTTTTTGACTGATCTTGGCTCAAGATCCTTACTTTCATGCATGATATTTAATGCCACATTATATGTAAATATTTTATTGAAAATTGTCTTATTTTGGTCCCATTTCTCTCATGTAAAGACATAATTTATCGAGATCTCATCATTTTCACAATTTTTAGGTACTTGAACGTCTTTTGGCGTTAAAATTATATCAGAATTTTGGACAACTGCAAGTGTCTTTACTGTGTCTTTTTCAACAAGAATAGTATTTACCTCTTTTCTCTTTCGAGAATTTTTATCTTTAGAACCGACAAGCCTGCCACGCTTCTGGCGTGAATTTGCTTTAGTGGCTACTTGTCCTACTGGGACATCAATTCGAATTGGGATATTTTCCGCTGGTATATAAGATTTAGTTATCCTATTTGTATCGAAAAATGCATCAGGCAATTCATTTGCTATTCTTTGCAAATGTATAATCTTTTGAACTTCTAGTTCACATTGTCCTGATCGAGGATCTAAATGCATCAACGGTGATGCATTCCAATTAAGTTCCATTTCAGGAAGCTTATTCTCTCCCCCTAATATTGTAAATTTTGATTCATCAAAATGACAATTCGCAAACCGGGCTTTAAATACATCTCCAGTTTGTATCTCAAGATACCTCATATAGAGGGAGAATCATATCCAACATATATCCCCAGTTTTTTTGGGGTCCCATTTTAGTACAATTAGGTGGTGCAATGGGAATATATATCGCACACCCAAATATTCTTAAATGGAAAACATTTGGTTGCTGGCCAAAAGCTAATTGTATGGGAGAGAACTGATGGTAACTCGTTGGCCTCAAATGAATAAGTGCTGCAGCATATAAAATAGCATGCCCCCAAATCGAGGTTGGAGATTTGTTCTCATAGGTAAGGGTCTAACAATCAATTGGAGGCGTTTAATAAGTGATTCTGCTAACCCATTTTGTGTGTGAACATAAGCTACTGGATGTTCAACACTTATTCCATTAACCATACAAAAAGCATCAAAAGCTTGGGAAGTAAGTTCACCAGCATTATTAAGACGAATTGCTTTGATTGGATTTTCTGAAAATTGTGCTTTGAATCAAATAATTTGAGCTAGTAATCTCGCAAACGCCAGGTTGCGAGAGGACAATAAACACACATGTGACCATATCGAAGATGCGTCTATCAGGACCATAAAATATCTAAAAGATCCACATGGTGGATGAATAAGTCCACATATATCACATTGAATCCTTTCTAGGAATTTAGGGGACTCAAATCCAATCTTTACTGGTGATGGTTTTAAAATTAACTTCCCTTGAGAATATGCAGCACAACAAAATTCACTAGATTTAAGAATCTTCTGGTTCTTTAGTGAATGTCCATGAGAGTTTTCAATAATTCTCCTCATCATGGTTGTTTCCGGATGACCTAATCTATCATGCCAAGTTATGAATTCATTTGGGCTGGTAAACTTCTGGTTTACAATGGTATGTGATTCAATTGCACTAATCTTGGTATAATATAACCCAGATGAAAGTGAGGGCAACTTTTTTAATATAACCTTTTTATTTGAATCATGAGTTGTGATACATAAGTACTCATAACTTTCCTCATTCATAGTCTCAATATGATACCCATTTCGGCGAATATCTTTGAAACTCAACAAGTTTTTTAGAGACTTGGTAGATAATAGTGCGTTATTTATTATAAATTTTGTTCTTCCAGGAAACAAAATTATAGCTCTTCCGGAGCCTTCTATCACATTACCTGAGCCAATAATAGTATTAACATATTCTTTTTTTGGCACAAGATGGGTAAAATATATAGTAATTTTAAGAATAGTGTGTGAACTTGCACTATCCGCAAGGCAAATATCTTCAGAATATGTCCTTATCATTTTTCTTCAAAAACAAATGATAATAATAATAAAATGAGTAGAAGTACATGCACAGTAAATTATTCACATGAATACTTAACAAACACATACATATATCAAACTATTCCATCATTGATCAAATAGCCAATATTTCCTATAGAATTCTTAAAGAAATTAGATACATCATAATGAGTGGTGGGATTTTTATCATTTGAAACAAAATTTGTTTCCTTTCCTTTGTCATCATTTTTCAAGGATGCTTGATAAAGATCAACTAGGTGCCTTGGGGTACGACATGTACGTGACCAATGGTCATTTCCACCACAACGGAAGCATTTATCCTCAATTGATATACTTTGCCCATTGTTTCTTTCTTTATCCCACTTCTGGTGAGATTTTTTCTTGTGAACATAATTTCTTTTCCTTCCATAATTTTTCTTGTTATCAAAATCTTGTCATTTACCTCTTCTGGGGGTTATAATTTGCCGCATTTATTTCAGAAAATGGGGTGGCGCCAGCTGGGCACGCTTCATAATTTTCTTGAGCAACTCATTGTTGCGTTCAGCAACAAGAAAGCAAGAGATTAGCTCAAAAATTTTTAAATCCTTTTTCTCGATACGGCTGCTGCAGGAGCACATTCGAGGCATGGAAGGTCGAGAAAGTTTTCTCTAACATATCGGGCTTGAGGAAATATCACCGTCTTTTGATGATTGTACCTTTCTTCAAGGTATTTCCACAGATTTGCAGAATTTTTTAATGTGGGATATTCATTTTTCAATCATACATCAAGATGACGACGAAGGAAAATTATGGCTTTGACTTTATTCTTCTGGGATGTATTATTTTCAGTCTCAATGGTATCTCCAAGATCCATTGAATCAATCTGGATTTCAACATCTATATCCATGATAAATAATTATTTTGAAATATATCTAGAGTATTAAATTTAAGATGAGAGAGCTTTAACATAATGAAAATTTGTTACCTGAAGTCTTCCTAAAATTTTGTTAGAGCTTCGTGCTGATAACGTGTTGTAAAATAAATAAATAAATAAGATGTACTGAATATAAAACAAAGATATGTAAATAGAAGACTCTAATATTAATATAATTAGCTCAATAATAATAATTCATATATGTATTTATTAATATTATATATTGTAATGTATATATATAAAGAGAGAAGTATTCAGAATAAAAAAAGAGAGAATGTTTATTATTATTGATGTGTATCATATGCCTCAGACCCCTTCTATTTATACTCGTATAAAGTATTCTTTTTCAAGATTTCATAAATTTCAGTCTTTATTAACGAACTGAATTTCTCTATTGAAAAAGCTAGTCGCTCAATATATTAAATTGACATCCATTCATGTATATCACAACAGATCCATCTCATTTTTAGACGAATCTTGACGGGATCGAACAAATTATTTGTTTTTCTACTCCTACTCCTCAAATTTCAATAAAAATTTATTGAGAACCAATGTGCTAGATAATAAATGTTTTGAAAACATATTTAAAATATTTATCAACATGTTTAAATTTATTTTGAACCATAAAATGTAAATATTTTGAATTTTTTATATAAATATAAATTTTACACATATATACATGTGTATAGAAATTTAGGATAATTCACATAACAAAATAAAATAAAATTTAATATTATATGAATGAACCAAATCGAATAAAATTATATAAATATCCTCATTCTATGCTATTAAGTTCGATTTAAGTTATTTTATATAAATCAAATACGTGAATCTCTAGTAAATTGAAGTGACTATATTCAATTTACTAGTAGAGTCACGTTGAAAATTTTAGCCCATAATTAAATCGAATAAAGCTGCTTTGATTTATTTTGAATTATCAAAACCTACCAAATTAAGTTTAACATATTCGATTTATCAAGTAAAATAGTTAATGCAAATCGAATTCTCTTAATTTGATTTAGGGTACAAGTCTAAAGTATATAATATTAGCAGTTTGGGATATTATTGTTATATTTTTATTTTTTATTTTTTGAATTCAATAAAAAATTAGTAATTTTAGTAAATACCAATCAATTTTTTAATTATATTATTATTAAAAAGTATAAATATTAAACTTTAAATTCTAATTTTTAATTTAAATTCTAAATTTTAATTTAAACTCTAAACTCAATCTCCAAAATTAGAGTATTAAAAAATAATTTTACAAACTAATTCTTTATTTTTTTAACCAATACTTTTATCCATCAGTTTAATTTTTTTATTCTAATAATTTAATAATATATTTTAAATTTACACATTTAAATATTACTAACTAATTAATAATAAAAAATAATAAATTTTACTCACTTTCTAGTATTTTTTTAATGTACAATAATATACGTAAGCTATTGAAAAGAGTTTTTTGGTGATTGATAAGCTATTAAAAGATAAAAAAAATTAGAAGCCAATCTGAAATTTTTATTCTTAATCTTAAATCTTTTAATCAAGCAGATTATATATGAACACTCATTAATTAAAATTTAATGATTTTTTTAGTAGTTTATATACATTGAGAATTAATTAGCAATATTTAATCTAATTAAAAATAGTGATATATAAAAATATCAATTAAAAAAGTAAAGAATTAGATTGTAAAATTATTTTTTAATCCTCTAATTTTGGAGATTGAATTTAGAGTTTAAATTAAAATTCAAAATTTAAATTAAAAATTAGAAATTAAAATTTAATATTTAAACTTTATAATAATAATATAATTCAAAAAATTTATTGATATTTACTAAAAATTATTAATTTTCTACTTGAACTCAAAAAATAAAAAATAAAAATATAAGAATAATATTTCAAATTGTTAATATTATATATTTTAGACTCGTACCCTAGATTAAAGTAAGAGAATTTAATTTGCATTGACTCATCCTAGTAAATCGAATTTATTAAACTCAATTTACTTGGTCTTGATAAGTCAAAATAAATTAAAGCAGTTTCATTCGATTTACTATGGGCTAAAACTCTCAACATAACTAGTAATAAATCAAATCTAATTACACTAATTTACTAGAGATTCACGTAAATCGAACTTAATAACTTTTATTTATATAGAATGAATACATCTACATGACCTTATTTGATTTAGGACATTTAGATAATATTAGATTCTATTTCATTAGTTTAGGTTAGATAATAATTATAGTTTAGTGTACAAGATATATATGTTAAAAGTAGTTTATTACATAGTTTGTTAGGTTGTTAATATAATAATTTTTGTAGATTATTTTATTGTAGATCTTGTTATATTAGTTAGTTTTATCTTAGTTAATAATTTTATTCTAATTGAATTGAATTAGTTAGACATTTTGTGACAAAAAAAAATCTCTTTTTAAGAATAATTAGTTAAAGTGGGGTATTTGTGTTGGTGTTTTAGGAAAAATATGTGTTGATTTTCTCGTTCGATTTTAATTAACGATGTTCACATTATTAATTGGTTTAGGGTATATAGTTTTTAAAAACGTATGTGAAAGCGGTTTTTGTTACAAAACTGAACTACTTTAGTCATATGTTTGTAGTCGAGGATGCTTTAGCCTAAAAGAATTAGTCACACTATAATACTTTCTAACATTTTGATGTCATAGTTCAGAGAGACCAAATTTAAATATGCGTCGTAGTTTAGAGATTATTTTCTTTATAACACCTTGATTGTTGTCTTTATTGAAAGATGACATTAAAAAATATACATATTTCACCTATCATAACGGGGGTGTATGATTATATTTAAAAATGTGACGTATTATCTTAAATTATGTATGAGTAGAGGTTCAATTAGTGAATACTTAAAAAATTTTTAGACCTACCATCATCAATAACTTAGAACTTAAATTGTAGACTTAATTATTTTTATACTTTATTATAAACTTATAAAAAGAGCAGTTTTTTTTTAAATGTATTACAGTTACAAACGTGATATTTTTGAAGAAGTATATATATGGCCACACTAAAAATGAGATACTTAATACTTCAGTAAAAAATGAAAATGTTTGGTAATCAAGTCAAAAATAATTATAATTTATCTTATTTAATATTTATTGTAATAATTAATAAATATTAAATAAGATAAATTCTAGTAATTTTTTTTTCAATAAAAAATAATCGTCAACTCTGAAGTTGAAATAAGACAAAAGAAAAAAAAAATCGTAATTTTTGAGAGCGTGTCTAAATACATAAATTTTATATTTATTTTACTTTTTTAAAAAGATCCAAATTTTTTCTGTTGGCCTCTACTTCAATGTTGGTATGCTAACGTGCGAAGATCCAATTCTGAGGAGACAACGGGGTCTGCGTGAGTGCGTGACTATGGCCGCTGCCTATTTATTTTCCAATTATACCCCTCTGTTTCTCTCCCATTACCCAACCTTACTTTTATGCCACATCGCCACCCATTCCCCTAGTCCCTAGGTACCATGTGGTGGTTTGTACGATTGTACTACACTACTGCTACGCAACAATGGGAGAGAAAGAGCCCATCTTTCTTTATGTAATTCTATCATTTTACGTGGATAAAAAGAGAATTTTATATAGAATTTTAAAATTAAAAAAGAAAGAGAATCGGTTATATTATATTACGCTAATAATTTCATTTACAAATATGACATCGCTTTTATAATTTTTTTTAAAGTAAAAATAAAAAAAATTTAAACTCGCAATTAACTAAGTGAGTATAAAAAAATTATGTTATTTAAATTATAATTTATTCAACATTGCTTTTATAATCTATTTTTAAGGAAACTAGTGCAATTTATTATATATATATTGTTATTTAGCTAACTATGAAAGTACCAAGCTTTTATAATCTATTGGTCTAATTAAATGTAATTATTATATGCTTATATTCAAAAGTTTATTGATCTAAGCATTTGACAAATTGGTGTTAGCTGAATGCCATTTTCTCTTTGGATAAAAGGTATATATAAAAAATTATATGTACAATTAAATTAGCTATAATAAATTAATAATATAATTTATGTTTATAAAAAGTGACATATTTTGATTAACGGAAAGAATATAAGTATGTTTTAAATAAGATAATAGTCAGCTTTTTTGTGGTGATCACGGAAAGTTTAATAATATTAATTTTTTTATTTAATGATTCATATGAGCGACGTGATTCTCCTCTAAGAAAAAAGGTAACATGATAGCTTTCTTTTATTTTAATTTATTTTAACTTAACTATTTTGAATAATATAGAAGACAACATTAACCTACTTATTATTAGTCAACTTGGCATATACTCTAAGGGGATAACATTTTCAGGCATCTATGCGTTACACTTCTTTTGTTTTTATTAACAGAACTTCTCTTTTATTTATATATGTTCCTCCAGTCCTTGCGCAAAAGGTTAAAAGTGAGAATCAAAGCAGCAAAAGCACTAAATGGGAAAAAAAACCTCCAAAAGACAAACCAAACACTGAAACACTAATAAAGTAATAAGACTTCTGTTCATTTGACTACAATATTAAACAATAAAAATCAAACAATAAACTTTAGTAAATAATTACAATAGTCATATTTAATGTTACCTAACATGTGTAGCTCAATATTCAACGTCGTTGGTAACACAATTATGAGCAAAAGAGGTTGGAAGAAAAATTACGCAATTATGATGGACAAAAAGTTAATATCTTTTTATAACTTTAATTTTGATTCAAATAAATGGATAAAAAATTTAAAGTATTTGTATACTATTATCGAATTTATTTTTTTCTATAGTACATATAAAAGGTATTTTTATAATTATAATAATATATAAAACTAAATATTTGTACCAGTTGTTTTTTTGTTAAATAATGCCATCAATAAAATTTAGAGTAATTTATATTAATAAAATAAATAAAATTTAAAATTATACAAATGTTTTAAAACAGGATTGGTTGTGCACTTTATCCTAAATATTTTTATATAAATCGAATCAAATTTATTGGATTTACACTATTTATGTATAATATGTATTATGTACAAGTAACAAATCGAATTTAGCTACTTTATTCGATTTATTATGTATATTTTATGCAAGTAGTAAATTAAATCAAATTAATTCGATTTATTACTATTACAGATTATTAACATTTTTCTATTTTTAAGTTAATAGTTGATTATTTAATATTGTATAACTATCTGTTACTTCTGACTCTGATAAAATTTAAGTTTTTATTCCTATGTCATCTTATAGAAGTATACTTTATAATAATTTTTTAACATTGAATTAAAAGTCTTCGTAATAATTCGTTAGATGCTAATGAATCAAATTATTATTTTTAATGATTTTTTAGAGATAATTTATTATTTCGTTTTGAATTCATAAGTTTGTAAAAAATATAAATTTTTTGGAAGTTGAATTAAAACATAAAAATTGAATTTCTATTTTTATTTATTTTGATTTTTTTAAATATTTTATCTAAATTCAAATGAAGATAATTTTTATTAATATTTATATTTTAAAGTTAATAAATAATAAATAAACTTGATTTGATTTACTGCAGATACAATATGTACATAATAAATTGAATCAAGTTAATTTGATTTACATATAAATAAAATAAATCAATTTAATTTAATTTAATTTATATAAAAATATTTACAACAGAATGTGTAATCAATTCTATTTAAAATATTTAGATAATTTTAAACTCTATTTATTTTATCCAAGCAAATTATCCTAAAATTTATATTTAAACTTCAATCTTCGTACTTATTATTATTATTACTAAAACCACTCATTATTATTTCTATTATTATTATATATGAATTATTTTACGTTAAAATGTATGCAAATTAGATTCATATATATTTTTTTAAAATTTAACTCCTACAAAATACATAAGTTAATCAAATATAAATTTAATTATTTTAGATTGTCAAAAAATTAATTTATTTATTTGTTTAAATAAATATCATTCTCATCTTATGTATATAGTAATTTATTAATTAATAAAAAATTCTAAAATAGATCAAAATTTAAATTTACCACAAATTAATATTTAACCTTTTATACTAGAAATATTGTAAAAGATTTAAAAAATCAAATATAAATTCAAGAATTTTTAACTTTCCACTTTTACATTTTAGTTACAAATTGCCTACTTTTAGAGAATTTAATTTCTCCTTTTTTTAATTTTGAAAGGATTTAAATTCTAATAATAAGACAATGAAAATAACCATTCAAACCAATATATAAATTATTTTACGTTATTATCACATGTAAATCAAAGTCACTTTGAAAATCAGAGTAATTTGTTTGATATACTAGGAAGTAGCGATACGACACGGATACGTCGACATGTTCTTTTTATAAAAAATTGGATACGACATATTTATGATATATTATGAATTAAAATTTAAATAATATATTAAATTAATAAAATATCATATTGTAAATATAAGAGTAAATATAATTGCATAAAAAAGTCTTAAAATTATGTAATTATTAAAAAAATAAAAAATTTTAATCTATTCTTGCCATCTCGCTAATAGAAAATGTATCAATTTCTTCTCCTCCAAGTCCATCATATGCAAACACCACAGTTTCCATCATCTGCAAACACCACGCACCACACAATGTAGTTCTTCAGTTCTTCTTCAATCTCTGTATCTTCTATTCTTCTTCTTCAATATAACGCAGAGAACAAAAAACGGTTAAACTAGTGAGTAAGTAAGTTACCAAAGACAAACGATAAATAGATTTAGGTTTTGATTTATTAATTATTTTATTTTTAAATTTAATTTTTTATTTGTTTTAATTTTAGAATATTTTAAAATTAGAAAGAAAAAATTGGTTAATCGGGCCATAAAATCACAAAATCAATTGAAGATTTGCAGTCCAACAAAAAGATTCGTCTCATGAACATCTGAATCGGGTCGGACTCATTCAAATTCATGACCGCTCCACCAAAATTCTATGCTGTAAAAAGATACGTCGCCGATACGCTCATTTAAAGTATCCACTGCGTGTCGATGTCAGATTCGTGTCTGACACAGATACATCAGTACCATGAGAAAATCCGTGTTTCATAAATGATATAAGGCAGAGAGAGCAGCAATGGCAAGTTAGATGAAGATGATTGGACATGTTGGTGAGTTCAATGAAGGATAGAGTAAATAAAATGGTTGGTTGGGCAACTAAGTTCAGCACAATAATAAGTAGAGTGAAGGGCATGTGGGGGTCCCACGACAGAAAGGCTCGTGGTAGGGACCACAAGGTTGGTGGTATCCATGGTTTTGTTGGACAAGCCGTATGGTCCTCTTCCGTATACGGTCTCTGACCACTCTCTCTGCACTCATGACGCATCTCGATGACCCTTCAATCAAAATCTCACATGCACTCTTCTTCTTTCTCCCTCCCATTTTTTTTTTTTCTGTCTCGGTTCTCCTAGTCTCCTACTTTCAATAGTAAAGTATGAGTTTTCATTAGTTCATTTGACTGGTGTTTTGATTTTTTTTTTCTTTGTTAACTGGTGTTTAGCTAACAGGGAAAATATTAAAAATGCTTCATAACGAGAAATTAGTAATCACAGCTTTCATATATTTATATGCATTTCATACCTTAATCTTATTTAGCAGTTATTAAAATTAGTGTAATTTAGAGAATGTAATAAAAATGGGAGACAATATTATGTATATGTTTTAAAATATTTCTCAGTACTAAAATGAGGACATCCGTGTAATAATTTCGATTTATATAAAATAATTATATCTATGTAACTTTATTGGATTTAGGATATTTAGATAATATTAAAATTTATTTTATTTTTTTGTGTGAATTATCTAAAAATTTATGTGTACATACTTATCTTTTTTATGATGTAATGCGTGAGAATTAGATCATTTTTAGGGTTTGTTTATGTACATACAAAGATTTAGTAGTGATTATGTACTATACTAAATTATCGGTTGAAGTGATGAATTATCTTTTGTAAGACTAAATATTTAAAGTGATTTCTCAAATTTTATCTGCATATTAATGTTGTTCCTCAGTTTTCAATTGCAATAAATAAGCTTTCTAATTTGAGTTTCAGGTTGCATACACATCCCTCAATCTATTTTCGGCTCGAGTTAGTAAGCAGAATGCTGACTTGACACTGTCACTGTCACCTAAAACGACTGAAATGGCGTCGTTTTGCTTGTAGACGCAAAAAGAAAAAAAACGATGTCATATTATTATGCAGGGGTATTAAAAGGTTTCTTGGATAAGGATTATCATTCACAACTCTTTCTTCTTCTTTTGTTAAACCGTTTCATCTTCTCCTTCTCCAGAGAATGTCGTGACAGTAGGGCTCCTTCAATTTAACGATTTTCTGAGGTTGTTAGCACGAGAAGGAAGGACGCCAACCATAGAAAGTTGCTGAAGTAGAGGGTACCACCATAATGTGTATGAATGAGGTTAGCAATATTTTTACTGTTTGAAAATTTTTTTTGGATACTCATTGATCATTCCTCATTTGAGTCGTGTTTTGAGGTGATTTCATTTGCATTTATTATTTTTAAGATTATTATGCTATTAGATTTTTTGTGGTTACTATGTTAGGGTGAAGTTTATTTGCTCTATTTTTTATGTATGAAACAGGGGCTTTTTTTTCTATTAATATTACTCATGTGTAGTTGTGATACAGTGTTAGTGCTGCGTGTATTTAATTTATTTATTTATATACGCTGCAGATGGATGAAGTTTGGATATTATGTTTTATCATGGAGCTTGAAAAGGGTGTTGACGGAAAGGTGGGTTATTATCCTGATAATAGAAGTTGCTTGGGTGATTTTGAGGTAAATAGATTGGATGTATTTTATCTGAGAAACTACTTTAAGAAGCTAGTTTATGACGGAATGAAGAAAGTTTGGTGGTTTGTACTTGGGAAGAGTATGGAAGTGGGTTTGAGAAAGTTAAACACTGATGCAGAGTTAAGAGAGATGTGTCAGATGGGTTCACAAAACAAGGGTCTTATTGATGTTTTTATTGAACATGAGGTTTCATCACCTAAACTGCTGCAAGGAAGGAAGTTATGATCTACATTGATGATGAAGTATGGGAACGATCTGAATACAATAAGCCTTTGACACCATTGGTCAAGAGAAAATCGGGCAAGCTCCAAATCAATAGGAGAAAGGATGCGGATGAAGGAGGTCAATCTAACAAGAAATCAAAGCCAAGTACCACTTTAAAGAGGCAGCTACGTTCATTTACTTGCAAGTATTGTTGGCAGAAGGGTCATACCAAAAGAGGATGTGAGAAAAAGAGAACTGTCGATGCTACAGAAGTTGCTACTGCTGCTATTTGTGAGGCTGCTGCAAAGGACCCTAAGAATGCAGCTCAAAATTCCACTACAACTGTTTCTGCAAATGCTACAGCAACCACTACTATTGCAACTGCCACTACAACTGCTTTTGTTATAGCAACTGGTACTGCTACAGCATCTGCTACCATTGCAACTGCTGATCCTACCCCTCTTGTGGTAGAGGGTGTCCAACAGGCTGAGATTGATCTATCTCAGCTGTCATATTTTGAAGTAGAAGACTCTCAAAAGGTATTGTCTCATAATTATTCATACTATGTATTTTTTAAAATTTGGAGTAATCTAATTTCTTTGTCTGTTTATTTTGTCATTTGTGTGCACTGCAAGTTTGTAAACTTAAAAAGAAGACACTAGCAAGACTTGCAAAGATGGCACCTAGAAGAAGGTCACCTCCTCCAACAGGGTCTACAATCTTGGATCCAATGCAGGGAGCTAGTGAAGCCACTACAGCATGGTTGGCAGATTTCATCAAGTTTGTGCCCACTCCAGGATTCAAACCCCTAAGACAGAAGTGACGTCTAAACTTAATGTCCGTAGGTTTAGGATGTCAGCTTCAAAGTTTGTGATATTTTGTTAAACAATTATGACAATGTTCTTCTTGTTTTTTGTTTGTTGCTGTTGATTTATAAATTTTTCTACAACTATGTTATGGTATTTAGGGTGCTGAAAAATAGTTAAAACAATACTAAATTTCTTTTTGATTGTTATTGTCATATCTACATTATTGCAGAATTTTACATGAACTAATATTATTTTGAATTAGTTAAGAATTATATTTTATGTTACCTATTTTTATTGTTGTTATCCATTTAATAATTGTGTGTTCAATTAAATTTACAAAACCAAAACCAAAGAAACAAGCTAACGAAGAGCACAATCAATTCATGCATCAAAACACACCTTATTTCATTTACAATATTTGTAAAATGGATTACGTTAACATCATGGTTCTGCATTGTAGCAACAACCTTTTCTTTAAACCTTCAACAATAACACTAACACAAACACAAATACTACCAAAAATCCTAAACTCAGTACTTGAATCATCACTTTTATATTTTTAACATCTGTTTTCAATTTACCCACCCTCCATGCAATGTTAATCTTTAGCTCATTCTTCTCATTTTCTTCATCACCTTTCACAGGAACCTTGTCGTGCACAGAATCTTTCCATACAAATAATTCACACCATTTCTTTTCACTAGTATGCAAATATGCATTTAACTTAGCCAAACATCTACCTCAAATTAATAATACTTAAAAATTTAAAAAGTTAGGCCACTCACATTATAATTTGGACAACCAAAGATGAGCTTATTAGAATGCGTCTCTGACCTTGACCACCTAAGAACCGGCCAACACCTACATCTGCAGCACTCTGGAACCCGTCTCAACCTACTTCACACAGTGTTTCTTGTCCAATTTTTCGTCGTAGAGGAGCGATTCAAACTTCCTAAAACGTGACTACCACTCCCTATTATGGGTACAATAGCAATGGAAAAAAAAAGAGGAGCAAGAACAAGCTAAGGAACAGAATCAGAAAGAAAGGGGAGAAAAACTACATTTAGGAGTTATCATTGGGGGCAAGGACTGAATTGTAAAATTTTAAAAGGTATTCCACATCAGCTAGCCGTTTTAGTCGTCATAGGTGGTAGTGGCAGTGCTAGGTCAGCGCTTCGTTTACTGACTCAAGCTGGAAATAGGTTGAGGGATCTATATGCAGTTCGAAGTTTAAACTGGAGAACCCATTTAGTGCAATTGAAAACTGAAGAATAACATTGATGCACGGGCCAAATGAGAGACCATTTTAAAAATTTAATCAAAATCGAGTAAATCATGTGTAACCTCTCATGATTTAGTTTAATGAAAAGTAAATAAATAAAATATAAACACACACAACGATTTAGTAGGCAAGGAAAAAACCATGGAACAATCCCATGATTGGTGGCGCCTCTTTCGATCTTTTGTGTTGCGAAGGAAATAAAATTATATTTTACAATTCAATTTAGATTAATTTTAAGATAAAAAATTGATATAATTTATTATAATTTAAATTGTATTAATTTGATTTTTATTTTTTAATTTTATATTTTTAAAATATAATTTTAAAATATTTCTTAATATACGTAGACTATTTTCTGAGTTACAATGATATAATATAAATTAAGATATAAAATAAAATTTATAAATTACAATGATATCATTTTTGAACTTTTTTTTATTTTCTTTTTGGCCCAAACGCAGCTTCGTTTTTGGGTTGGCAATGTTACCAAAATTTTTTTGGAACTCCAAAACGCAACTTGCATTTTGCCGGTGTTAAAAACTTTTATTCGAAAACTTCAAAACGTAGAGAGCATTTTGTGTAGAAAATAATAATTTATTCGAAAGCCTTGCATAAATACGAAACACAACCCATTTGAAGTTCCTCATTTCCATTCTACTCCCATTCCTCTTTCTTTCATGTATCTCAAACCTTTGAGTTTTTTTTTTTTGCAATTAGTAGTGTCAAAAAAGTCGGGTTAGGTGAGGTTGAGACTATGGAAGGTATTGCAAATATTCGAGTGTATTATAACAGTGATATTATACCAAACACACACGAAGGAGTGACTTTTGTTTGTGAATGTCTGTCTTTATTTGCCATTCCATATACCATGAGTTTTGTGGAGTTACAAAATGGTCTTTGTGAAAACATACAGAGTCACATTTCAAAAAGGGTGAGCAACATTTTGTACAGAAATCTTGTACAAGTATTTGGTGGACTGATGCAGTTTCAACTAATGTCCATCACTGACGACGCATGCATGTAGCGGATGTTCTTTATTTATCAACAAACCTGAGGTCACGTGCCAATTATAGAGCTGTACGTTGAGTTTGAACAGCATACGGGGATGGATGCGGTTGGCGACGATGTCAACGTTGATGAACTCGGGGAGTTATATTGGGGAGAAGATAACAACGACAGCGAAGAGGAGTTTGAAGCCAACTATGAAGTTGATGACGAAAATGATGACGGAGACTTGGCAGGCAATCCGACGGCCCAAAACGAGGTGCATACGATTGTAAGTCAGCATCCCTTTGGCGTTCCATCTTTTATGCGAACTCTGGACCTCGAAGCCATACATGCCTTGGAATTTCCTGAGTATGCGAATATCGGTATGTTATCTTATGGTTATTTATTAAAGTTACCACTACCATTTATTTTATTTGCCTTGTCCAACTGGTGGTGGTTTGCATGTTGTAGGTGAAGGCAATGCTGTGGTAGAAGATGGTGAGTTTAGTATTTGGAATGGAATTTAGTTCTAGAGAGTCAGTGATATCTGTAATCAAAAGCTACACTATCTCTAGAGGAGTTGATTACACCGTTTATGGGTCTGAGCCGTAGACATTCTACGCGAAATGCAAGGGTTATGGTGCAGGGTGCGATTGGCTTATCCGAGCTAGTTTGATTCGAAAGAAGGGGTGTTGGACGATCAGGAGAAACAATGGCAAGCACACATGCACCATGGGCACGATTTCACAAGATCATGCCAAGTTGGACTCAAACACAATTGCATATGCCATTAGGCCGTTGGTTGAAGCAGACCCATCTATAAAGGTAAAGTCATTTATTACAGAAGTTCAGTCCAGGTTCAACTACACTGTAAGTTACTGTAAGGCTTGGTTGCAAAGCAAAAAGCTGTCGCAAAGGTTTTTGGTGATTAGGAAGTTTTTTACCAAACTCTGCCAGTATAGTTGAAAGTAATGACTGTGAAGATGCCAATGTCTCGTGTTCAAATAAAAACGCTCCCCATTTACCGTGAGAGTGAGGAGGTTCAAGGTGTAAGAATTCTCCATCGTATTTTTTGGAGCTTCTATCCGTGTATAATATCATTCAGACTCTGCAAGCCACTGGTGCAGGTTGATGGCACACACCTATACGAAAAATATAAAAGTGCACTTCTAGTTGCCGTTGAACACGATGGGAACCAAAACATTGTGTCTATTGCATTTGCAATAGTCGAGGGTGAGATGGCAGACACATGAGAGTTTTTTCTAACTAATTTGCGGAGATATGTTGTTACCATTGATGGCGTTGAAATTATTTTTTACCGTCATAACTCCATCGATGCAGTAATAGCTCGCAGTAACGGTGCATGGGCACCACCAAGAGTATGGCACATGTTTTGCATCAGGTACATCGGCTCCAACTTCTTAAGGAGGTTCAAGGCTCCGTATTTGCATAAACCCATGGTTAACACAGGTATTTGATTTCACTGTATTTGCATAAACTCATGGTTTAAGGCTCCGTATTTGCTTAAACTCATGGTGTCCTATTCATAGTAATTTCATGGCATTTGCTTATGATTAAATGGTTTGTCCAACAGGCTATTCTAGGACGAAACAGGAGTACAACAAAAACTATCAACGGCTTAAAGAGTGGGGTGAGGCATATAGTCAATGGTGCGACGAGATTGGTATTCAGAGATGGGTGTTGGCATTTGACAAGGGTCATCATTGGGGACATATGACGACAAACTTGGTAGAGTGCATAAATTCTGTCCTGAAGGGTGCACGCAACCTGCCTGTGACTGCCATCATCAGGTTTACTTTCTATCGGTTAAATGAATTGTTTACCCAGAAGAGCGCCGAAGCTCATGAGCATGTCTGCAACGGATTCACATATTCAGAATTTGCTATCAAAAGAGTTGAAGAAAGCTTTCGACGTGCAGGAAACATTGTCGACAATCGGTTTGATAGGCGCAATGAGATGTTTGAGGTTTGCAAAATGTAAGATGGTTCTATTTACACTGTCAACCTTGCGCAACGACACTATGACTGTGGCCATTTCCAGGTCGAGCGACTCCCATGTCGTCACGTTCTTGCATGTTGCGCTAACCAACGTCTTGATTGGCAAGCAGGGGCGGAGCCAGGTACAAGGAAAGGGGGGCAATCGCCCCCCCTAATTTTAATTTTTTACATGTAAATTATATGTAAATTTCAGTTTAGCCCCCCTTAAATTTTTATTTTAGTCTTATTTTATTGTGTAAATATTTTTTGCCCCCCTCTAATATTTCATCTAGCTCCGCCCCTGTTGGCAAGTATATGTGCATGATGTGTACAAGATGTCTGAAATTTGTAAAGTGTACAGAGGTGAGTTTGTTCCGATGGGTGACCCATCTACGTGGGATAGATATGAAGGAGTTAAGGTGATTCCCAATTGGACATTGAGGCACGTGACAAAAGGAAGACCGAATTCAACCCACTACTTGAATGAGATGGATTCGCGGGACGTGCGTAGTCCTTGTCGGTGCACTATATGTGGACGGGAGGAACATAGCCGTAGCTGATGTCCTCAGCGCGCTGGTTCAAGCTCCGCCAGAGGTCAATAGTGGTTACGCTTTTTATGTATATAACTTTGTTCTCTATTTTAAACTAATGTGTAAACTTTCTATGTTATTACGCATTTTAGTTATGTATGCGTTAAGCACTAAATAATAAATAAATATTTAGATTAAAAGTGCAACAAACTACTTTCAAATATTATAAGAGAATAAAGCTAAATATTGAATAAGAATACGAGTACAAACAAAAGTATCCAAATATACAAATCGAGATACAACACTGAAAACAAATTGAAAGTCAAAGAGTACACCCTAAAAAAAAACAGACTACTTTTAATTATCTTTTTTAATAATATCGACAGCAAGCTGTCGAAAAATATTGACGGAAGAGATAACCATCGATTTTTAGCGTCGAAAAATATACTTTCTTTTGTAGTGATAATAATAATAATAATAATAATAATAATAATAATAATAATAATAATAATAATAACAAAAATAATAATAAAACGGTAAGTAAACAGTATTATTATTATTATTATCTTAAAAAATAATAATAAATTATTAAAAAATAATAAAAAATAATTAAGCATTATTTATTTATCATTATAAAATAATAACGATTTATTATTATTATCCTACAGTATTTTATTATTATATTCATGATAACATTTATTTTTCAACAGATTTAGTAAGCATCATAATAATAATAATAATAATAATAATAATAATAATAATAATAATAATAATAATGTCATTAATAATAATAATAATAATAATAATAATAATAATAATAATAATAATAATATAATAACAATAATAAAAATAATAAACAAATTAATAATATAATAGTAGTAATAATAATATTAATAACGATAATAGTAATAAAATTATTAATTACAACACAAATAAATAAAATTCGAATAAATACATATATCATTCATTAAATATTAAAAAAAAATTACTTATCCATTGAGGATGATCCAAATATTCAATAATATGTTCTTTCAGTTTGGTAAAATTACGAACCATTTTTTCTTTCTGTGCACCGTATACTTCTTCTCCTACACTTTACTTTTTCACTCTTGCTTCCTCACTCTCGTTTCACTCTTCCTTAACTTCAGTAACGTTACTTCGTTTTCACTTGGCCTCTCCTATATGCGTTTTGGCTTTTAAAAACCAAAGTGACCACCCTCCATGATACGTGTCGCGCATGCAGCTAGGAAGGCTGCAAAACGCAACCTGCGCTTTATTCTGCAAGACTGACAAATGCAACCTGTGTTTTGCCTAATCCAATGCTGATCAACACCTGCTCCTGTCAGCATGCAGAAGACACCGGGGCACATTTCGCAATTTGGTTCCCTTTCCAGCCCAATCGCAGGCTATGTTTTGCAGCAGCGGCAGATTTTTTGTTTCATCGTCTACAAAATATTACTTGTGTTTTGCAGTCCACTGAACAACACAGGTCTACATTTGTGGACAACTCACCAAGCATCCATATTCATGCTTATCACCATTATTTTATCCATAATTAAATTAATTTCTATCTTTTTCTGCGAAAATTATAAGCAACTAATAAAAAGTATGAAAAAAAATTAAGATTACAAATATATCTCCTTATATTTTTAAAAAGACTACAAATATATCTTTTTATAAAATACAAAACCTTAACCATCGTACAAATCCTTATTAAGTGATTGTTCTATTATATTGTACTATTCTATAAATTAAATTAGGGATGAGCACGGGTCGGTTTAATTTGGGTTCAAGGTAAAATTAGAATGAACCGATTAAAATATAATTGGTTTGGTTTGGTACATGTATCCGAACTAAACCAAATCGATTAAAAACGGATTGGTTCGGTTTGAGTAATTGAGTACCCGATGATTTTGAAATTCATAAAAAAAATCAAATTTTTATCTTAAAAATTCAACAAGTACAGTAAACGTGTAACATCAATAGAAATAATTCAAACATGTTAAACACCAAACACATTAAAAACTAAACTCATTAAAATCCAAACATATTAATAGTGAATAATCTTTGTCTAATGAAAATACAAAAGTGCAATAGAAATATTCGAAGCTAAATACAAAAGTCTAGTGAATAATCTTTTAAAGAAGCTAAAATCAAAACACATTAAAATCCAAACATTAAAAGCTAAATACAATAGAAATATTTGTCTAGTTTTTAAAGTGTTAGGGTTACGAGTTGCGAAACTCACTAAAAGCCATATTATTTATTTTTTTATTTAATTAATATATGATTGGGTTCACGCATTGGTTCGGGTTCTGGACTCCTAGAACCGATATCCGAACCGATCAATAACAAAGGTCATCGGTTTGGTTCGAATTGAAATCGATTACCCGTTAGTTCCAGAATCAATTTAATTGATTCGGTTCGGATTCGAACGGATAATCGGGTACCCGCTACCCGTGCTCACCCCTAAATTAAATTAGATAAATTATATTTTGGTTATTATTTGTTAAATCTAATTAAAAATTTTATTTTATTTTCGAAAATTATACTGATGTGTACACACAAAAGTATGTGCGTAAAAGAATATGCATTAGTTATTACAATATTACATTCAAGTAATTACAATATATATTGTATTACATTAATTTACGTATATTAAAAGTCTATAAATTAAAATGATGTTAGCATTATTTTATAATAAAAAAATATAAATAGATAATAAAAATATTAATTAATGTAAATTATGAATATATTAGATATTTAATTTATTAAAAGTATAAATAATTATTTTAATATTAAAATTTAAATAAATAATTTAAAATGTAATATATTTTTATTTTATTAGATTAATTTTAAAATTTATTATTCATATTATTACTTAAAATTATTATCTATCTAACAAAGTCCTATATAGTATTATGTATTATGTTGTATTAGTGCATGTGAGTTGATGGATTTTCGCTACAGCAAGAAAGATAACAAAACCAAACAATATATGTCAATTACCAGTTGTCACTATGATTATGATTTATAAGAAGAAACCAAATCAGACCTAAGAAAGAGCTGTCACGTAACGCTCGACTCTTATTATTATTGGCTACGTACATTTCAGACGCTTGTAGAATATATTTATACTTTACTTCTATATTCATGTCATCATCATTATGCGCAGGAAAATTCTCTATAAGAAAAGTTTATAGTAATGAGCACTATTGTTGTCTTCCATTGGTTTTTTTATTTGTTGGATGTCTTTTTAACTTATTATATGTGAAATACGCTCATTACCGTAAAAAATACCACCGAATTTAGTGATAATTTGTGTGATAATTTTGTCGAAGAATAAAATTTATTGTCAGATTCAACATTTCGCCAGAAAATTCAATAGTAAATATAATAATTCTGTCGGTAAATTCAATAATAACTAACAATTTTTTTTGTAGTGTTTAATTTCTCATTATATAGCCATGATGGTCTCTTGCTTATTTGCAGTGGCAGAACTTGAATGAAATTAGTTTAGCAAAGAAATTATACAATAATATTTATATTAAAATAAAACTTGTAAATATAATTAATTTTAAAATTTGTTATTAATATGTTAGACTACTGCGAAAAATTCTTTAGATCAACGCTGGTATGAATTTGAGTCTCGGGACTTCCAATTTGGTGCTACCAGGAACAAGCAATGCTGCGAATTGCTTCTGCAATAGGGATTCCGGTGAAAGTAGATTTGGCCACTAAACTTGCAAAAAGAGGAAAGTATACCCGAGCTTGTGTTCAAATTAATCTTGAGTTGCCTGTAATTAAACATATTATAGTGGAGGGTGTGACTTATGAAGTGGAGTATGAGAGCTTACAGTTGATTTGTGCTACTTGTGCACGGTATGGGCATGATAAATCGTTGTGCATGGAGAAGGAGTCCTTGGAAGGAAACGAAAATTCCTTTGGTGATGGAAAAAATAATGAATCCCCGACACTAGAGCCACACAACAATCATGAGATTCAAAAAGAGACTGAATCAGAAGCTCGTGATTTAGGTGAAAATTCTCGTAATTTGTGTGAGAAATTAGGAGTTGTTAAAGGGAAGGATGTGGTCATGGAATCATTGGCTCCTCACGTGCCTGATGGTCATGTTAATGAGGCATGCATGGATGATGAAGAGGGCTGGCAACAAGTGCTGCGTAAGGGAAAATTCACAATGGGCCAGTCATCAGGTTTGAAGGACCAAAATGGAAAGCAGCACAAGTTTGATTCGAGAAGGGTTCCAAGGCCCAATTTGCATGGTGATGGAAGCAAATCAATTGGCATTAGGATGGGGAAGCGAGAAAAACATGAAATTGCGCCATCTCCATCGCGCAGAACTCCTGCACGTCGTGGAATTTCTCTACGGAAGCGTCCTCGGCCTTCCTCCTTGCAGAACTCGCCAGTTGATAAAAATAGTGGCACAACGGAGAAAACTTTAGTAGATGGAAGCATGGCAGGTGCAGTGTCAGGAGGTCCGAAGGTGGCAATTATTAAGGATCAAAGTGTGCTAGTACCGCAGGACAAACCACCTATTGAGGTTGGTGATTCTGTTTAGAGTTTATATTCTTATTTATTCTGTCCCTATTATTTATGGATAGTTTAAATATGATTGTTTGGAATATTAGGGGTGCTTCTAATAAGTTAGCCCGGGTGCATTGTAAGGAACTTGTTAGGAAATTTAGACCTGTTTTCTTTATTGTGGTTGAAACTCACTCCCCTTTTCAGCATTTAAAATTATTTTGGGAAAGGTTGGGGTATCACTCTGTTGGTATAGTAGAAGCAGAGGGGCATAAGGGAGGTATTTGGTTTCTATCCTCTATGAAGGGTGTTTGTTGTAAGTTCATTGATGCTTTTGATCGGGGTGTTACTGTTGAGGTTCACTTTGATAATTTAATTTGGAGGTGTAGTGGTATTTATGGCAGTCCTCAATTTAAGAAAAGGGTTCTCCTTTGGGATTATCTTGTTGCACAATCCATGGTTTTTCAAGGACCTTGGATTGTTCTTGGTGATTTTAATGAAGTCAAATTTTCTCATGAATCTAAAGGCTATCAATTTTCTCATCAAAGAGCAGACATGTTTGCTACTTCATTAGGGGATAGTGGTTTGTTTGATCTGAAGACTACTGGGAGGCAATTTTCTTGGTACAAGAGGGTGAAAAATTATGTTGACGTGGCAAAAAAGCTTGATCGAGTCTGTATAAATAGTAGTTGGTTATCTATCTTTCCAGAGGCTTATGCAGAAGTTTTAAATAGGCTTCAGTCTGATCATTGCCCTATTCTGGTGCGTTGTAAAGGTCGTCCTCAGCCTAAAGGGAATCGACCTTTCCGATTTGTTGCTGCTTGGGCTACTCATCCTGGGTATAGGGATATTGTGAACCAGTCATGGTGGTCTGGTAATAGAGGGATTCATGGCAAGCTTTCGAAAGTACAGAAGACTTCACTAGAGTTTAACTCGAAGGTATTTGGTAACATTTTTGTTAAGAAATGTGAATTAGAGCAGCAGATTAATCATTTACAAAAGCGTTTGGAAGTGGTGGATAGTATTTATTTGCGTCAGAAAGAGCAACAGTTGCTTGATGATTATAATAATACTCTAGTGCAAGAAGAGCTCCTATGGTTTCAGAAGTCCAGAGAGCAGTGGGTTAGGTTCGGGGATAGGAATACAAGATTCTTTCATATTCAAACTCTTGCGCGAAGGAAGCATAATAAGATTCATGGCCTTTTTCTCAAGGATGGAGTGTGGGAAACTAATCCAGAGGTTTTGAGTCAAGAAGCAGAGTCTTTCTATAAAAGCTTATTCTGTCATTTGGATGATGTTGATTTGGGTTGCCTTGGTGATGTGCCTCTTCCTTCTCTAAATGAGGAAGCTTGCAATAATCTTACGGCACCAGTTACTATGGAGGAAGTCAGAACAGCTGTTTTTCACATGAACTCTTTTAAAGCTCCGGGTCCTGATGGATTTCAAGCTTTCTTCTTCAAAGAATATTGGGAGATCATTGGTCTTGATGTTTGGAAGATGGTTAAGCAGGCATTCTCCGGTGTTACTCTTGATCCGAGAATGTTGGAGACTTTACTGGTTCTCATTCCAAAGGTTGAATCACCGGTATCTATGAAAGATTTCAGGCCGATTAGTCTCTGCAATGTAGTTTACAAGATCATCACGAAGGTCCTTGTTAATAGGCTTCGTCCTCATCTTGCGGATATTGTTGGCCCGCTTCAAGGAGGATTTATTCCGGGACGAGGAACTCCTAACAACATCATTATTGCTCAAGAAGTCCTCCACTTTATGAAGAAGACTAAATCAAAGAAAGGCACACTGGCCTTTAAGATTGATCTGGAGAAGGCTTATGACAGAGTTGACTGGAGATTTTTAGCTCATACCCTTAAGAGTTTTGGTTTTCCTATTCCTACACTTAATTTGATTATGAATTGTGTCACTGCTTCTTCTTTATCTATTCTTTGGAATGGGAGTCGTCTGAATGGCTTTACTCCTAGTCGAGGTCTTAGACAAGGAGACCCTATGTCACCTTATCTTTTTGTGTTGTGTATGGAGCGATTGGCATGCTTTATTAGTCATCAGGTTGATTTGGGCTTGTGGGAGCCGGTTGCTATTTCTAGAGGGGGACCAAGAATATCCCACTTAATGTTTGCGGATGACTTGCTTCTATTCTGTAAAGCTACAAAGAGACAAGTGCAAAATGTGATGTTGGTTTTAGAGACTTTTTGCAAAGCATATGGGATGAAGATTAATGTGGAGAAGTCTAAAGCGCTTTGCTCTAAGAATGTCTCTGCAACAAGGAAAGAGATTTTCACTGGGGTATCCTCTATCAGATTTGTCCAGGACTTGGGCAAGTATCTTGGAGTTACCCTTAGCCATTCTAGGGTGACTCGTTCAGCTTTCAATGGTGTCCTGGATAAGGTTCGGAGTAGGCTAGCAAGCTGGAAAGGGAGTTTACTCAATCGGGCTGGTAGACTCTGCTTGGTTAATTCTGTTGCAGCCGCTATTCCCACGTACCAGATGCAGGTCTCTATTTTTCCCAAAGGAATCATTAGTAAATTGGAGTCTATGATGAGGAATTTTCTTTGGAAAGGACAAGTTGATGGAAGAGGATTGAATCTTGTTAGTTGGAAGGTACTAGTTACTCCAAAAAAATATGGAGGTTTGGGGATTAGAGATCTTTATTGTGTAAATATTGCTCTTCTTGGGAAGCTAATTTGGACTTTTTTCCAGCAGCCAAACAAGCTATGGGTCCAATTGTTGGATGCCAAGTACCGATCATCTCTATATGACTGTTTTAGTTATCCTGAGAACAAGGACTCTCCCATTTGGAGGTGTCTTTGCAAGGCTTGGGAAGTGTTGAAGGATGGGTTTGCTTGGTGTATTGGAGATTTGAACCAGAATTTTTGGTTTTCTAGCTGGAGGAGAGAAGGACGGTTATCTAATGAGATGGATTATGTTCACATTTCTGATTCGAATCTCCGGATACAAGATATTTGGTCGGTTGGTAGGTGGCATTTGGATACTCTTTATTCTCCTTTATCTCAAAATCTGAAAGGTAATATTCTCTCTTACAATCCAGATGAACAAGCAGGTTCGGAAGTGGGTTGGTATTGGAGTGGGTCTGCTGCCAAAGTCTATAACTCACGCAATGGTTACTTGTGGTTGTGTAAGCAACTGTTTGGTTGGGAGGAGCGGGAGAATTGGCTTTGGCTTTGGCGTCATCTTGTTCCGGAAAAACATAAGTTTTTGGCTTGGTTGTGTCTTAAGGAGGCTCTTCCTACTGCAAGTTTTCGCTTTAGAAGAGGGATGTCATCATCGGATAGGTGTCCAAGATGTCTTTCTAGCCAGGAATCAATTTTACATTGTATTCGGGATTGTCCAAAAGCTCAGCTTGTCTGGCATAGGTTGGATATTTCTTGTCATCCTTTGGATTTGAAGAACTGGTTCTTGTATCATAGCAGAGAGCATCCGTTCAAGTTCTTTTCGGGACTTTGGTGGATATGGCGAGTAAGGAATAATGACATATTTAATCCCCATGAAACTTGGCCTCTGGAAAAAGTGATTTGTCTGGCATTAACTTCAGAAAAGGAGCTTAGGAATATTTTTGAATTACAATGTATGTCCCTTCCCTCTACTCTAAATGGTTTTTGGAATCCCCCATCCATTGGTACTTTTAAGATTAATTGTGATGCTAGTTATTTTGGTTCGGGTGATAGTGTTGGTTTTGCTTGTGTTATTAGAGATTGTAATGGGAGTTGGCAAAGAGGGTGTTTGGGAATGATTGAGAGTAATAGTATTCTTCAAGGAGAATTGTTTGCTATTTGGAGAGGATATCTCTTAGCTTGGGATGTGGGTCAACGAGATGTTATTTGTGAGACGGATTGTGTGGAAGCATTTAATCTTGTTACTCAAGATGGTTTTGGGTTTATTGATCCATTGGTGCTCAAAATAAGAGATATCATGCATTGGAATTGGCGTGTTGACTTTCGTTTGATTATGAGAGATGCAAACACGATGGCAGATACTATGGCAAAGATGGCGATGAAGTTACAACTTTCGCATGTGGAGCTTCTTTCACCTTGGGAAGAGTTTAAGAGTAGTCTTAAACGGGACTGCCCCTCTATTTAAGCAATTCCTTGTTTTGTTTATTTTGTTTTTCTTTGTTTAATTTATTTCAGTCACCAAAAAAAGTTAACTAAAAATTTTAATTTAATTTTGGTTAACAAAAAATTTAATTAGTTTAGATTAATAAACTAAACTAATTTTAAATAATAAAATTAACTATGAATCAATTATAAAATTAATAAATTGATTTTAAAATAACAATTAATTTTTAAAAAATAACTGATTTTTGTATGAAAAACTTGGTCTTTTACATAAAAACTATTTTTAATCTAAAAATTATTTTTTTCTTTTTAAAAAGCAAGTTTTTTTTAAATTATACAAAATCAATTATAATTTATAAAATAATTTTTAATATTTTAAACAATTGATTTTATTTTTGACCATATTTATCTCTCAAAAATCTCAAGGCTATTTATTTTTATTACAATCAAATAGTATATTGCTACAAAATAAAATCTTAACTTTTTAGCAAATAAAATATCCAAATTCATTAATGTAAACAATGTTAATATCTCGATGACATTTAACTAATAATATTGATTTAAAAATAAAATAATAATTCTTTATTAATAATTAGTATTTTTACTAGCTATGCTATTATTGGTCTAAAATTAAAATAATACATAAAATGAAAATGGATGAGAAGCGAGAGTCTTTTCATTTCAATTTCAATACACAAAAACACGTGAACGATGAAAGTAGTGAATATTAAACAAAGATAAACAAAATGAAAAAATATTAATTTAACTTAAATGAGCTAACTTTGATTTTTTAGACAAGAATTACTAATTTTTTTTATGAAATCTTTGGGCCCCCATTCTACACAAAGCTCCTTATTTGTCTAGTTGAAAAAATATTTTTTTTAAATAAAAGAAAAAATAAAAAAATATTTTATATATAAATATATATTTATAAAAGTACTTTTATAGTTTTATACCGATCGGGAAAAAAAATAGTTATCTGGATATGGTCCGTATATAATTACTTTTATTTAATTTATATAAAATTTGAATTACGGTCATGAAAAAAATATGATTTTATATAAAATGATCTTTTTGAAAAATTAAAAGGTATAGTTATTTTGTTATACATTTACTTATTAATATAAAATAAAATAATTATATAAATTTTTAGTAGCATACTAACTATATTATCTTTTTAATATGGGATTGGCCAAAACTTCAATAATTAAGCATGGTTGGTGCAGTGTTACAGACTATGTATCCCATAGCCGTACTTAATCATGTTTGGCGTGTAGTTAAACATATGGTTGAGACTTGAGATGTGCTAAATCTAATTATTGAGGATCAATCAATAATAGAGTTGGTCATCGTGGAGATCAAGAAAGATTGAGACCTCTTTCAACGCAAAATGGAAGGGAATCGAATACCCACGACCACGACGACGGATTCTGTAAATAATATAGTTACTTTAATTTATTAGTCTAAGATTCTTGAAATTATTTTAATTTTTAATCTTTAAAATTCGTTTTCGGATCAATTTTTAGTTTACGAAGGCCTCCGTATTTTGGTTAATATACACTAATTAATTTGTGTTGTTTTTATCATTCGCGCATAAATAAAAGCTCATGATAAGTTCATTTGAAATATTTTCTGTAATGTCTAAATTATCATTGTTAAAATATTATTAGGATCAATTAGGAAAATTAAAAAAGCATAAAATAATTATTTATTGAATATTTAAATGTTATTTTTTAAAAATAAAATTCAATTAAAAAACTAATAAAGTATAAAATAGTACGTAAATATATTACGTGAATATTTAATTTAAAAAAAATAAATTCAATTAAGAAACTAAAACATGAAATAGTATATTTAAATGTCTTTATTTTTTAAAAATCAATTAAAAAACTTATAAAGCAAGAAATAGTACGTAAACATTACATAAATATATAGAAAAAGTGAGAATTCAATTGAACATAATAAAACTACAGTAAGATTGGATTGATGGTATAGAATTTTAACCAACTAAGTAAATTATATATTATTCTATGCGACTATTAATTTTTTCACAAAAGTTTGGGAGACCATGACTCTCTTTGCCATTGAGAAGTTCTGCAAGTTCTTTACATGCGGCTATTTCTATAAAAAAAAAATTAAAAGAGTATTGCTATATATTTAATTTTTTTTGGCATACAAGTTATATAAATAAACTTTAATTTAATAAAATTTATTTACATAATACATGTATGGAAATTACGTTGTTTTTTTTTTTATTTCGTATTCTTCTTCTTTTTTTTCTTTTTTTTTTATCTTTGTGTTTCTCCTCTTTCTTTTTCGCGTGTTTTATTTTTATCGTCATTTTTTTTATTATTGTTGATGTTGCTGCATTTTTTCCTCCTCTTTCTATTGATTTTGCAACATTATGTATTTTTTTTGTTTGATTTTTTCCTCCCAAAAAAAATTATGAGAATATGAAATAAGAAGATAAAGAAGAAGAAGCAGCAGAAGATGAGGAATAAGAAGAGGAAACGTTTTGAATTATACAGAACTTATCAGCACACATACACGAAAAATTCTTAAACAATACACTCAAATATCTTCGTGTTACACCCAAATTTACTGTAAATGCAGAAAAATGTTTCCTTTAATGCTGCATTTTTTCTTCTTTTTTCCCCTTATTTCTTTCTTTCTTTTAGTTGAATGAATGTAAGTTCATCATCTTTCAAGTAATTTTGCAGCATTATGTGTTTTTTCTTCTTTTTTGTTTGATTTTTTTATTTTTATTCTTGTTAAGAGAGTAAAACAAGAAGAAACTTGAGAAGGTAAAACAAAAAGAAAAAGATGAATAAGAAAAGAAGAAGAAGAATATGTTGATGACAATGAAAAAAAAGAAGAAGAAGCAACAGAAGATGAGGAGGAAGAAGATGAAGAGTTTTGAATTATGCAGAACTTATCAGCACGCATACATCGAAAATTATTAAACAATACACCCAAATATCTTCGTGTTACACCCAAATATCTGTGTTACACCCAAATTTATTGTAAATACAAAAAAAATATTTCCTCTAATGCTGTATTTTTCTTCTTTTTTTTCTTATTTCTTTCTTTTTTTTAGTTGAAGGAATGTAAGTTCATCCTCTTTCAAGTAATTTTGTATTATTATGTGTTTTTTCTTCTTTGTTTGATTTTTTTGTTTTGTTTTTCTTGTTAAGAGAGTAAAATAACAAGAAACTTGAGAAGATAAAACAAGAAAAAAAGATGAATAAGAAAAAAGAAGAAGATGATGATGATGATGATGATGATGATGAAAAAGAAGGAGAAGTAGTAATAGAAGATGAGGAGGAGGAAGAAGAAGAGTTTTGAATTATGCATAACTTATCATCATACATACACAAAAAATTCTTAAATAATACACTCAAATATTTTTGTGTTACACCCAAATATTTTCGTGCTACACCCAAATTTGTTGCAAATACAGAAAATATTTCCTTTAATGCAGAACTTTTAGATTGCATTCAATTCAAACCATTGACGATGAACAATAATTTTTCACAAACAAAAATATTATTCACCTGCAGAATCATAAACTTCTAACGAAAATATTAATTAAAATCGAACCACACCTCAACACTTGATTGAACTAAAAACAATAATCAATTTCATTTTGTTTTAATTGACAATCTGAACTTGAATTATTCATTATCTTCAACAACGAGATAACTATTAGGAAGGAGAAGAAAGAAAAGGAAAAAGAGAGAAGAAATTTCAATGAAAAATGAAGGAGGAAGAGAAGGAGCAGGAGTAGGAGGTGTTGGTGACGACGATAACGAAAGAGAAAAATAATGAAGAGGAAGAAGAAGAGGAAGAGGGAGAGGAAGAAGAAGAGGAAGACGAATAGGAAGAGGAAGAAGAAGAAGAAGAAGAAGAACAACGTGCAGCAAGAAGAAAAAGAAGAAGAACATGCAGGGTGCGAAAAAAATATGCGTGCATGAATATAAATTACTTGTATAAACTTGTATTGAAAAATAACTTGTATGTGAAGAATAATACAAAATAAAAGGAGTTGAAAAAAAAATCTATATAATGATCAATATTTTAAATTTTTCTCTATCTATTTTTAAAAAGACAATATACTCATTTAAAAAAATATAAAATTCTAACCACTATTAGTAAAAAAAATTTTAATAAAAATATTATTAAAAAGATAACATAACTAGTATTTTCTATTAAAAATTTATGTAACTATTTTATTTTATACCAATAAATAAGTATATAATAAAATAATTATACCTTTTATTTTTAAAAAATATGGTGTTACGTAAAATAATTTTTTCATTCATGATCATAATTATAATTTTATACCAAAAATATTCTTATATATTTATCATATCCAAAAATTGTACTACTTTTGATTCTAATATAAATATCACTTCTATAAATATATCCAAATACGAAATAATTCTCTATTTGTATTTCTAAAGAAGTACTTCTCTCAACCCTACAAATAAATATGGTCATTATAACCACTATTCGTTCATGGGGTTTTCATACAATTAAACTAAACGAAAAGTAATGGTAAATAACTACTATAATTAGCTAATTTTAAACGACTGTAATTAATAAGGATTAATTTTGTATTTTTAAAAAATAAAATTTAAATAATTACTAATTAATGATAATTTGAAAAATCAGGATTATCAATTGACCGTCCCTCTCCCTTTTTCTTTCACGCGAACGTGTTTTTCATCATCAACCCCTCAACATGACTTATCCATTCTCAAACTGTCAGATCATTGTACTGAATATTGGCATCCATGCTGCTGGCATCTTTCTTGGTATATGCGCCCGAAAAGCCGCCCCTAACGCCGTTTAAAAATGCGACCCACCCATCATTGGACTACCGGATAGCTGCGAACAACGCTTTTGTCAAGACCGTACACACCTCTACGACACATCCATAAAACTCAAGAACACATCCACCCAAAATAAATACATCCATCCAAAATAAAGACACATTCGTCTGAAATGCGACCCACCCTTCTTTGGACCGCCGAATAGCTGCAAACAACGCTTCTGTCAAGACCGCACATGCCTCCACTCGTATTCCCGCCATATGCGCCGCCCAAAATAATGACACATTCATATAACTTAGAGATACATCCACCCAAAATAAAAAAACACCCATTTAACTCAGAAGAAACATTTAACCAAAACAAAGACGACTCTGATAAAGTGACAGTTCGGGAGGGACTCGTGGTGGGGAGGGTCGATTTAGCCGAGCTGGTGGCGTGAAATTTAACAGGGTTTGAGTGTACTGGGACGCCGTTGGTGGAAGCATGTTGAATTGGGCCTTGCTGGGCGCAGGAGGAAAAAAATTGGAGTAGAATGTGAAGTTGGGTCTTCGTCCCACCCTTCACCTCACATCGAACCAAACCTTAGGTTCACACTGGTGCACGGCCGCCGCTGGGCATCGCATGGCCGCCGTCCGTCGTGTGCGGTATTGGGCTCTGTTAGGCGTGGTCGGTGGTGGTCTTTGTGCTCTCGAGGTCACTAATCATCCGCTACTTCGTCGCAGTCCTAGAGTGGTAGTGCTCTGTAGGGGTGGCAAAACAGGTCGAGCCCGCTGGGCCGATCCGCAAAACCCGCTAAAAAAGACAGGTCGGGCTAGGATTTCGAGCCCGCCAAATTAAAAAAACCTGCCAAACCCGCACCGCCAAATTGGCGGGGCGGGGCGGGCCGGTCCGCCGGGCCGAAGCTTTATATTTTTCTTTTTTTTTATTAAATAAATAGTGGTTACTATTATAAAATTAATAATTATAGAATTTTTAAACACTTTTTTTTCATTTTTTGTTTTTATTCTTCTTTTAGTTATTAACTTTATTTATTTTATTTTACAATTTCGTATATATGCTCAAATTATGTGACTTATTTTTTAAAATAAAGATGATTTTATTGACAAATATTATTTTGAACAATTTTATTGAAGTTAAAAATTAAAAAAAAATAGTAAACAAATTATATTATAATTTGTCTATTTTTTATTTGTATTTTATTTTTTAATTATTATTTTTTGGTTATTTTTAATGAATTTTATTTTCAAAAAAAAAAAGAGTCAAGCGGGCTAGCCCACCAACCCGCCAATCCGCCATAAAGCGGGACGGGCTAGCATTTTGAACCCATTTTAGTTGGCGGGACGGGCCGGTCCGCCCCGTTTATGAGGCGGGCCTAGGCGGGGCGGGGCGGGGCGGGGCGGGGCGGGGCGGGTTGGAGCGGGCCGGCCCGCTTTGCCACCCCTAGTGCTCTGACTTCGCAGCCAGGTATGTAGCCACCTTCTCGCTATTCCTTGCCATTCATGTTAGATAAATATGCACACGCATTTTCAGACCTTAAAAAGAAATAAATTCTAGTTTTGTTGGTTAGAGTGAAGGCTTAAAGGATTTTTGAGTTTACTCCTGTTTGTTGTAATCTTTGGTGTGAAGTTTGTGTTTGAGTTTGATCTGTGTTAAAAGAAATAAGGAAATTTGTCGTCAAGTTTCTTGGTGAGAACTGGATACAGATTCTAGGTTAGGACCGAACCACGGTAAATCATGGATGTCTTTGTTTATAAACGCTTGTCGAAATTTGTTATTCGATTCGTCTATATAACTTCCAACAAAATCTAATATCAGCCTCAGTAGATTAGTCAAAGCTATGTCCTAGTCTCAACCTCTTTTTGGATACTTTTTTTCTAAAAAGTTGCTGAAAAACTATCTGCTGCTGTATGAATACATCGGTCATGTGCTTAGTATACTTTAGCCTGTTTTATTAGATGATGTTTGCAAGCTTAATTTGACTACTTGTTTAAAGATTTTGTAACAAAAAGTGCCGATTATATTATTGGATTGTAACAAGTAGCCTTCAACTAAACTCTAAGGAGGATTACTCTAAACTTGATGATCAATGGGTATTGATATTTCAAATAGCTCTATCTCATAACATATCTTGTGATTATCAACTCAAAACAGATTTCCTAGAGGGCCTGAAGATAAAATTTTGAAGTCAAATTTTTGTTAATACAGTTCGAGATGGCCTTTTTTATTTTTTAGTTTGACATATATATCATTGTATAAAAAAGTAGATGGAAGTGTTCTTACGGGATGAATTCCTAGAATGAGTGTTCATTTTTTGTTTGATAGATAAAAAGAAAAGACATAAAAGGCAAGCAAGATCCAAACAGAAAAGAAGAACTCCATTGAAATAGGTACCACTAGGGAGGTAGGTTGGTTAATGAATACATAGTTCTTGACTAGGCACTTATATGTTATTTCTCATGTATGTAAGTTATAATGAAGGTTGTTTATGAGTTATAAGTAGATCCTGATATTGTTGTTAAGGTTGTGACACACATTATTGTTTTTGTTTTTTACTTCTAGCTGTTAAAAGATGGAGTCACTGGTGATATAATGAGTGCTACTTAATTAGATATAACTTCCTGCAAGATATAATGTGTTACTTAATTATAATGATTTGCTGTTTTTGATTTTCCATAGTTGATGAAATCTATGGTAGCAGAATTTCAATGCAGTGGTTATGTCTTATTTGTGGTATAGAACATACCCTGGCTAGGGATATATGTGGTTGATGTTTTAACTGTGTAGTTATATTGATTATGTGTTGCCTTTTTGTGGTTTTCATGTAATTAGGCTAGAAATTTACACAACTTTATCTGATGGAGTTCAAGCGTATGTTCAACCTTGAAAGTGAAGGCTCGGATGCGGGTAGTTCTGATGATTGTTGCGGACACTATTGTGCGAGTGACGACGAATATGACGACGAAGAGGGCTTTGAGTCCTGGGGGGGTTCTGACGGTGGGGAAAAAGGTGGAGGGGATGCTGTTGATGGTAAGGGGTCAAGCGGTGCAAAAAACTTGGGAGATGGTGGCCCGAGAGGGCAACCTGCCACGGATGACTTGGGTAGAGAATTTGCCACGGAGGAAGATGCTTATGCTGCCTACAAGGACTTTGCCAGATTCATGGGTTTTGGAGTTAGGAAGGGAGACGTAGCCCGTGTTAATGGGGTTTGGTAAAGAGAGACTTTTTTTGCCATCGACAAGGCACAAGACATCCTAAGCACTATGACCGTCCGGAGCGAGTAAGAGAGGAGAGGCTAGAGAGTCGAACGGATTGTAAGGTAAAGTTGAAGATTTACTACGATGTGCAGCATAGCGTGTGAAGAGTAAGAACCATCTTTGATGAACACAACCACGATCTTGCCCCAGTGACGTTTACACATCTCCTTCCTAGTCACTGGAAGATAAGTGATGGCGACAAGGCACAGGTGGAGAGTTTAAAGAAAGTTTGGGATCCCGACTTCGAAGATAATAGCGTTCATGGCCGGGCAGTTTGGTGGGTATGGCATGCTTAGATTTACAAAACGGGATTTGTATAATTATGTGCATGGGCAACGGGTTACACGAATATGTGATGGTGATGCGGCAGCAACCATCAGTTACTTGGAAGGTAAGGTAAATGCCGACATGATAACAGTTGCACGGTACACACGTACCGCAGATAACCGTTTGGGTAGCTTATTCTGGGCTGATGGTGAGATGATGTCGGATTATCAATTATTTGGGGATGTATTGGCATTCAATGGCACCTACCACTCTAACAAGTACAGGAAGCCACTGGTGGTTTTCTTCGGGTCAAATCATCACAAACAGACATCGATTTTTAGGTTCGCGTTACTTGAGGATGAAGAGGTTTGCACGTACAGGTGGGTGTTGTTGACCTACTGGATGTAATAGGACAAAAGAAGCCATGTGTGGTGGTCACGGATGGGGACAAGGCGATGCGCACGACAATTGTGGAGGTGCTGCCAATAGCGACAAATAGGCTGTGCGGTTGGCACTTGGAGAAGAATTGCGTCCAAAGGGTTAAAGATACGGAATTCCGAAGGGTTTTTAAGAAATTTCTATATGCAAACTTCGAAATCAGCATCTTTGAGGAGTACTAGAAGACGTCGGTTGTGTCTCTTGGACTACATGATAACAGCTGGGTGTAAAGCACGAATGAAATGAGAGAAAGCTGGGCAATGGCCTACCTGAGGGGCACCTTCTATGCGGGATACATGACAACTTCAAGATGTGAAGGGATCAATGCTTTCATTAAGGGTTTTCTTAAATCAACTGATAGCATTTTGGAACTGGTACATTGTCTGGACCTGGTTGTTAAGGACTACCGAAATAATAAAGTTATGGCCTAATTCTATTCCAAGTATTATAGTCTGGTGCTAACCACTGGCCTAGAAGCGATGGAGCTATTTGCATCAAAGGTGTATACATGGGCAGTGTTTAAAGAAGTAAAGAAACAAATTAAGGGCGTGGCGACATTATTGTTTTGGGGCAGGGACAGCATTAGCACAACATGTGTGTACAGGTTTTCTAGGATGGAAAAACCGGACAAAACACACAAGGTGTTGTATGATTCGAACGAGGAAAAAATTAAGTGTGAGTGTTCAATGTGGAATAATGAAGGGATTCCTTGTTCTCGTATCTTCTGTATAATGAAGTACGAGGGATTGGAAAGAATACCTCATGATCTTGTTTTGAGCAGGTGGTGCAAGGATGCAAAGGATTGCATATCAAAACCGTTGGAAGTTGCAAAAGGGCATCATGGACGGCTGCTTAGACATGGTGCCCTTTGTGGGGCGACGAGTTTGGTTGCCAAACTTGGGTCGGAAGATGCTGCAGATTTTGTTATTGCAAGGGACGGCCTTGCTAACCTCGCTAAAGCGCTTCAGCGCAGAGTGTATGACAGGGTTGGAAGCCAGCTTGGCCTATTATCGCAGGACGGGATCAAGGACCCAGAGGTGTCGAAGACAAAGGGAGCTCCAAAGAAGGGCAAGGAACCTGAACCTGGTAGTCAGGGTGAGGATCGGAGTAAGCGGAGATGCTGCACAGACTGTGGTGCTCCTTAGCACACTAAGAGGACATGCACTTGGTGATGGGAACCTGGTGATGCTGGCACTATTGGTGGAGCAAATCCAGGCTTCGTGTCATGTTCGTCGCCTGTCCCAAGCGCCCCGTGGCCGACAAGATATCTTGAAAAAAGACAAGGTTAGTTTTCAATTTTATCCAAATTTAAAATACATATGCTAGTTGAGTTTTAATGATTACACCGTATGATCCCCATAACATAAGCAGATTAATATGCATGGTAAAAGATTGATTACATTGGTCGAGGTGTATGCTCAAACAGATTCTGGATCAGTTTCTGACATAGATAGCAAAGTGGTAGTTTTCGTTTAGGGTGGTAAGGCCACCGACAGAAGAATAATTGGTCCATCGGTAGATAGCTTCCAGACTTTTGTTCAAATGTGTATAAAGGGCATTCTTGATATCTTATTTTGTTGTTCCGGTTGTGCTAAGTTCAATAGTTGTGACATATTTTGTGGTGCCATTTAGTTTCAATATATGTATCATGAATCTGCATTTTAAAATCAATATATTATATCAGAAACCTTAATTAGTTGAATTTTGCATTGCATGCATAACAAATTCTTGTGTGGTTGAATAATGGTAATGTATATGACTATGGTAATTAGAGTTGGCAGGGCATTCACTCCGAGAAGGGCGAGACTGGCCACGCTGTTTCAACTGGTGCCGAGGGGACAACACTGACCTCTATACATGGGTTGAGCCATCAGTTTAGCAGCCCCCGTATGGGTGTCGGGGGTGGGCGGCCACCATCTTCCTTGGGAGGCAACGCATTGAGCAATTTTATGCATCACAAGGTTGCTCGAGACACAAAGGTAATACCATTCAGGATTTGGTTTAAATTTATCAGGATCCTATCTTGTTGGTTCAAATTAAGGTGTGCAACGACTTTCCTGGGTGCTTTGAATGAAATCGATCGGGTGATAGCATATTCTCACCTGTGAATTAACGGTTGGTTTTTATGTTGTTAGAATCAGGAAGTTAACAGCGATGACGAGCATGTAATGCTGTCATAATCTATTAGTGACTTCTAATTTAAACTTGTCAAAGGATAGCTCTATCGGTGGAAAACACTTTTTAGGACCTCTGGAGCACATTATAGGAAAAGTATATGATGGAGTTACGTAAATTATTTATAAAATGATCCTTAACTGTTGTAATATATTTAGTTGTGATATATTTAGTTTTGAGAAGATTAAATTAAAATTATTTGATTTTAATTTTTTTACGGCCAAAAAAATGTTTTGGTCATGATCATAAAAAAGATGATTTAATTGTTAAAAGATAATCATAAGAATATATTTTTGTTTATTATAATTATGCATAAAAATATTTCAATATACATATTGAAATGATAACTGTTAAAAATAAATTAAAACAAATATTAATTAGGAAAATATAATTTATATGACAGTTTTTTATTTATTTATTATTTTCTCAATAACAATAAGTATGATTTAGTCATTATACGAGAATAAACATCAGCAAGATACTTTCTTAGTTTTAGGAATAAAATTATGACATGAATTAATAAAATTCAAGAATGAAAACTTATAAAAAAATTATAAAATAATATTTGTTATCAACTTCGAAGTCTAAATGCATAAAAATGGTGAATTCTACTGTTATTTCGGAGAAGAAAATTATTTCTTAAAGCGAGTGGTTATTTTTTGGTAAAATTAGAGACTCTCAATTAATTAAAATTTTTTGTTATGATCCATTGACGTTGGATATACCGAGAACTTGCATCGTTAAATTTGTTATAGAATATAATAAATTGTGTTGCTCATAAATAATATTAAAATGAGTTATTGAATTTTTTATACATAATTTAGACAAGGCTATCTAATGGAGCTCTGTTTAAGAATTTTGTCAAATACTTTGCCCACATTGTGATGTTAAAAGTTTTCATTCATGTTGTTATGAACCATCGTAGTGATACTTAATCCATGGTATTTTGACCAATGCATTATGGCAATACTGGTTAATGGTCACATTTGTTGACAAAAAAGATCAACATAAATAAAGAAGTAAGTGAATGGTTCGACCATCATTTTAACATGGTGGAAGCTTGTTCTAATTAAAAGTTGCTTATAATTCTTATGGGGCAAGCGTGGATAATATAGCAGTAGAAAGTGTGATGATTCACACAGGCAAAATAAGCAGTAGTTCTATGCGAGAGTCTAGAGGTACCCCGACACTTTCAAAAGGCCTCATGTAGATAGTATACCATCAACTAGTAATCATATACATGATCAAAAAGGCAGGGGCTAACGAATGACACTTTTGCAATAAAAAGTAAACGCCATGGGCACACTAAGTATGACCCGAGGCAGTCAAGGATTAACCAAAAAAACATTACCTTAAGTGAACCTATACAAAATATGTACTACTGGGACGATTTCTAAAGAAACACACAACAATCTTAACCAGCTTTCAATTGCTAGTGTGCAAATGCTTTGGAGACAACTTGCTGTGCCAAGTGGTTGGGTGACTTCATAACCAAGTCCACTGCTAAGCGCATCCAGGTAGCCGTGTTGACATTTTGAAAAAACACAATGTAAAATTCAATGTTAGCAACATGTAAACGGTCCTGTTCTACATACGTGCCTCATATTGTAAACGTGTGGCGTAGAAAAACATGAGTCATTGTACATGTACCCCGTATTCTTGCCATAGGTGCCCTCGAATCATCCACTGGGCGACCCACACACCACAGTCCATACTGTTTTGGCACAAATTTTTGTGGTTATGCGGTTTCGTGTTGTAAGTTCCAAGTTCACAACCTAAAAACAACACTGACTATATAAAATCATTCATGAAAGTTATTGTGATATGTAAATGCGTGAACTTACGAGGCAGATTCTTGTTGAGGCACTTCGGGCTCCTCAAACTCGAAAGCGAAAAACTTAGGACGTAGCGCGCCTAGTCCCGATAGCCAGGACCTTCCCAACGTCAATCCCTCCAGGTAAAGTGGCTGCTTCATGCAATTAAATTAATTTCAAATTAAATAAATTATATTATTACAGTAATTTTCATCTTAAAATAAAAGATGACTAATAAAAATGTTTATCTTACGTTGACTATTAAATAAAAAATGGTTAAATAAAGGATAATAATAAAATAAGAAATCAAAATAATATTATTTATTCATTGGTTTTTTATTTTTAATTTAACTTTAGTTTGTTTTGAGACAATATCAGTTGAAAAAATCTTTATAAATCTGAACATTACAAAGCACCCATTTCGTAATTGTATTAGAGTTGAATTTTCAAATGATTATTTAACGCCAAAGAAGTCGATGCTTACCACTCGCAGCATCACCGTTTTCCTTGCATCCGCTTCATGTGGATCTCAAAGTGAATCTAAGTATATCAACTTTATACGCGGCACGTCGATGATCATCAGGAACCAATGCTGGTCGCACCACATTGGCTGATACACCTGTGCAAATAGCCAAACCAAATAAATTATGTAATGCACAAGTTTGTACATGTAGTTGATGCATATGCAACAATGGAAACCATGTGCGTATCCGAATTGTCTGGTCCACCTTACACAACATGTATTTGTTACGTATGGATGTCATGTTTGCAGATGTAAGCTTCCGACCACCCACTGCTACTTGCTAAATAATTCAAACACATACGCAAGTTAATGTCATCCAAGAGCACCATCGGGAAAAAAAGACCTTTTATAAAAGCTATTCTAAAAAATAATACATTTACATTTCTTTTGTACTGAGTACGTAACTACTAGTAATAATTAATTTGAGCAAACTTAAAAAATGTTTTGGTCACACACTATGTAATAAAATTAATTAGAAAATTTTAATGGGAAATAAAACCATAAAAAAATATGATAATTTTTCTGGAAATTCTTATACCAACATAGTTGTCGACAAGAACTTTTGTCCTTAGCCGGGGCACAGACAAATCCGGGCCAACTTACAATAACATCTACTACATCCTTCTATAAGGCTCGAGATGCAAGGCTGACGATGTAGTAATGGCGTTTTGCCTCATCAATGTAACGTAATGCACTCATTTCTAACCATCTGATGGAGTTGTCACTGTTACGTTGGTAAGGAATTAAAACTTTGGTTTTTTTTTTATAGAAAATGTGCTGACATAAGCCAGAAATTTCACGTTGGTTTGAGGGTAATTAGCATGTATATGTTGCAAATAGAGCCAACCATATTCTAGACTAAGCATTTCACTGCCCCTTCGTACATAGCGTGATGACATAGACTTACCATGATGGTCGTAGGCAGGAACCAACAATGATGATTCGATGCACTTGCTAGCATGCGAACCACAGCATTTAGGACCTACAGTATTATCAACACATATAAACAATCCTATTAGGGGTTACACTAATCAGTTAATCAATGGGAAAATCAAGGCAACGAACACACGCAGTAGGTATCAGGGACTCACGTCGTCAACAACTTCGCACTTAGGGGCAAGAGTCATGAGCGCTCCCCTGCTAGCTATGCAGTCACTGACGTCAATCAGAAGCTCACTATGGTTAACATAAACTTTCACATCAATCGGTTAGTATACCCAAGCATTAGATGACTAGCATTGAGGGTAGGGCACTAAGATCCCAATGGGGATAGGGCAGTAATATGCAACGGAATAATTCTGAGCTGATTGTCATTGGTTTTCATACCTCTCTTGAAGATCTTTGTCGAAGATATAAGTTGCAACGGCCAACTCCACACCTGACAAATTCATTTCGTTGTTTGGCGGGAAGACCAAGTTCATGGACTACAAATAACCAATGAAAATCACTCAGTTCAAGTGGATACGACACCTTGAGCGAACTAGGTAGTTAGAACTACTAATTTGATTACCCATATATACTTAATCACCTTAGGAATGCATTCGACTATCATGCTTAGTAGCCGGCCTAAGTTCACGACTCCTTCTTTTTCTGGGGCAGGTGCGTCGTGCCCTCGCCGTCCAGCTAGTCCCGATGTCTCCAACCCCCTATTGGATTTAGTGTGCCGCGCTGTCTTCTCCGGGTCGTCATCCGAGCTTAGATCCACCTAAAAATGGTGCAACGGGATTATGTCGTGACTACCAGTGAAGAAAATAAAATAGAATCAACTACAGTTCAAAGAAATACAAAAGGCGGCTGGGTACGCACCACTTCGGGGATATGCATAGATCGCAGCGCTTTCCGAGTTGGGAATAGTTTTTGGGTGGGCTTCTTGTTTCTTTTGGTGAAAAAGGGATGTGATCAACAATGAAGGTGGTGTCGATTACGGGAGTTGATGCCGGATCAGGCAGCCGTGTTTTTTTTCCATGACAACTCTTGCTCATAGGTTTTGTGGTTGTCTCATTCCCTTTGGGCCGATTGAGGTCACTTTCCCTTTGGCAGATTGAAGACTTTTGTTGGGTTAGAAGGTTGATAGCGTCTCTTATCTCTGACACCACTGCATCATGGCGACGAATGGTTTCGGACAGTCTCCTGATATCGGACTGCATCCCGGATACGCTACTAACCACGCTCATTGCTATGAGACTGTGTTCCTGCGAGGATTTAAGAATTGATTTTAGTAATCACGAATGGTGCGGCCAACAAGGACGACATCGAAAGACTAGTCTTTGATGCTTACATTGTTGGGCCCTAGACACACGGAATCGCAGCTTGGTGCCGAGACGAGTGGCTCGTCGTCCACTTCCGGAGTTAGCCTGAAAAAACAATGTCAACTAAACAGTTATCAGCACACGACGTTCGTATCATAATCTCCCCAAACCGACAAGGAAGTAGGCACTTGCTTACCTGATAGGACTTGTCGTCAGCCTTTTTCAGGCACACGACAAGGAACATCTCGAGCTAGAAGGGGGGAGCGGCAAGGATCCCTTCATTTCATGTGCAACATTGTCGCTTAGATTTGGGCCAAACAAGAGACGACAGGGAAGCCTGCATCGAAATGCAAAATATACACTTCAGCATGCGTGCTGCACAATATCAAACAGGATTCTTAACCAATGACAAGGACACACCAGAAAGTAGCAAAACAATGCTATGATCGGAAATAGATAAGGTCACATTCATGAAAGAACAATGCTTAATTTATCATATACGCAGTGTTTTCCGGAAGAAAACTGACGAAGAAGGAGCTCGAACCGAAAAACACCATAAATCTACAGTAACACAGTAAATGAGGAAAATCACAAAGTCTCCTATAGCACCCCTATTGGCAATTTTATTGTATTTGTTTGTAAACCCAAAAATGACATCGAGAGAACTTCACAGCATCAAATTCATAACCACACAGTGCAACATCCAAACAGGCCAAATAAGAGAAAAATACCTCATTCAACCAGTGAGGCACATCAGATCCAAGACTTAATATACACTCAGCCCCATTCCCTTGAAAACGATGACCCCTTGTGGCAAGAAGTGACGTGACCATGGAATGTGGTCTAGGGACCCCGTGGTCGGTGCCGGCGCCCTCCAGCAGCGTCCGCCGATGAAGGACTTCGTGCTTGTGCATGTACTGGAAAAGGCAGACAAGGTCGCCATTCAAGCTGACGTCGGCTAAAGCTCGGCCGCATGGGTATATCCCCGACCCTGAGAACAAGTGACGCGAGGCCATGCAGTGGCCGAGGGGCCGTCCCCTTTGGTCTCATGACGGGAGCGTGGAGGATGGGGATCCGACTTATATTAGTCGACGCCGGTTGGGGTTTTACCGCTGGTCAAGTTGCGATGGGTTCAATCTTTTGCACTGACCTCGTTAACCTCTTCGATACCTACAAGACTAACCCAAGCTGTGCGTTCAATCACTCCCCCCACCTTGGATCGGGTTACCATGTAAACCTGCCCTCTTTTGCAAAATGATTGCCTTCCATGTTAGGTTGCTTTCTTAGGTGGTCCAATTCAGAATACTGAATGTAGAAGTGTTCTACAACTAAGCCCAGTCCTTTTTTTTCCTTCCTTACCTAGCTCCTCCTAATTTGAAGACATGTATCTCTCATCACTTGGGCTTATGCAATATAAGCCCGTTGTAACCATGCATTGTGTTATTGGGTGAAATTAACTAAGAGCCCAGTTGGAAAAAAATTGTTATATTCTAGCAAGGACTTAAAAATCACACATCTTCATGAAAAAAAACCACACATCTTCGTTTAGGTTAATGCAGCCCCACATTTCGCATACTTTGAAAAGACGCCGTTTCTCTTCCGAAAATTAGGAACGACGACACGAAAGACCACTTTCCCTGTGTCCATGGATAGCAAGATTCTGTAAAATAAATTCAGAGACGACTTAATTTTCGATTATCTCGTGCAAATTAAAAACAAATTCACATATATACATCACAAAAGTTTGCTATCCATTAAATCACTAGCTCCCCAAAGTCACGAGGAAAGATGCTGTGAATCAAACACTAACACAAGCATGGGGATATGTATAGGGTATCAATAGTTATGACAAAACAGGACGATGGTGCATTCCAAAGATGTGACCTGTGCTTAAAAAAGAAGTAAATTGCGAGATATAGTGTAATCATGATTATACTCACATGGGGTACAAGGACACGTGACTTGGACCAAGAATACTTTCTTGCACGTGAGGATGAACGTGTCCGCTCTCAGTTGGCCCTCACAGGTACGGAAGACTCCCCCACCTGGTAACTCATGTCTCCTAGCTTCATAAGATTCCCATATGCTACTAAACAGTCTCCAGTGCTTTCGAAATCACATGGGGGCTCAGGGAATCATGGACACTACGCCCTATCGCAACTGGCTAAGAGACCATGGACATTGGAGCATTTCTTCTAGCAATGTCGAGGCGGTGCTAACTTTAATTTAGACCGATTACAAAGTTGGACCATATTACCCTAACTAGTTTCTTTAAATAGCATATGATATACTTACATGACTAATCCATTACATGAATGTATACCCGCACCACCTTCTCTGTGTCCAAAATGGTAATTAACATGTGCCCTTTTCCCAATGAATCTTACAGAGTGCAAATAGGCCTGTCATTCTGATAAACCCCATTTGTAGGTTTTATCTTATGCTTTATTTAAGGGATTTTATGACCTTTTACCCACATTTATTCAATGAAATAGCATGGTTTTATAACTTCTCCTTTAATTGTGCTTAAGAGTGAAAACATGTTTTTTAGGTCTTAAAATAGCTAAATCTAATTCTCCTTGATTCCATTAGATGCCTTGATATGTTTGTTAAGTGATTTAAGGTTTAGGAGGCAAAGATTGGATCAAGGAAATGAAGAAAGAAGCATGAAAAGTTGGAGAACTCATGAAGAAATGAAAGAACTGGAAAGCTGTCAAGCCGACCTCTTTGCACTTAAACGACCATAACTTGAGCTACAGAGATCCAAATGATGCGGTTCTAGTTGGGTTAGAAAGCTAACATCCGGGGCTTCGAAACGATATAAGATTTGCCATAGTTGCCACAAGTATGGTGGCGCGCACGCGCATAGTACGCGCACGCACAGTTGCTGCCACCTGATCCACTTAAAGCAAAACGTGGCCAGCGATTTTAGAAGCCTTGTGGGCCCAATCCAACTCATTTCTGATGCTATTTAAGCCAAAGATTGAAGAGGAATCAATTAACTTTTAACCATTAGTCATAGTTTAGTTTTAGAAGTAGTTTCTAGAGAGAGAAGCTCTCACTTCTCTCTAGGATTAGGATTAGGATTAGTTCTTAGATCTAGGTTTTAATCTTTGCTTTCTTTTACTTCTACATCTCAATCCCTTGTAGTTACATTCATTTTTCTTCCATTCTTTTCTTGTAATTTCCTTTATGTTGTTCTTATGTTTTGTTGTAGATCTACTTTTGTTTCTTCCTTTCTCTTTCAATTCAATAAGAGGTAATTCATGTAGATCTTGTTTCCTTTAATTGTTGTTGTTAATTCTTTACATTTGATTGTTGTTAGAATTAATTCTTGTTGTCAATTTACTATGCTTTCCTTTAATGCCTTCCAAGTGTTTGATGAAATGCTTGGTTGGATTTTAGAGTAGAATTTTATACTCTTGGCTTGGAAAGGTAACTTAGGACCTCTTGAGTTACTAATGTCCAAGTAATTGATGATTGGGATCCATTGACTCTAGTCCTCACTAATTGAATTAGTGGAGAGTTAGGACTTATGGACTAGGATTGATATAGCTCATTTAACTTTCCTTTACTACTAGTTAGAGGATGATTTAATGAGATTAATCCTTGCTAATTCTCATATTGTGGTTAGTGATTAGGATAGAGATCCTTGACCACCAACCCTTGCCAAGAGCTTTTTAGCCATTAGTTTACTTTCTTGCCATTTATCTTTCATGCCTCTTATCAAAACCCCAAAAAATAATTCATAACCAATAACAAGACACTTTATTGTAATTCCTAGGGAGAACGACCCGGGGTTTGAATACTTCGGTTTATAAATTTTAGGGGTTTGTTTTAGTGACAAACAACTTTTTGTATGAAAGGATTAGCGATTGGTTTAGAAACTATACTTGCAACGAGAATTCATTTGTGAAATTCTAAACCATCAAAAATCTAATCATCAAAATGGCACCGTTGCCGGGGAATTGCAATGGTGTTGTATTATTGGTTATTGTATATATGTGAATATTGTGAATAACTTGATTTTTTTATTGCTTGTTAGTTTTTGCTAGTCTTAGTATTTTGTTTCATTATTTCTTATTAGTTTTTGTTTCTTATTTGTTCTTGCTATCATGAATTCTCACCTTGGCTATGAGTTTGGTTATAAACATGTTGTAGGAAATGAGGACTATAATGAAGATGTGTATCAAGGATGGGACACTCAAAGGTGGGAGGAGCCATATGCTTATGATCAATCCTCATGGCAACAACCCCCACCAATGCACTATGAAGAAAAGCCATTCTATGATGCATATCAATCCAATGGCTATGGTGAATCACCTTGTGACTTTCAAGAACCACCACCATATGCCTATGAACCATATCCTCAACATAACTCTCACCCACACTCACAAGCCTCTTCTCACCAAACACCTTCATATGACCCTAACCCATATCCATCCTACCAACAACCATATGAGCCATATGAACCACACATAGAGCCACTACCACTCCAACATCAATATTTTCAAGAGCCACTCCCTCCATATTATTACCAAGATGAACCACCTCTAATATATGAAAATTTCCAACCACAAGATAAATACTACTTTCCACCACAACCTCCCATGGAAGAATACTTATGTCCTTCAATCCAAGAGCCCTATGATCCTACTCATGACATGCAAGAGGAACAAGAGTCAAGGGATCAGCTCAAGGAATCATTGGATCAATTTCAAGCAACCATGGAGTGTGTTGTGCAACAAGTGGAAAGAGTGGAAAACATTGAACCACCACAACTCTACCAAGAAGAACCACCTTCCTATTATGAACCCTTCCACCCACCCCAATCTCTAATGGATGAAACCCTTGGTGTTCTTGTTCAAGGTCAAGAAGAGATGAAAAGGGATGTGCAAAATTTCATGGCCGCCTTAGATGCGGTAACAAATCAATTAGCCTCCCAATGCTTGAACACTCAAGGAACTCCCGTGGCTACATGTGGAGAATCAAATGAAGAACATAGCATGAAGGAGAGATTGGAAACTCCGGTGGAAAATGAGGGAAGTTGATTTATATTGGAACAATTGGAGGAAGCTTTAATTGTTGAAGACAAGGAAGAAGTGGTAGAAGACTTAGGAGATGCGGAGCTTCCATGGGAACATAGAGTTGAAGAAAATCCCTCAAAGATGATTGAAATTGATGCTAGGGAGGAAAGTGCACACCTTCCAAGGCATATTCCATATGAAGACTTGGATGGGATAGAGCAAGGATTGAGTTCCCTTGGTGATGAAGATCAAGCATCAAGTCTTAGTGGTGAAGAATCCTTTGAGCATGAAGAACATTCTCCGGTTGGATTTGAAAGCGTTGAGGAGGTAAATTTTTTTCACCCTCCCTATTATGATTTGAGTAAAGGAAAAGGTTTTGATAAAATTGTTGAACAAAGGATTGAGATTAAGAGATCTTTTGAAGAGGTGGAAGTCCCTAGAAATAGAAGAACGAGGGTTGGTTATGCTTTGTCAAGATCTTTGGAAGCATCTTTGCCTAGGTTGCCATCTACACCTTCATTTGAGTGGGTGAAATTCATTTCTATTAGTTTTATTATCCCACTTGAATATGGTTTGCTTGAAACGGATGGCCAACTTAGGGAAGTTTGTGGGATGAAGCGTAAGCGGAAAAGGTTTTGTGGTGGGCGTTGCAAATCAAGGCTCATTATGGTTGATGCATCAAACATGAGATATAAAGGTTGGAGTAGTGCTCAAATAAATGGGTCTAGGAGGATTGCTGGACACTTCATAGAGAATTCATCTTGCTTACCACCCGGATGGACTAATAATGATGATCAACCTCAAGACGGGTGTGAAAACAAAGTGTGGGATCCCAGATTACAAAAAGAGGACCAACTTTGGGAGCCCCAAGCTTGTGAAGAACTCCATCAACACTTGGCTCAACCCATAGGAAATCTTGGGGCACAATGGAGAACCAAGCATTGGTGGGAGTTCCAAGATGAATACAAGCACAAGCCACCTTGATGAGGAGCTCCCCATAAGTCCAACTTAAGGACAATAAACAAAAGTGCTAGGTGGGAGACAACCCACCATGGTAAATTCTTTTCATTTTCCCTTTTTATACATATTGATAGAATTAGTTTAATTTCATGTTTTGTTTAGATAGTTGAGTTTGATTGGTAGTATAATATGATAAATAAGGTTTTGGGGCATTTTGGTAGCTGTTTGGAGGATTGAAAGGCTTGGATTGGTGTAAGAACTTAGAAAAATATTTTTTGAAAAACAGAACACCATCCACGCGTGCGCACACCTAACGTGTACGCGCACCTGAGCATTTTTCGACCATCCACGCGCACGCGCACTGTACGCGTACGCGTGGATGCAAAAAAATTCTACCCCAGCCAAAAACCCGAGAGTTAGGCCTGCGCTGTGCGAACATTGGGCCTAAGGCACAAGTCTATGCACGCGTGCGCGCACCTGGCGCGTACGCGCACATGATCTTAAATTCGCAATGCACGCGCACGCACACTGTGCGCGCGCGCGTCGATTGCACAATCTGCACCCCCAGTACTTTTACCCGAGAGTTGTGCCAGACTTGGGCCGACACTATGCCTCCGGCCTAACTCGACGCACGCGTGCGCGCACCTGGCGCGTACGCGCCCTTCAACCAAATTGCCCATTGACGCGTAAACGTGCATGACGCACACGCGTCGGTAAAAAATAAAAAATAAAAAGAGTTTTTTTTCTCATCTTCCATTTTCTTTTGTTAATCACATTCTCATACTTCTACTCTTCTCATTTTCATTTAGTTTTTGTAGCATGTTTTCGTTTTTTTTTTTAAAAAAGCCATTTTAATAATGGTGTTGAACTTTCCTACTCAATTGTTGAGACTTTCTTGCATTATTTTGATGCTTCTTGACTTGTTTGATATTGTTGGGTGATGAAACTTTTAAATCAATGCTTCATCTTGAATGACTCTTATGTCTTTGTGCATTGATATGACCTCATATTGTCTTTCATGACCCACTTCTTCTCATTTGAACTTGATGCTCAATACACTCTTCATGCTTTAACTTTACTCTTGCATCGAGCTTAATGATATGCCCTAGCTTACATTGTTTTCTCACTCACATGCCTAGCTAACATGTAGTAGGGAATCATACTCTTATTTGGCATTAGCCCCCGCCTATGTTCTAATTGCCTTGATATCTTTGTTATAGGCTTAATTTTCTTTCTTTCTTTCCTTTTGGGTTGGCCACCAATACGGAGGAGAAAGGAAAAGCTTTTAAATGGGGCAACAAACAAGTCATCCGCACAACCTTTTGAAGGAGCTCATCAATTATAGCAACCCATCCACCTTGCTCTTCTTTGCATGCACCGAGGACGGTGCAATCTTCAAGTGTGGGGAGGTCGTCCGACCGATCTCCATGGGTAACAATTTCCTTTTCAACACCAAATTTTTTTTTCTTTGTTAGATTAGCTATTGCATTGCATGATAGGTTGCATGTTAGTTAGAATTTGTACATATTTTTACCACTTCTTTTTATTAGGACTACTTGGTTAGGATGATGATTTCTTTCCCAAGAAACCATTTTAGGGTAACCTACCAATTTGAAAAAGAAAATTTGTTGAACTTGCTTGAAAGAATGTATTTTGGAACATGGTTTTTGAGCTAAGAACACAAGAAAGTGAGATTTGAGCCTAATGGTGTGGTTACATCTTATAACCACTTATTCTTCCTTCTTGTGTGCATTATTCTCTTCCTATGATTGTAATCTTTGATTTGTTTGATTCTTTATGTCAATTATTTTGTGTATTCATGCATTTATATGATTGAGGCCATCATTTCATTAGCTCACTTATCCAAATAGCCAACCTTTTATATTCCTTTGTTAGCCAATTTGAGCCTACGCTTAACCCACTTTGTTCTTAATTTAGCACATTACAAGCCTTAAAGCGAAAAACAATAAAAGTCCTTATTTGGATCTTTGATTAGCTTGGGCCAGTGTATGTGAGTATCATTCAAGTGTGGGAACTTTGGGACATTGGTTGGGATAAGAGGGTGTTTGTGTTTTGTATTTTTATATTGGGGAATTGGTACATACTCATGTATTGATTAAATGTATAGACCTTATGCATTGATGTTCTTGTGTATAGTTTGAAAGAAAAAGAAAAAAATGAAAAGAAAAAGAAATAAAAGTGAAAAAGAAAAAAAGAAAAGAAAAGGAAAAAATGTATATAGAAAAAGAAAGAAAAAAAAAGAAGAGCAATAAAGGGGACAAAATGCCCCAAAGTGAAACTCAATAAGAATCAATGCATAAGTGTTGTGAAATGAAAAGAAAATGCATGAGTATGTGAAAAAGCGAGGAATGGGTAGTTAGATTAGTACTTAATTGTATAGGTCATTATATAGGTTAGGTGCTAAAGTTTCAGTTAATCAAAGATTCAAATCCTAAGTCCACTAGCCATATATGATCCTACCTTGACCCTAGCCCCATTACAACCTAAAGAAAAGACCTCATGATACATGTATGCGTGCATTGAATAATTGTTGATTGTTAGATGAAAAACAAATCTTGGAAAGTATGATTAGGGAAGAATTGAGTGAATCAACCCCAAACACCGAGTGACTAGAGTGCAAACACTTCCGGTGAGGGTTCGATGCTCAATTCCTTGATTCCCGGCTTTCACGAGCGTTCTTCTTGCAAGTCTATTTGAACTTCAATTTTTATATTTGAATTGGTAGGATTCATGAATCGTTATATGATCTTGAGCCCTACTTGTGCATGTATGTCTTGGAGATTGATTTATTTTAACCAAGTAGGTAGAATTATTTTGCATTTAGTTGCATTCATGTAGATAGATGCATATAGTTTATTTACATTGAATAAATGTTGATATCCTTTGTTTCTCTCTTGGCTTAAGCATGAGGACATGCTTGGTTTAAGTGTGGGGAGGTTGATAAACCCCATTTGTAGGGTTTATCTTATGCTTCATTTAAGGGATTTTATGACCTTTTACCCACATTTATTCAATGAAATAGCATGGTTTTATAACTTCTCCTTTAATTGTGCTTAAGAGTGAAAACATGTTTTTTAGGTCTTAAAATAGCTAAATCTAATTCTCCTTGATTCCATTAGATGATTTGATATGTTTGTTAAGTGATTTAAGGTTTAGGAGGCAAAGATTGGATCAAGAAAATGAAGAAAGAAGCATGAAAAGTTGGAGAACTCATGAAGAAATGAAAGAACCGGAAAGCTGTCAAGCCGACCTCTTCGCACTTAAACGACCATAACTTGAGCTACAGAGGTCCAAATGATGCGGTTTCAGTTGGGTTAGAAAGCTAACATCCGGGGCTTCGAAATAATATAAGATTTGCCATAGTTGCCACACGTATGGTGGCGCGCACGTGTATAGTACGCGCACGCGCCGTTGCTGCCACCTGGTCCACTTAAAGCAAAACGTGGCCAGCGATTTTAGAAGCCTTGTGGGCCCAATCCAACTCATTTCTGATGCTATTTAAGCCAAGGATTGAAGAGGAATCAATTAACTTTTAATCATTAGTCATAGTTTAGTTTTAGAAGTAGTTTCTAGAGAGAGAAGCTCTCACTTCTCTCTAGGATTAGGATTAGGATTAGTTCTTAGATCTAGGTTTTAATCTTTGCTTTTTTTTACTTCTACATCTCAATCCCTTGTAGTTACATTCATTCTTCTTCCATTCTTTTCTTGTAATTTCCTTTATGTTGTTCTTATGTTTTATTGTAGATCTACTTTTGTTCCTTCCTTTCTCTTTCAATTCAATAAGAGGTAATTCATGTAGATCTTGTTTCCTTTAATTGTTGTTGTTAATTCTTTACATTTGATTGTTGTTAGAATTAATTCTTGTTGTCAATTTACTATGCTTTTCTTTAATGCCTTCCAAGTGTTTGATGAAATACTTGGTTGGATTTTAGAGTAGAATTTTATACTCTTGGCTTGGAAAGGTAACTTAGGACCTCTTGAGTTACTAATGTCCAAGTAATTGATGATTGGGATCCATTGACTCTAGTTCTCACTAATTGAATTAGTGGAGAGTTAGGACTTATGGACTAGGATTGATATAGCTCATTTAACTTTCCTTTACTACTAGTTAGAGGATGATTTAATGAGATTAATCCTTGCCAATTCTCATATTGTGGTTAGTGATTAAGATAGAGATCCTTGACCACCAACCCTTGCCAATAGCTTTTTAGCCATTAGTTTACTTTTTTGCCATTTATCTTTCATGCCTCTTATCAAAACCCCAAAAAATAATTCATAACCAATAACAAGACACTTTATTGTAATTCCTAGGGAGAACGACCCGAGGTTTGAATACTTCGGTTTATAAATTTTAGGGGTTTGTTTTAGTGACAAACAACTTTTTGTATGAAAGGATTAGCGATTGGTTTAGAAACTATACTTGCAACGAGAATTCATTTGTGAAATTCTAAACCATCAAAAATCTAATCATCACATTCCAGACGTCGCATCCAAGTCGGATGAGTGCAAATGGAAAAATGACTTTGGCGCCAAACCTAAGCATGAGAAAATCGGTGTGCGACCAGCCAAACCGGAGCGCCATTGCGACACTGTGGAGATTTAATCAATATACTTTAACCAAGGAAAAGGGAACATCATGAAATGTAGACTAGTTAGTTAGGTATTGAAACGAAAAGAAATTAACCATAATTGCATCTTACAATGTAAATCTTTTGAAGGTAAAAATTTATAGAACCTTATATTATTACTTCACATTCACCGGATTATAACTTCTTTATTAACATTTGTGGAAGCCGTGTTCATCTTCGGATTTAAAGGTTAAGTTCATATTTCTTCATGTCTAAATGCATTTTTAACTATCTTTGACCGGTCCTATCGCTTCAATAGGTTTCTTCTCGGTTGAACCCAGAAACCGGTGAACCAATGCTAGGTCCGTACCATGCTTATACAAACTTATCAATAGCAAGGGGTCATTCATGTCCATTGCACAAGCATAGGATTCCACTATAATTTGCTATAAATACTACTCTCCCTCCTTCAACTACATTGCACACACAATCAGGCTTGAAGTCATGTCACCACACATATATGCCATCAAAATGCCAAGGTTGCATGGAATAACCACCATGGATGCAACTAAACCATCCACGCGTTGCAAGATCAACTTCCATGACCTCATCGGTACTAACCGAATCGAACGATGGGAATGGGTGAAATTGGCAAGGAGTTTATCATTCTGTCTTTAATGCATTTTCTTTTTTAGTTTCTTTGCTATTTCATATTGTTATGTAAATTTTTAGTAAATTTGGGTTGATTTGATATTTATGATTTGGGAACGGAACTTACTCTTTTTTATGGATATCAATTTTTTAAAAATACACTCAAAGACGCCATTTTGAACAAAATAAAGGGTACAAAAAGATGAAAAATTAAATTCCTTGAATTTAAAATGACAAGAAATAAAGTGAATGACTTCAATTTAAAGAAAATAACAAATACCTTTAATACAGTCCAAAAACTTTGGAATGAAAATAATGATGTAGAATTTAACACTACAAGAAATTACAGGATTAGCGACCAATTTAGCGACTAATTCTCGTGGTCGCTAAAACCTTGGTCGCTAATTTGAAAATAGCGACCAACTTCGGTCGCTAACTATTAGCAACCGATATTAGCGACCGATTTTCAACCAATGCTACCAATCTAGTGTCAAACGATATTAGTCGCTAAATCGATCACTAATAAAATAGGTCACTAAATGGCGACCATTTTTTTGGTCGCTGAGAAAATAGGTTGCTAATAAAATCGGTCGCTAAAAATAGAGCCATTAATTACACACAGAAAACAAATCAAACATAGAAAAACTCAAATCGACGGGGAGAGAAGGAGAATACCTTCTTGCGACGGAGCAATAAGGAAAGGCGATGTGAGTTAGAAGCGGCAGCGGAGAGTGAGATCGAGATCAAGATCTTAGATCGAGATCGAGCTGAGAGAAACAGTAAGAGCTTGACAGCGAGAAGAATGAGAGAGATGGTGAGCCAGCGACGAAGAAGGTTGAAGGCTTCAGGAAGTAGACGACAATGCAAATGAAGAGGGTGTTGTGCTTCCGGCGATGGTCACATTAGGGTTAGTGAGAAGTGTGAGGGGTCTGAGGATGGTGTGACTTGATTAGGATTAGATTAACTCAGTAACTTTCTTTTATTTAAACTAGAGACTGAATTAGCCACCGATTAGTTGATAACACTATTTTTGTATTTCTGTTGCTGAATCAGTCGCTAAATTTAGAAATAGCGACTGATTTAGTAACCAACATCTTTAAAGCAATATTGTATAATTGGTCGCTAACTTAATGTTGCGACCAACTAATTTTAGCCTATTTCGTTGTTGGTTGCTAAATCGGTCGTAAAATTAAAAAATAGCGACCGATTTTGTGGCCAAATGAACCAAAGACGAAATTTTCTAATTTTGGTTGCTAAATCGGTAGCTAAACTAAAAAATAGAGACCGATTTCAGCGACCAATTTCATTTTAGTCGAAGGAAAATATTATTGGTCGCCAAATTGGTTGCTATCAGTGACCATTTTTGTTGGTCGCTAAAATCGGTCGCTGAATAAAACTTAGCGACTGATTTAGTAACCAAATTTTTTTGCTCCTATAAATCTTATATCGGTCGCTAAATTAGTCGCTATTAGCGACAAATTTTTTCCGTCGCTATTCTGATAATTTCATGTAATGTATTGATTAAAAAGTAATTTAGGTAACACCCTCTACAAGCGAGAATTGTATAAATCTAATAATCGTAGCTTGAAAACATTAGTAGAAAAAGGACACAAATATTTTTCACGAACAATTTTGGTGAAAAAATTTGCAAGTTGGTCTTTGAACTGAATCGGTATAAGATGAATGCAACCACATAAATATTTTTCACGAACAATTGACAGTATATTTCAATGTGTTTAATTCTTTCATAAAAAATGAAATTTTTGACAATATAAGTTTCATAAAAATGAGTATAATTTTGAAGATGTGTTTGAAATTAATGCTAAAATTGTCCTTAGAAAGTAACCTTCCAGCCGCTTATCTTCTTTTGAAGATGAAAAAAAATGGGGAGAAGGGATTCCATTTGGAATCTCCCTTGAAGAAAGAAGAGGATGATCTAGATGAAAAGAAAAAGCTGGAAAAAAAAGTTGAAAGAAATAGTTTAAGCTCGACATGGAGGAGCTAGCTTATTAAAAATTAGTTAGTATTTAATAAGTGGTTTTGTTTTATATAAATTTGTAAAATAATATAATTATTATGACATCTTAATTAATTCTAGAATAATTATGCAAATTAGTCCTCAAAATTTTTAAAAATGGATATTTTAGTCTTTAAAAAAAATTAATACATAAATCAATCCCTAAAATTTTATTCAGACAGACAAATTAGTCTTTAATTCATTTTCTGACCGAATAATTACCCAAATCAATTCTCAAAAATTTTAAAAACATTTTAGTTTCCAAAAAAAATTAATATACAGACAACGTTATGTCTGATAGAGGACTATTATGTCTCATGAAAAAACACGTTTGGAATTTATCTGTATATTATTTTTGTTGAGATTAAAATGTTTGTTTTTAAAATTCTTAAGGATTGATCTGGTGATTATTCTATCGAAAAATAAACTGGGGACTAATTTATCTGTCAGAATAAAATTATAAAAATTGATTTGTGTATTAATTTTTTAAAAAACTAAAATATTTATTTTTAAAATCCTTAGAACTGATTTAAGTAATTACTCTTAATTCTAATTAACAAATTTTATTTATCCCAATGATATTAACTTAACACAGTATCTCTTATAACTTGTACACCACTCAAAATTAAAAGAATTAATACACACTAAAAGTTTTACATAACTAAGACATCATATTATAAAAGATTATAATTGCTAAGGATGATATGTGTATAATAAATTAATCTGTTAAGAATTAGTTTAGAATAATTAATCAACAAATATTGCTTCTGTTTTCTCTCTTTTGTACTCTCTCGCTCTTTTTTATAATTATTAAATTATACTATAACGTATAATTTTGATTATTATTTTATTAGTTATTTAATTATATGTATTTTTATTAAGTTCAATTATCAAAAAACTTAACCATATTTTTATTCCAATTATAAAATTAAAAACACCTAAAGGAAGTATAAAATCATAGTTAAAAAATTTCAAAGATTAATTAAAAATAATAATTAAAAATTTTTAATTTCTTAATAACTAAGTATAATAAGATTGTACATTATCCTATAATAACTAGCACCATTTAGATGACAAATTTTATATTGTAATATGTATACTAATAATTATGTATCTAACAAAATAACAATATCAACAATTTAAAAATAATTTTTTAAAATATGTTTAAAGTTTTTTTAATATAAGTACAATTAATTTGACATTCTACTGAATATTAAGTTTAAATTTAATTAAACATAAATTATTACTGCATTTATCTTAATACCTCATCTCTTTTGAAAGTTCGTTCCAATCAATATTCTGTAACATGTCGAGAATAAAATTAATAAACTATTGATATTGATCTATTTAACTTTATCTTTCTCAAAAATATCACTAAGATAAAAAAAATTACAAAAAAACTTTTAAATCATTTAGGATAAAATTATAACTTAAAAAAATAATGTTAAACATTCAAGTATTTTTACTTTTTATTAACTAAATTTAATTAAGTTAATCTAATATTAATAAAAAATCAATTATAAATAATATTATTTTTTTATTATTTAATTTGATTAAATTTGAGTTATATAAAAATTTGGACAAATAATTTTACTCATTTTAAAATATTAAATAATATTTGTTGACTATTATCGATAAATTTCAATATAAAATTATTACCTTAACAGATATTCTTGATTTTGTACTTTTTTTATTCTTTTTGAGCCATAGTTTTAAAATATAATAAGAAAATAAATTAAAATAAAAAATAATTATATATAATAAAATTAATAACCATTCCAAAATTCAATATAAAAAAATGGATATATATCAAATATAAGAAGAAGAAAAACAAATAACAAATAAAGAATACAGGAAAAATACAAAGAGTACAGAGCGCTACAAATTCTATACATATTTTTTGTGACATAATCATTTATATATAATCACCAACTCTAAAATATTAAAAGTTATCGTATGACAATTCTTCTTATCTAGTGTACCAATCCTACGATGTATTAGGCTTTCTGGATCTTCTCTTAGTTGATCAATTTGTTAATCACTCAAATAATTATTTAATAAATTCTCTCTCTGTTAAAATGATAATTAAAGGTTTTTAATTTTTTAATACCTAAGGATTATATGACTATAAATTATCCTATAATAACTAACAACATCAAGATGAAAAATTTTATATTGTAACATGTATACTAAGTTACTAACAATTATTTATCTAATAAAATAACAATAGCAACAATTTTAAAATAATTTTTTTAATATAATTATAATTAATTACACATTTGATTGAATATCAAGTTTTACTTTAATCAAACATACATTTTTCCTGTATTTATCTTAATACATCATCTCTTTTGTGGTTTCTTTTTAATTAATGTTCTTTAATATGTTGAGAGTAAAACTAATAGGCTATTGATATTAGTCAATTTATCTTTATCTCTCTCAAAATATCACTAAGAAAAAAAAATAATTTTTTTCATTGTAAAATCGTTACCTTAATGGATATTCTTAATTTCCGTACTTTTTTTCATTTTTTTTGGAGTCATAATTCTAAGATATGATAGAGAATAAATCAAAATAAAAAAAATAATTATATAATAAAGACAATAACCATTCTAAGATTCAATATAAAAGAATAGACATATATTAAATATAACAAAAAAAACACAATAGAAAAAAATACATGAAGAGTACAATAAATACACAAAAAAAATAAAAAAATAAATTCTCACATTCCATAATATTTTATTTATTTATTTATTTATTATTATTATTCTTATTTTTACTATTATTATTATTAAATAAATTATTTTAATAACTACACGTATTATGTAATAAAAATCAGCGGCATACTAATGGTAAAAGTAAAAAGCAATAACATATTAAAATTTATGTTTGTTTTATCTGAGTTTGTGATACTAATTATTTTCTTCTTGTTATATTGACTGGCATCCAATAACCTATTCCTTCTGTTAATTTAAAAAAATAATATCCTTGATGCTGATTACGCACTTATTGGATTTACAATGCCATTCCATCTATTGGAATTAAGGAGCAAGATTGCCCTCCATTTTTAGAGATATCTTTAGTAAGTACCAGATTAATTTTTGGATAACACTCTTTTTATGAGGATCTCACTTGGTTGGCATTTATTCATATGAAATTTTTTTAAAAATATTTGCTGAATTATTTTTATACCTTATATATTATATATTCTTTATATATTTTTATTATAAAAAAATTATAATAAATAATTTTATATTTATTATTAATAAAAAATCTAATAACAGAATAAAAATTAATTTATCTAATCATTAATTTTATTTATGAATAAATTTATCAGTACTTTAATTTTCATAAACAAAAATAGTAAATTATTATTTTTCGTAAGTTCAAAGACAAATTTTATTCATCAATTAATAAATAAAATTATCAGCATTTTTTATTTTTATGTATAAAAAAAACTTTTTTTAATATAAATTACGTAGAAGTTTATTTGTCAAAATTGAATAAGTCTTTACTTTTATTTTTATTTGTCAAAATTGAATATGTTTATTTTTTTTTAAAGAGTAAACTATCATTTCTATCTATAAAAGTTGAAAACGTTAACATATCTATCTATAAAGATAAAAATTATCATTTGTATTCATAAAAATTAATTTTTGCAAACAAAATTATCCAAATCCTAAATAATTACATAAAATTTCCAAGCTTTCCCATTCTCTTCTCTCACACGCACATCCACCCTCACTCACTATCTGCAGTACAAAAAAATACCACAATCAAATAAATTCGCTCATTGTATGACCAAAACAAAAAAAATTCACTCATTTATTTTTTCTTACGTTAAAATCACCCATATGTAAAAAAAAAATAGCCACATAATTATTGTCCTTAAATTAAGTCATGAATAACAAAATAATAACAGCACCCTAATTAGTCACAAAAAAAAACAGCACCCTAATTGGCCAGGATCACACTCACACTCTCAAGCAAGGACTTTCAGCAATTATTTTAGTTCATCAAAATTATTATCTTATTTGACGCTCTAACATGAATCAATGACTGTTGTGTGGTTCTTCATCATTATTAGGGGACTCCAAGATAGACAGTCTCAGTTTTTTCACTAAACCATTCATTGTCACGTTGAATTTGTCACCTCTCTGCAGTAATTAACAGTAATAAAAGTTTAGAGAAAATCCATAATAATTATTAAAGTTAGTTCTTTACTATCATTCATGTTTGATTTTATATTTCTTCTATTTTATATTGTTAAGTCGTTTTAATTTTCAATGTTTTCATAAATCAATATATCCAAATGTAATTAATTGTACACGGAATACTGATTTATGAAAGGATTTGTTAAGAAAATTAAACGACTTATTAATATAATTTTTTTGCCACTTATGCTCCAATCATGCAAGCCATGCTGGTTATGTAATGCTTAGTAATTATGTCATGGTTAAAAAAATTAAAAATTGTGTAAAATAACTCGCATGTCATTTTGATAGATATATTAAATCAATTAAAGAGAAAAAGCAATTCCTTTACAGAAAGGAAATAAATTGCATGAAAGGAATTTACAAGAATTTGAAAAGAAAATTAACACATGGAAGGAATCCCACAGAAATGAATTCGAGGCAGGCTTTGAAATTTGCTGGAATGCAAATGTATAGGAGTGTTTTTTAAAGAAAAATTTAAACACCTTGCTTCTTTCAAACTTCCTTAATTTATAGACCAATCCAACCAATCTTATGTTGCCTCCATCAATCTTAACATGTTATCTGCTAACCTCATTATTCAACAAATTATGACAGATCGAAACACCTTTCTATCGACACCTTCTCTTGAGTTATCATCCTTTGTAATTCGACCAACAACACTTCAATCTACAAACTCTTCGAATATCAAATTCTTCGACTAACAAATTGCTCTCTAGAATTATTATTGTCATCGAAATCCTTTTTTATAGATGAAATAATTAATCCTGAATAAACAAATAGAGAAAAAAGAAAGTCCATACACATGCTTAATAACCGTCTCTATTAGTCCGATCCCATTAATTATGTACATCCCACATGTCACTAATTAATTACTCTCTTCTCTCTCTATTCTGCACTTCAGTTTTTCATAATTATTTAATTAAAATATCATTCTCATTCAAAATTCAAAAAATTTCCAAAACCAATTATCTTCAAAAGTTTTCCTCTTCACCTTCTCCTTTCATCATCATCATTATCGTGAAGAACTCCATGCTTTAAACTTTACCACTCTTTGCATTTTTCTGGTATGTTCTACCTTGTCTCATTCTCATGTTACTATTAGGCACTTCTACCACCTTCACCAATTTCCATTAAACTTCTTATTCAGAAAAAATCTCATCTTTATTCAAATGAACCAATTATTTTCGGATCATACATTATCAAGTGATTTTTCTTTCTCATTCTAATCAAATTCAGGAAATTAGTAATTAAATCCATCTCTATTCAACCTATACAAAAATGGACGCCTCATCTTTCCTAGCAACATCTTTAGTGAAAACCAAAGAGAAATAACCCGCAGAAAATAAAGAAGAATAAGAAACCACAAATTTTTTTAAAAAATCAAGTTTGAAAGTCCTTTCAACAAATGTGGACATCATTATCGAGAATTCAGAAGATACCACCAACGATAAAAAGACCTTATTCCCTTTTTCTGTCGAAACGAATTTCCTTATTTCCTCAGTCCCCTGAACTCCCCAGAACAAGCAAAAAGGGTTTGTCACTATTTTTCTAGTAGCAAACACCAAGACTTGTTGATCAAACAAGATCTTTTTGTAACCCCTTTTATTGATCATGCTCGTCCATTTCAAAACAACGCCAAAATTTCTTTCAAAAATGCAAAATTTTTTATTAGGTTTAAAAGGCTAGAACCTTTTAAGACAGATGAATGAAAGTCTCGAGAAATCTATGATTTTCTTAGACTCTCATACTTCCAACCATCAATACACTATTGGATGAAAACTACCAATAATTTTTATCTACCATGTGGAATGCTCGGACCTACGCTTTTCGACATAGTAGTTATCACAGGGCTTTCATCAATTGGGCCTGTAATTATTTTTGGCATGAAATCTGAGCACAAATACAACATTGTCGCGAAGAACTCTTCTGGAGAATTCATCAGGCAAAACATGGGAGAGAAAGGCACACCAGTCACAGATGTTGAGCATGTGGCCTTCCTATACTACTGGCTGAATGCTACAGTATTTGTTCGAGAAGCATTTTGATGCAAAAATTATACATTCCCCTTGTTTCTCTCATTCATGAAAAGCAAAAACTCAATATGACCTAGCTACTTTATGAAAACCTGTATGTTGAATTAGGACAAATGGTCGACAGTGTAACACCCTATCACACAGAGCTTTACGCTTAAGTCATAAAACAGAGGCGGTGTGGTATTACGACCTCTAAAATTAAAATATATACATAATAATAGTTGAAAGAATATAATAATCGATGATCCTTGAAGGATGGTTTAAGCAAATTCTCGAAAAGAAAAGTGCAACGCTCACGTAATAGAAACTTGCGTACGAAAAAAAAGTAAGGACATATACATATAATAAGATTGTAGTGTCAAAGGTACATAATATCAAGCTCCGGGCTCAACCTGCAAAGCCAAGGCTGGCTGGAGAATATCATATACATATATATACAACTCAGATAATCGAAAATACATAAAGTAAACTCCTAGTTCTCCAAAAAAAAAAAAAAAGCCTCTAAGAGGGACAAAAGTGAAACATATAAAGGAGAAGTCTATACATATATATACATATACAAAACAACACCCAAAAGACAGTATCCCAACTCCGCTTGTGATAAAGAACTCCAGATGCCTAAAGAGGTGCCTCTTGAACTGCATCTAAAAAAGACAAAATATGTATGGAGTGAGAACCGGGGGGTTATTAGCATGATAATGGTGCCAACATACATAATATATAAGGTCCCGAGAAATCCAGAGGCGATCCAAGAACACCGATGCTCATATTTGAAACTTAGAATTATAAATTTTAAGACCATAAACAAGGTAGGTTATCTAAGGCATTTAGGCTCTAATCTAATTCTAACTTAAGTCCCTCACTTCACCCTTTCCTCCAATCCTCCAAAATTTCGGTGGAACTGTCCTCGTCACTCCTCCATTAGACAAGGGGCATCTCAGTTGCACAGACAAAGAAAACGCAAGTAGAATTTAGATATAGCAAGTAGCAAGTATAGCAAATAAGCATAGCGATCCCAAAGGCAAACCCAAATAATGCACAATCAAACAAAACATACATATGCATATGATGTATACCTGTCCTTTGGCTGATGAGTCTTATATGTCGGTTATAAAGCCAAACCCGACATGTCCGGTAGCTAACCCTGAACAGTCCCTCGTGCGCGCATCCCCAAGAGTCTATGCATAGATTTTTCCCAATCATTTATCAAATTCAGTTCATTGGGGAAATTTCTGGGGAGTTAAAGTGCCCGGCTACATCTTGTGATGTAAGGTCAACAGAGTATCGAGTCTCGTCCTAGAGCAAATGGTGGAGAGCCACTGCATCTATCCAGGAAAACTCGTATCTCAGATAAACGGAAGTGCTCAAGCCAAAACATATTTCAAGTTCAATTATTATTTTTCATCATGGCCAATATTTATCATATACTCAATGTTTTCGCACTTTTCAATCATAATTCACCACTTCATAAACTTCATTCACTTCCAAGTTACCACCCTCTCAAGGTTCAACTCCCTCACTATGATTAAAATTAAGTTTTAGAGTCTTAGAGAGTAAAACAGAGGTTTAGAGGTTAAAAAATAGGTTGAAAATCACAAAAAGGCATTTTTTTTCCAAAAGCAGGGGTCTTGCATACGTGAGCCTTATCCGCGTATGCGAGTACGCCGAACAGAATGGAATGGCCGCGTATGCACACCATATCTCACGTACACGGGGTTATAATTCTCCATCTCACGTATGCAACTATTGTCTGTGTACGCGAGCATTCTAGACAGCAGCGAATTTCTGCGTACGTAGCCATATGTCCCCGTACACGGGCCTTGTATCTTCTTAAAAAGCTGTTACAAAACCTGCAGAAACACTTTTGCATACCAAACTTTTGACGTGCATAACATTTTAGTTAAAATCCATTTTTTGTTTGTTCTTCGAACGACATAATCTTCACGGACTCAATTTTCATTTAAGATAAGTTTGGAAAAGTTTGAGGGTCCAGAAGTCGAGTTATGGCTTGCCAAAATTCGGTCAAAATCAAGATTTTCACAAAATTTGCTAAACCTCCATTTTTACCACATTTCATTTCAAAACCAATATTCATTCTTCAAACCATACCCATTGTGTATAAATTAATATTACAACCATTCCATCTCCTCTCATTCACATCATTCTCTCAATTATATTTAATTACACTCCAAACACCCAAAACCATATAACATAACTCATCATGGTTCATTATCATCATTAACCATCAACATCAACAATAAAAAATATCATTACTCTTTAACTCCATAATATCATTATTCATCAACTCATTATCAACATAATTTCATGTTTATATCAAGGTTACTAAACATTAACATATTCACACATTTTCAACTTAACCTATAGTCTTCTAACCTAAGTTTTCACGAAACATTATATGTTATCTATGAGAAACCAGAACAATATCTTAGACAATTTTTTCCTAAGCCAAAGACACCCTAGTATCACCGTTTCTCAAGTGCCCACAGCTCCAAAGCCTCTCCAAATAGAATTTCAGCCACCAAGATCCAAAATTAAGCTACCAACACCATTAATGAATTCCAAATCAACATAATTGAATCTATTTCCACAATATATCACCATAATCAATATCAAAGCTTACTAACTCAAAATTCATAGGGGGTTTGAGGATTCTTACCTTACCCATGCACCAATAGAATAAAACCCAGTAGTTTCCTTAAGCTAGTTTAGTCCTAAATACCAAGATATCAAATTTCAATAACCAATTTCCCAAATTTTCAAAAATTGGGGGAAAGAGATACTGAGGGTTAGATTGAGAGTTTCTTACCAAATTGGTTAGTGGGCTTTGTAGAGCTCGACGCATTGGTCGCGTGGGCACAAGTGGTGTAGCGATCGGAGCTACGAATTGAAAATTATGTGGGATTGAAATTTGTGTCAACGGTTTGTGTTCTTTCTTCTAACCCTTTCCCATTTTTCAGCGTGTGGGTGTATAATAGGACAAAGAAGCTGAGTTTTGTTTATTTTATATGATGGGCCATGAACCCGATTTGGATTCGGTCCAACCGGTTCGAACCGACATCCCAATTTTGGGTCGAAAATTTTAAAATTAGTCATGAAATTTCTATTCTTAATATTTTTATCTTATTGTATTAATAAAATTTAATTTCATATTTTTTGTATTAATAATTAATTTATTAGCTAATTATTTACTAATTATGTAGGGTTTACATTCTACCCACCTAAATAAGAATTTTGTCTCCAAAATTCAGATCCAGTTACCTGAAAATAGGTAAGGGTAGTCTTCTCTCATTTTTTACTTAAGTTCTCAGATGTATTCCTCAATTCCAGCTCGACTCCAAGCAACCTCTATTAACAAAACTTCTTTTCTGCATAGTCACTCAACATTAGTATTGTCAATGTCTACCGGGGTTACTTGACGCGTTAGATCCTCTCTCAGTTGCACATGTTTAAGTTCTAGGTTCTAAAACGTGATTGGTATCAGAAACGTACTTCTGAACTGCGAGACGTGAAATACGTCGTATCGGTTCGAAAGATGTCGAGGTAGAGTTACCCGATATGCCACCGGCCGAATTCTCTTCAAAATCTGAAACGGTCTATTTTTGCCACTAACTCAGGTCCCAATACACTTCTGCTTCAACCCCTTAGTCTTGATTGCTCATCGGTTCCAGTTTGTTGAAGTAACCTTCACGAATACAGGACTTCCTTCTTCAAACCAGATAAATCTTCTTTCAGCTTTTCATAGTGAGTATCTTAACTTGAATTTGCTTGATTTCTTCTCCGTCATCTCGGCTATCGCTTCGGGAACTAAGATGTTTGATTCTCCAATTTCATTTCAATACAGTGGCGATTCATGCAACGTTCAACCTTACCATATTTCTGATGTATAGTCTCGCCAATTTCTTCAATGAATGGTTCACTTCGATAGGTGGAAGATAAGTGGACTTGGTTACTTAATACGCAATTATGTAACGACATCAAATTCTGTCCCAGACTTCAGCAAATCCATTATGAAATTTGTACCCATATCTTCCCACTTTCATGGTAAAACCCCCAATGACTGTAGCATTCCGGATAGCATCTGGTGCTCAATCTTCACCTTCTCATACGTCAAACACTCAATCACATACGTCAACACGTCGTCCTTCATTTTTGGCTACTCAAAATATCCTCTTTGATTCATGGTACGTCTTAGTAATTTCAGGGTAAATTCAAAAATCCTCTCTTGTGAGCTTCAGACAATATTTTTCGTCTTAACTTCCGATTTTGACATAAAATCCTCTCTTTATTCCTCCTCTATCACCCTTGGTATCTTCTTGATTTGACAAGCTTTACTATCCTTAATAGCTCTCTATTGTCTTGCTGCGCTTCCCTGAATTTTAGTCTTTCCATTATTTGTAGTTGCAATTGATTCAGTCCGACACCTCCATCCACTTTCTCAACACCCAAATTAAGACTACATCCTTATTTATAATTCCTCCTCCTAAATCATCATCCAAACAACACTCAGAGACCTCCTATTTAGGGCATCTATCACCTTATCACCATGTTACATCTACGCGCATCCTAGGCCCTGGGATAATGCATTGCAGTAATTTCGAATAGTTCATTAGGTTCTGGTATCACGAATACTGATACTAAGGCTAATTTTTCTCTCCAGATTCGAAAGCTTTCTTCGCATTTAGGCATCCATATAAATGGTGCATCCTAACGTATTAACTTAATCATAGGCAATACGGTTGACAAGAATTAAGGCTCCAAAACTCTTCTTGATGTTGCATACCTGCACGCTTCATATTTCGCGTTCAGAAGTTTTTGTTTTAAGAAACTATCATCTTGAGGCTTATATCTAAGAATCTTACGAGATGCTTAACTTAGCTCGAGTTGATTTCTGAAAGGATATTAAGCCCAAGGGCGATCAAACAACACAAACGGTGTGCGCTAAAAAATAGAAGGATGTCTTGGATGGTGATTAATCCAAACTTTAGAAAGTAACAAAATGCATAAGGGAAAGAATTAAGGTGCATATCAAGAAAAGGATCCAGATCAAAAACTTTGATAGAAAGAGCAATGCATAATGAATCAAATAATTCTTAACAATTTTTAAAAGATACAAGGATGCGAAAGAGGACACTCAACTTTCAGCAAGTCTCTAGCACTCAAGAATTGTTTGATTTTATAAAAACAAGCTCAAGTTTATTTTGAGAGGGACAATCCCATATACAAATACATGCGTGTAAAGAATAAAATTGGAAAAATGATCAATTCATTAAGAAAACTGGGATAAATTCTAGCGCAAGTTATAAAAGAAAGACTAGGTCGAGTCGCGAAGATTCGTTAGCACTCTCTCTCTCTCTCTCTCTCTCTCTCTCTCTCTCTCTCTCTCTCTCTCTCTCTCTCTCATAAAGCCTCCTATTGCCTTCTTTCCTTGACATAACCAGTACTCCCCACAAAAAAACACTTGGTCGAACAAATTTCTCTTCCAATACTCCCTCAAACTGAATCCTAAGTTCTGTCGATTCTAGCGGTGCCTTCTTATACGACACAATCGAGACTGGTCCAGCTCCCGGTATAAGTTTATCACAAATGCAATCTCTTTCAGATGTAGAAGCTCTGGTACATCTTCAAGAAATACCTCAAAAAAATTCCCTCGTGGTAGGGATTCGGTCAAACTTCACTCGCCACCTAACCAATTAGCAATTAGAAGATAAATCCTTGTCATTCCTCTCCACTACATTTCACAATCACTGAATTTGAATAGCAACTCTGTTCAGTTGTCAGCACTCCTAATCCTTAGATAAATTCAAATTGAATGCTCAAATTAGTTCAACCCACTCCCGCTGCGTCACTCTGATCTATTAGCCTCCAAGACCTAACCACTTCCCTATGTTAACCAAAAACCGCTTTATCTCAATAATTAAAGATCATCGGCTGCTAATACATTTAGAAAAATCATGGTTCTCACAATATAATTGTATGTTACGAAGAAATACTACATTCATTTGTTATGTAAGGCAGTTAAATCAACGCAGGTACTAGTTCACAATTACCTTGAATCTGAGAATCAGACTTGGATGTATCCCGACTTTTCCTGTGTGGAAAATTCTAAGACATATGCCCAGGTAACCCACAACTGTAACATAGACCTGTACCCAAATGGCATGGCTTGTTCGGATGATATCCTCCGTATTTCGGGCACCTCAAATCCTCTGAATACCTCTTCATTTTTGTTTCCTTACCATGTCGCTAGCAATTGCCACTTCTCTTGAAATTCTGGCTCCCTGCAGAGGTAGTCTTCTTTCTTTTCTCCTTTTTGTAGGACTTTCAGCAGTCACTTCTTGCCTTCATATTCCTTCTTGAGCATTCTCCCATTACTCGACCCGTGTCGACCAACTCCGAAAAACTTGCCATCCTTGTTGGTACCCCTTCATTCTGATTAATATCTCCTCCATCATGCCCATTACTGCCTCCTATGTCGCATCCAACTTGTTGTTCCATTCCATTCAAAGCTCGGTTGGTCAGAGTAGCAGCAACAGGAATAATGGCAGCAATCACACTCGTCATCGCAGTTACGAATTCAATCAGACTACCTACCAGTATGGTTACCTCGTTGCCTCTCCATCCTCGACCTCGATAACATCCACAAGATGTCATTTGGTTCCTGTTCACACCAAATAATCGATATCAAGATGATCAGTGTTAATATCTCAAGTCTAGTGCTTCAAGACCCAAATACATGCTCATAAACAAATATGCTAGATATATCAGTTAGAAATCCTAATTGGCATGTAGCGACACCCAGAGTATGCCCAGAAGCATAGTCAGTCTGTCCCTCAGGCTCTACAGGAATGAACTGTTCTGATACCATAATATAACATCCTACCATATAGAGCTTTACGCTTAAGCCATAAAATAAAGGTAGTATGGTATTATGACCTCTAAAATTAAAATATATACATAATAATAGTTGAAAGAATATAATAATCAAGGAGCCTTGAATGATGGTTTAAGCAAATTCTCAAAATGGAAAGCGCAATGCTCACATAACAGAAACTTGTGTATATATGTGCAATTTATGGCCCAATCTTACGATATTAATCTGCACTCAATTTTGTGTTAATATATGTACTTCAATTTATGTCTGAATCTAAATCTGCACTATTCTAAATGTTTGAATCTGCAGTGTATGAATTTTTGACTTTGTGCTTCAATTTAGTTTATATATATGCAATTTATGACTCAATCTTACGTATAATCTGTACTCAATTTTGTATTTATATATGTACTTTAATTTATGTCAGAATCTGCATTTTACTTATGTGCATGTCCTTATTACACTTTATTTCAATATATGTTAATCGAGATTGAATATATATATTATTTAATATTTATTTATGTTAATTTTTTTTATAATACTAATTAATTTATTAATTGCTATCTCTTTTGATTTTCAAATTTAAATCTTGATTTTCAAACTTTTAATAATGATAAAGATATAAAAAGTGATCAAGATTAAGAATCGAAGACTTTTTTTATATTTAATGTTACAAATTTTTTATTATGGTATTAAATTTGTAGTGATCAAACATTATTTTTTTTAATTTCAAGTTATTTGATATTGTATGAATCTTATATTTTTATTTTAATTTAGGTATAAATTTTAAGTTTTTATCTTAATTCATATATGAATATAGAATTTTTTATTTTAATAAATTAAATAAATGTAATAATTATCGAAATAAATAATTTAAAAAATTATTACCAAAATTCATTTCTCTATCTTATCTCGTTTACATTGTAAACGAGATAATTTTGCACGTATCTCGTTTATGGTATAAATGAGATAAGGCCACGCGAAACCTGTATATCTCGTTTACACTGTAAATCGAAATATACACGTATTTGTAAATATAGAAATATATTTTCTTAAAATAATAAAAAATATTAATAATATCAATAATATTAATAATCCAAATTTTTAGCATACAATTAGTACTTAAAAAGATTGATAAAAGAGATTAAAATGGATATGTTTGATCAATTAGTACTCAAAAAGAGTAGATAAAAAATTTTAGATTAAATTATAGATCCAGTTGGATTGATTTAAATTTAAAAAATAAAAAATTCATACGTATTCAAGTTCCATGATGAGAATAAATACAATAATTGTGCTCACTCCTAAAAATTAAAAGATGAGAAGCCTGAAGACTTAAGGAGATAAATAAAACAAAGGAAGAGTGAGAGATAACCGTTTGTCAATTGGTAGGAGACTCCTAAAAATTAAAAGATGAGAAGCCTGAAGACTTAAGGAGATAAATAAAACAAAGGAAGAGTGAGAGATAACCGTTTGTCAATTGGTAGGAGAGGTTGATGAGGATAAATAAATAATCGTTCTTATTTTTCTCTATTTTATTTATCGTGCATCAACTTCAAGTTTTTCATCTTTTAATTTTTAGGAGTGAGCGCAATCACTGTATTTATTCTCATCATGGAACTTGAATATGTACGAATTTTTTATTTTTCAAATTTAAATCAATCTAAGTGGATCTATAATTTAATCTAAAATTTTTTATGTACTCTTTTCAAATACTAATTAATCAAACATATCAATTTTAATCACTTCTATCAACTTTTTTAAGTACTAATTGTATGCTAAAAATTTAGATTATAGATGTTATGAATATTATTTATTATTTTTAGAAAATATATTTTTATATTTATAAATACGTGTATATCTCGTTTACAGTGTAAACGAGATAAGATAAAGAAACAGATTTCGGTAATAATTTTTTAAATTATTTATTTCAATAATTATTATATTTATTTAATTTATTAAAATAAAAAATGTAAGTGTTATTTAATTTTTATAGAAACAGATAGAAATGGGACGAATACTCGCAAAACGGGTTAGGGTAGAGCAGTCTACTATCTGTAGATAAGGGTGGGCGTATAATAGTGAATTGAAAGAAGGGCTGGACGAGGTCGGATAAAATAAAAACTTGCTCCTACCTATCCTACTGTCACTCCTATATATAAATATACAATCACTGATTTTAGTGTATAAATAGTATTTTTATTTAAAAAATTCTCTTTGAATTTTCCTGGCTTACTTTTGGGGGGCTCTCTAGGCCCAGATCTGTGCCCATGTAGTCATACAGTTCTTAATCGTCCTCTTGTGAGTCGGTGGTTCTCAGTTAACTTGTATTGGGGCCTAGTTACAGTGATTATCTGTGCTAACCCAAGGGAAAAAAAACAAGACCAAAAAATTCAACAGGTAATAAAAAAGAACTTCCTCATTGTAAAATATGTCAATAGAAAAATACCACATTGGCAGGACCAAAGATTAAATATATATATATTGATTTACCAAAAATATATATATATATATATATATAGAGCTCCACCACCTAGGATTTCCCTCTCCTTGGAGGTTCTTCCCATGTAAACTCATTTTTCTTATTCAAAATCAAGGTAAATTAACAAAAATTCACCTAAATTATTTTTTTGTTGTTAAAAATATTTTAAAATTTTATTATAAATAAAAAAGATTCTCAAATCATTTAAAAATGTAACAAAAATACACATTCATAAACTGAAATATCTTACATTAACAAAAGAGAAAAGTGATATAACAAATGAAACTTCTTATGTAAAAAGATTCTCACCGGCAAGTGAATCAGGTCATGTTTTTATGTTAACGGAGCAAGTCTTTAATCACGACTAGGCATTTTTGGCACGTTTTAAAATTAGTTGAGGATATTTTTGTCAATAATAAAATTCAAGAATATTTTTGTCAACATTAAGATAATTCGAATACATTTCTTGTGGTTTATCCCCAAAATTAAGCAAACTAAAAATCAATCATCAAATTAGTTCATATATTATTTAAGTCTACTTTTTTACAAGAAAGTTACCTTCTCCACCCTTACTTTTGAAAGACAAACAATAGTGGAATTGTATCTACACAGCGAGCATCAACATTTTTTTTGAAGGCACATTCCGACACAGGAAAAGGGTAAAAAGCAACAGAGAACTTGAGTACACGAGAAAACTAACTATTATTAAGTTCACATGGAGCCGCGGGTACAAAGAATGTACCCAGAGATAATTGAGCTAATAGCAAAGGCAACAAAACCAAGGAATGCCATACTAATTGAAGCACTTGCCATCTCTGTGAACTCGTCTTTCCCCCAATTCGATTGCCAATCATCGACCCGGGTGGCTGCACATGATGATGCCGATATCAGAAGATATGCTAAAACCTGCTCATCAATTTTTGCAGATATATTAATTTTCAACAAGTAAAGACTTTGGTTCTTGCTGTGAAGGAAAATTATGTACACAGGAATCAAAGAGTTATGCATCAAATTTCACTGAATGCAAGTTATAGTATAAATATTGCATTTGAATAAGAACTTGGACAAAAGAAAGGTACTCATTATCTATCAGCTAAATGGGTAATTGTTAGAGGCCTACTACATATACGGTCACATATATTATTCAAATCATAAATATTCTTAAGTAACAATGAGAAACTAAAAGTCCAAACTAAAGGCGAAGGATCTCATGACTTGCCTGATCAACAAAGAAATCAAAGTGGGAGCGAAGGTGGTGGTTGATCATGTGTTTCCCTGTGACTAGTTGATAAACCAGATCAAATGCTTGTAATCCTGCATATGCAAATGCAATGATATTCACAGATAAGCAATACCTGCCATATCATTAAGGCTTAATCATCACATGTATCCACTACTATAACAAAAAAAAAAAAATTGGTAGGATAAACTGACTCAGAAAAACCATGTCCAAGAACAAGTAGCAGAAAGGAAGTATAAGGACGGTTTAAAAGACCAAATTATGATACATAATTAGGCTGTAAATTCTACTAAGTATTGCTTTACAATTAGAATAACACCTACAATAATGGCTCCCTAAACCCCTCACACTCAAGATCGAACACTTGTAGCATACACTGTCCTAGAGACTCCATGTGTGCAGGTGGCCCAACAGCCCCAACTTACAAACACAGGGTGGCTTTGATATTATATTAGAATAGCACTCACCGATTCAAGACTGTATCCTCACATGTGAGACTTCTAATACCATCAAGGGGTTTTAGGTACCATATAGAAACTCAGACGTATGTTCAAGGATAATAAAGCTTGTATGAATAATTTAACCGGGAAATTAATATTATCTAGTATTTGTCTATTAGAGATATAACCATTTATGTGCATCCTGATATCATGATAGCCGAACATATTTCTTCCAATAAACCATTCCAATATCATTAAATAAAATTTGAATCTGGTCAAAGGAACATGAATTGGACTAACAATTATCAATACTGAAAATCCACTGAACTTAACTGAACTAATCTGGATCATTAAGTTCTTGCCTATATAACTCTTATGCTCTAATCATTATTGAAAAGAGAATTAACAATTGTTATAATAACAAATAATTATAATAAGAAAGTTGGGAGTACCTATATTCCCTGTAGCGATCAAAGGAATCGCCACTCCAACCCTGAGTCCTATCGGAAGCCATAACCGAAAAGGAGATCAGGCACACGACAACCTCGCTCACCCGGAACCCTAGCGCCGCCTTCCTCAACGCCTCATCCCTCCTCCACTCCCCCTTCGACTCCCTCTGCGGCGGCATAACAGGAGGCGGTGGTGGCGCAGGAACGACCGGCGAATGATGCGGCGGATTCTGGCGCCTCGTGGATTTTTCGGGAGTGTACTGTGTGAACTTGTCGACGGCGACGATAGCCTTGGAATTGTCGAAGGGCTTCGCCGGCGATTCCTCCGACGACCAGTATATCGGCGATCCCTGCGTGTTTGCGGCATCCCACCGCGGTGAAGTGTGGAACGGGACCGGGGACTCGAACTTATTCGACGACTCGGAGTTTTTAGAGAGCGATTTATTCATGGCGGTGATGCTGCGTTCTTTCTATTTTTCTGCGATTTTCAGTTCCCTGCGCTTCGCGGATTTTCAAATGAGAGAAAGAAACAAGGAAAAGAAGGAAAGGAAATGGAGTTATAGAGAGGTGGAAAGAAGAAAAGTTCAAAAAAGATATCAAAAGAAGAGTGATTAAAGAAAGATAGAAAGGAAAAGGAAAAGGGTGTTTGGGTGGAGAGAAAAGAAAAGAGAGGGAAAAAGAAAAACTAGGAGTGAAGGGATTGTGTTTGTGTGTGGCTTCGCTTAGTGTGGGCCGTGCCACGTCATTGCATTTTGTTATGCTGAGGAAAACTTGGCATATTACTTTTATTAAACCAATTGTTTGTTGGGACGCGATTAGGTACTCCATAGATAAATGGAGTTTTAAAATTCCATGAGTAAAAGAAAGAGTAAAGTTAGCATTTAAAATTTCAAAGGCTCTTAAATGGAACGCAATTAGGTACTCCATAGATAAATGGAGTTTTAAAACTCCATGAGTAAAAGAAAGAGTAAAGTTAGTATTTAAAATTTCAAAGGCTCCTTAAATAGAACACAATTAGGTACTCCATAGATAAATGGAGTTTTAAAACTCCATAAGTAAAAGAAAGAGTAAAGTTAGCATTTAAAATTTCAAAAGCTCTTAAATATGAAGAGAGAGAAAAACATTTTTTATTGGTTTTTGTTTTATTTTGGAATACATTCAGTAATATTTTAATATTGGGTTAATAAAATTTATTTTACATTTTCTTTTGTCTTAAATTCATTTTAAGTTAGAATTAATTTTTTTATTTAAAATTGTAGTGAGTTAAAATTAAAAACTGTAGCAATAAAAAAATAATTTTATAATTTTTTATTTAAAATTTGTTTGGATTAAAAATTTTTGTTTTATTATTTTCGTTGTGTACTATTTTATTTTAAAATTGATATTGAACTATTATAATAAAAATAAAAATAAAAGGTAAAAAAACTAATAAAATAAGAATTTTTTTTGCAGTTAATTTTAAAAGACTAAAATATAATTTAAAATTAAAATTATTTAATTTGAATTAAAAATATGATTTAATTTTAAAAAAGTAACCTATAATATTAGTTAATTTTTAAAATACAATAATGTTCTTTTAAAATTATTGTTTGATTATTTTAAATATTAAAAATTTATATTTGAATTTAGAATGATAAAATTATTACTTTTGAGGATTAATTTTAAAATATATATTTAAAGATTAATTAAAAATACACGTCTTTCTATTTTTTTTTAATTATTTGAACTAAAATACAAAAATTAAATTTCTACTTTTATTTGTTTTGGTTTTTTTATATTTTATTTGAATTTAAATATAGATATTTTTTATTGATATTTATGTTTTAAAATTAATAAAAAAAATATATAAATAATTAATTTAAAAAGTAAGAAATGTCAATAATTTGTATCAATAATAAATCAAATTAAACTTATTCGATTTACTACTGGTACAGTATATACATAGTAAGTCAAATAAAATTACACTTAAAAAGATTATAGTAGTTGCAGTCCTCTTTCAAAACAAAATAATGCGAGAACGTTTATTAAAAATAGATGAATATTTTTTTTAATTTTAAATTAACGCTTTTAAATATTTAATTTTTCAAAACCGAATAAATATAATTAATCATATAAGTATAATAATACGATTATGTTTATTTTTATCAAATTAAATTTATTATATCTATTTATAATTTTAAATTAATCAAAAATTTTATAATTTAAAATTAAAATTTTTAAATTAATTTTTATATAAATAAAATTAGATTAACCAAAAAAATAAAAATATATTAATACAATCTAAATCATAATGTAACAAGAATAAATTTGATGTAATGGACGAATTTTGTATGCTATGCAAAAATTTACATTTGTTAGACAAATTTTATAAAGCTCTTAAAAAAAGTGAATTTTTTAAAAAATATTGTTATAGAAAATAATAATTTCTTATTTTTATTTCAGTAAAAAATCCAACACTAATAAGACACTAAAATAAAAAAAAAAAACGTTGTTTAATAAATAATAAATAAATTAAGATGAGATAGAAAGAAAGAGAGGAAGTGAAGAGGTAGGTTTTGTTATTAGAGAAGGAGAGAGAAATCACGTTGAGAATAAAAAGTTTTTTGCATTAAATTTAATATAAAAATAAATTTTTATTTTTGTAAAGTTTTATGAAATTTTAAAACTCCAAACAAGAGAGTATGTAACATCCACCCTTGTTTGTTGCCATGTGGGTCAATCACTTGGTAATTGTAGACTTTTATAGTAGAGTGGACTATTTACTATTAGTTCAGTTCTTGATTTGATTAGTGAGGGTGCATGGTAGGGAAGGTTTTACTTCCGCATTGGATCAGAAGCTTGAGTCGTTTTCTTAGCTTGCATGTAGTACTATTTGGGATTTGACTTTAGTCATACTGGCACTAACTTCAATCAAGGTGGCAGATAAAAGTACATAATCATTCTTTTATCTTTCAAAATCTATACCGAGATAATAATGAGATGAATCGATAATAAATGTACTCTTTATTTGGATAAATTTTTGAAAAAAAAAATCAAAATGTAATTATTTCTTTTTTTACAAAATTGTGATAATAAATAGTTTTTTTATTAAAATCAGATTTTAGATTATTTTGATTTTATAAAAAACATTAATTTGTAAAACTATTTTTTTTTAAAAGAAAAATCAGAAATACACAAATGCCATGTATCATAAATGTATGTCCCATTAGCTAGTGGAAGTGTGGAACCAATTATTAACTTAACCTAACCCTTGAGCCACACGAGTGTGGCCTAATAACTTAAATATGTCTCATGTAAGTAAGAGGAGTAAAATATAATTTTTAATATTTTAAATATTTTATTCAAATTTTTAATATTTTAAAATTGTTATAATGTTATCTGATTATTAATTCTATTAATAATTTGGTAAAAAAATGCCATGTAGACGTTATAATTCATTGTGACAAATTAATCTCATATTACCAATAGTAAAAAAAATAAAAAAATTAAATAAATAAAAGAAAAAGTAACATTAATATATGAGGGAACAAAATATAATTAAAATTTGGGCAATTAACTGAATTAAATAAATTGGCCATCCATATTACCATAATATACATTTTGCAAAGTGGATACTAAAATGCATTTTTTTCATAAACTATGTAAACCGTGATGAGCGGATAATTTGTACGCTTTTTGACATTGTTTTTAGTATGTTTCTAGTAGGATTTAGTTAGTTTTTAGTATATTTTTATTAGTTTTTAGTTAAAATTCACTTTTCTGGACTTTACTATGAGTTTGTGTGTTTTTATGTGATTTCAGGTATTTTCTGGCTGAAATTGAGGGACCTGAGCAAAAATCTGATTCAGAGACTGAAAATGACTGCAGATGCTGTTGGATTCTGACCTCCCTGCACTCGAAGTGGATTTTCTGGAGCTACAGAAGCCCAATTGGCGCGCTCTCAACGGCGTTGGAAAGTAGACATCCTGGGCTTTCCAGCAATATATGATAGTCCATACTTTGCCCAAGATTTGATGGCCCAAACCGGCGTTCAAAGTCACCTTCAGAATTTCCAGCGTTAAACGCCGGAACTGGCACCAAAGTGGGAGTTAAACGCCCAAACTGGCACAAAAGCTGGCGTTTAACTCCAAGAGAAGTCTCTACACGAAAATGCTTCATTGTTCAGCCCAAGCACACACCAAGTGGCCCCGGAAGTGGATTTTTATGTCATTTACTCATCTTTGTAATTCTTAAGCTACTAGTTCCCTATAAATAGGACCTTTTACTATTGTATTTGACATCTTGGTAGCTATCTTTAGTTTTATGCTATCTTAGATCATTGGGAGGCTGGCCTCACGGCCATGCCTAGACCTTGTTCTTATGTATTTTCAACGGTGGAGTTTCTACACACCATAGATTAAGGTGTGGAGCTCTACTGTACCTTGAGTATTAATGCAATTACTATTGTTCTTCTATTCAATTCAGCTTGTTCTTGTTCCAAGATATCACTTGTTCTTCAACTTGATGAATGTGATGATCCGTGACACTCATCATCATTCTCACCTATGAACGTGTGACTGACAACCACCTCCGTTCTACCTTAGATTGGGTGAATATCTCTTAGATTCCTGATACACGACGCATGGTTGATCGCCTGACAACCGAGCCAGCCATTCCGTGAGATCAGAGTCTTCGTGGTATAAGCTAGAATTGATGGCGGCATTCAAGAGAATCCGGAAGGTCTAAACCTTGTCTGTGGTATTTTGAGTAGGATTCAATGATTGAATGACTGTGACGTGCTTCAAACTCGCGATTGTGGGGCATTAGTGACAGACGCAAAAGAATCACTGGATTCTATTCCGACATGATCGAGAACCGACAGCTGGATAGCCGTGCCGTGACAGGGTGCGTTGAACATTTCCACTGAGAGGATGGGAGGTAGCCACTGACAACGGTGAAACCCTTGCATACAGCTTGCCATGGAAAGGAGTAAGAAGGATTGGATGAAGACAGTAGGAAAGCAGAGAGACGGAAGGGACAAAGCATCTCCATTCGCTTATCTGAAGTTCTCACCAATGAATTGCATAAGTATCTCTATCTTTATCTTTATGTTTTATTCATCATCTATACCCATTTGAGTCTGCCTGACTGAGATTTACAAGGTGACCATAGCTTGCTTCATAACAACAATCTCTGTGGGATCGACCCTTACTCGCGTAAGGTTTATTACTTGGACGACCCAGTACACTTGCTGGTTAGTTGTGCGAAATTGTGATAAAGAGTTGAGATTGCAATTGTGCGTACCATGTTGATGGCGCCATTGATGATCACAATTTCGTGCACCAAACCGCAACAGGGGTATCACGGTTTACAAATGAACGTAATCCGCTACAGGAGTGTCGCGGATTACATTGGAAGAAAAACATCCATAATTTGCGGTAGAGGTGTCGCGATTTATGTGTGTTTTGCAGACGTGCATAAACCATTACAGGAGTCTAGCGGTTTATGCTTTAGTCTGTTTTGCCTAAAATACCAAGTAAGATAGGGAGTGGATCATTTGAGGAGAGTCATTTTCACACTTTCACAAATGGATAGTGAGGAAAGCTTGATGGTTCTAGTCCACTGCTCTGGTAAAATATAAAAAAAGTAATAGGCATGGTGTTAAGTTCACTGATAAAGAACTGCTGAGCATTTTTATCCATTCGACTAATACTTTGTCGGATTTGAAGAGGAATATATTGCAGAAGGCAGGGTTGTGTGGGGCCAAGTCGGTGAAGAAGGTATTCTACAAGATTCTGATGGCGGTTGTGTCAAGCGGTGTAAAGTATGAAACATTTGTCATACGGTCGGATGAAAACATGGGGATCTTGTTTCATTGTCGGCGGAGTTTTTCGGAGGTGAGAATACACGAGTTATTTGCCAAGTTGGAAGACCGTGTGGACAGTTCCGGGGCTTCAATGCCAAATCCTCAATCGACGACGGTGGGGTGCTTCTACTTTGATGTCTGTCGTTGCATCTGATTGTCTCCTAGCTGCACCTTCACTTATTCTAGCACCGGCAGCTAGATCACCTAGTTTGATTACTGGTCTTGTTGGTGGTGGTGAGCCAGATCATGTTGAGAACGCGATGCGGGAAGATGATTCAGACGATGAGCAGGGGATAGTGAGGAGGAGACTTCAGTGGCCCCACCTTCTCCTCAGGGGCCATCCAGTTTTGGGTCCCACCAACAACCCCCGCATTTCTCGATGCTGAACTTGGAAGTAGCGAGTCAATAACCGGATGATGCACTCACCTTCGATTACCAAGGATTACACGACAGCAATACTTCTGGAAAATTTCAGATTGGCCAATCTTTCCCGACTAAGGAGGAAGCTGTGATGAGTGTTAAGGATTATAGCATTCGTCGTGGAGTTCAGTATCGGATTATGGAATCTGATCATCTGAAGTATGTTGGGAGATGCAAGGAGTTTAGAAATGGCTGCACCTGAATGATCCGCGTGGCACTTCGGCAGCGGAAGGATAACTGGGAGGTTAGAAGGTATAACGGAGCCCACACTTGCCTGGCCACTTCGATTTCGAGCACCGACAGCTCGATTACCACGTAATTTGTGCGAGGATCTATCCGTTGGTTAGGGCGGATGCAGCGGTTACCATAAAGGTGTTGCAATAAGCTACTGAGTTCAGGCCTAGTTACAGGAAGGTGTGGAAGGCAAAGCAAAAGGCAATCGCCCAGATTTACGGAGATTGGGAAGAGTCGTATGTGGAGTTGCCCCGGTGGATCCTTGGGATGCAAACAACGATGGATGGAACCGTAGCTTTGTTGAAGACTTCTCCAGTGTGTGTAGGTGGTGAGGTTGATGAGTCTACAAAGTATTTTCATCGACTTTTCTGGACATTCCCTCCATGCGTTGAGGCTTTTAAACATTGCAAGCCACTAATCAGCATTAACGGTACGCATCTATATGGGAAGTATGGCGAAACTTTTCTTCTGGCTATTGTGCAAGATGGAAACTCAAATATATTTCCAGTTGCGTTTGTACTTGTTGAGGGGGAGAATACTGAGTCGTGGGCTTTTTTCTTATCCCACTTGCGTCAATATGTGACCCCACAGGAAGGAATTCTGGTGATCTCTGACAGACACAACAGCATTAAGGCTGCACTGGAGGCACCAAACAGTAGTTGAAAACCGCCTCATGCATATCAAGCGTGTTGCATTCGACCTATTGCAGCTAATTTTGCTCTCAGTTTTAAGGGTCAGGATGCAGGGCGGATGCTCGTGAATGTAGCGTATGCCAAGATTGAGGCCGAGTTTGACTACTAGTTTGATATTATGAGGATTGAGAATCCGACCATGTGTGATTGGGCCAACCGACTGGAGTACGATAAGTGGACCCAACACCAGGATGGGGGCAGACGGTTCGGCCACATGACGACGAACATATCCGAGTGTGTTAACTCTGTACTAAAGGGGACACAGAATCTGCCGGTTACTGCACTTGTCAAATCCACATATGGGAGGTTAGCAGAGCTTTTTGTCGTCCGAGGGTAGACAACAGAGGCGCAGTTGGGATCAGGCCAATGGTTTTGCCAGGCACTAGTCAAGGCGATAGAGCGCAACTTAAAATATGCAAGGTGCTTCACAGTTACTCTGTTTGACAGAAATCAGTCTGAGTATACCGTGGCTGAGACGACTCCTACCGGTAACTTTCTCTGTTGGGACGTATTGGGTTTCCCTCAGAGATCGCACTTGTGACTGTGGGTACTTTCAAGCTCTCCATTACCTGTGCTGCCATGCGATTGCATGCTGTGCTCAGTCCCGGTTAAACTGGGCTACGAACGTCCATGAGTTTTATACCATGAGTAAGGTGTTTAGCGTATACCGGATGGGGTTTTTGCCTCCTAATCCAGAGGGTTTGTGGCCACCGTACGCCGGTCCTACTATCGTTCTTGATCCTAACATGAGACGTGTCAGAGAAGGGCAACCGAGGTCAACAAGAATCCATAACACCATGGATGAGGCCGATACTAGTCGGGCGAAGCGATGTGGGCTATGCAGACAGACAGGACATACTTACTGGACTTGCCCTCAGCGAGGATCCGCCCCCAGTGCCGACACATAGGTGTCATTAGGTCGTCATGATTAGCTTAAATTTTTCTTTCCTTATTTGTGTTCTTATCCTGTTTTAGTTGTACTTACTGTTAAGTAAAGTTGTACTTGCTGTTCGTTTTACGGTGACATTATTATTGTTAGCGATTCTCTATATAGTTGTGATTCTCTTAAGGTGTTCTAATTTTGTTGGTAATTCTATGAGTTCAAGAGACTAATTCCAATTAAATCAAAGCAGGAACCTATGTTGCGCTATACATAAAAATTGCAAACCAAACTTTAATCCAAAAATTCATTCTCCATGAAAAATGAACTAAGTCCACACTAAAGCATAAACCGCGACACCCCTACCGCAGATTATGTGATGTTTTTCTTTCAACGTAATCCGCGATATTCCTATAGTAAATTACGTTCATTTGTAAACTGCGATACTCCTGTCGCAGTTTACATAATTTATGAAAAAAATACATTTCGGTATCCACTTTGCAAAATGTGTATTATGGTAATATTGACTGCCCGTTTATTTAATTTAGTGAATTGTCCTTAAAATTTTGTATTATTAGTGATATTTATTTATTTATTTAATTTTTTTACATTTTTTTACTAATAGTAATATAGGATCAGTTTACTAGAGTAGATTACAATGTCTACATGTGTATTTTCATCATAAAATTATTAACAGAATTAATGATAAAATAATATTATAACAATTTTAAAACAAAAACTTAAATAAGATATTTAAAATGCTAAAAATAACTTTAAATGTTAAAGATTTAGTCCAAATATTATTAGGAATAAAAATAATACTTTGACGCATTTTATTTCAAGTACCAATTATACTTGTGTATACACTCTTATAACTACTTAGAATATTTTTTTTTTCAGATTCTAAAGATATTTGTTAAGAGAATTTGCTAACAAGTTTTCCTAAAATTATAAATTTAAAAAATATTGAAAGAGTATGCAATTTAAATTTTTAATACAATTATTATATATTTATTTTTGTAAAAATGAAAACTTCTAATAACAATAATTTTAACGAGTATCGTAAGAAAACCATATGCATACTTCTCTTCCAAGTTCCAATTACTACCATCATAGCTCCCAAACAAGTTAGACTTCGCTTTCCTTCATCGCTGAAAGAAGACTTTCCTTTCCTTCTTCCCCCAACAAATATTTCATTACATTATTAACCACCAATTCTTTGCAATCCACTTATAAACTGCCCAGATCTTTCTATAATGCTCCCATAATAAGTTGCTAGATTAATATAATGATATTTGTTGTCATTAACATCTAAAGATAGAATAATGGAAGATAATAAAGGAAATCCATCCGGACCAACAAGCCTTACAATTTAGGGGTGACAACAGGGTAAGTTAGGATTGTTAAGATTTTTATATAAACTCAGTTCTATTTTATTTACAAATTGAAAATATTTTAATTTTAATTCTATTCATTTTTAATTTACAGATATCTAATTTTATCTGTGAATTATCAAAAAATACAATATTATATTATTATATAATTTAATGATAATTTAAAATAGAACTAACTTTTATGTAAAAAAAAGACATATTAAATTATTAATTAATGATCTTCTTTTAATAGTAACAAATCTTTTGTATTTAATAAAAGGTCTTTGATTTAACATCCACTTAAAACATATTTTTATACAAGTATATAACATTTACATATATAGAGTGCGGGTTGGTCAGGTAGGATTAAAGTTCAATTACACCCTACCCGACTCGTACAAAAACTCTACCCATTGTGAATTGGGTTGACAATCCTATCTGACCGGATTAGATCGAATTTGATACCCGCGAATAAAGTATTTGTTGCCACTCCTAATTATAATGTAGTAGTAAAGTAATCAGATTTCTTTCACTAGTGGGACTATCTTTAGCAACTTCCTTTAAAATATAACCCACTATCTACCGGAAAAGCTACCTCCTACAAACTTTAGTGCCATTTACACATATAAAATCAATTATAAGACACAACGTGCCAAATAATGTAGTTCTAGCCTTCTCACAGGATACCTTTTGTTCTTTACTCCACCAAAAACGCTCTTAAGTTTATATAGAAATCTTCATGCAATGGGCAACAAAAGCATCTTTCTCCCCAACTTATCTTGAGGTACCTTTTCATGAAACTACAATTTATTGAATAAGGTACTATTTTAACTCAATTAATTTTTTAGTGATGCGGAGGAGCTAAACTAGATCCCATGCTAAATTAACTTGTGCGAAGAGGATGGCGGACATCCAATCGACAGTGATCCACTGAAATTGACCTACATGCATTTGACTCAAACTTTAACTATTAGAAACATTGCTAACTTAATGATTAGGTCATATATTGAATAAGATGCACAAAGAAAAGGACTACTATGAGAAATGGAATTGCCCAAATGTATATTATTTGAATTTGATTTTTGAATTGAAAACTAATTCATTTATTTATTTGTCCACTTATATAATTATCCTTAGGAGGAATATAATTTTCACAATAGTGTTTATATTATCTTATTAGTTATAGATATAGTATTTTTTTTTTAAACAAGCGAGCTCAATACAAAAAAATAGAATGACAGTAAAACAAAGTCACAAAAACTAACAACGAAAGTAAAAATTAAAAGCTATCTCTAATGTTATTTCCGGCATTCCTATTAATAATAGAAGGGATCCAAACAATTTCACTCTTTATAACTGGTCAATGATCTGTGAAAAACTTCTTCTACACCTGCTTCCTTGTTATGAAAGATTCGTCCGTTTCTTTCTAACCAGATGTTATAAATAACTGTAAAGAAGCATATGAACCACTTGTTGCACTCATCTTTTCTGTTAACAACACCTGTCCAACTCTCAAAGTGTTCTTTCAACGAGTCCAGAATAAACCACAACCTCCTAAAATCAGATAGTCACGCACACCATACCTGTAAAATAAACTCACAACCAAAAAACAAATGGTGAATAAGTTCAACATCCTTTTTACAAAATATACATAAGTTATCACCCTGACTAATAATTTCCACCCTATATAATCATTTTTTAATATTTACTCTTCTTATTAAAACAAACCAAATAAATAACTCCACCCATTGTGAAACCAAACCCTTCCATAAGTTACAAACTCACCCTATCGTATTTTCATATTTTTCAAAAACAGGTATCAATTCAATTTTCATTCCACAAGCCTCAATAGTTATTAGCTCTTTTGGTGAATCATCTTTTTATCCAAACACTTTGTTTATAACAGGAACACCTTGTGCTAAATTCTAAATTGTGCCTGAACTCTATATGGCACAAACAGAAAGCGTTTATGGTATATATTGAAGATTTTGACATTGCCAAGAGGTCTGTATATCATTGGCACATGATGATAATATATCTAATTGGAAAAATCCTAAAAGTAGAAAATTTTTTTGCTGTTTTTCTGTATATTTGGTTATTAGGCATACTATAAGACGTGTCCTTTAGACACCAGTCATGGCTCATGCCTCATTTTGTGCCGGGTCAGTAATTTAGTCTTTTTTTTGTACATAGTAATTTACTCTTTATTTATTTTTATTTTATATTATTATTTAGCATTGAATTCGATGGTCCCAGAACGTTTGGACTATTAAATGGTCTCATAATAAAACATATTTTTTAAGTTCATTTAACAACGACTAAATAGTTTTTTTCTAATTTTAATTACAAATTAACCCCATGTATTTTATTTAATTATAAAATTATTTTTTATTTTATAAATTATTATTTTATCATTTATCTATTATGTTTATTAACAATCAAAATAAAAAATAATAACGAATTAGATCTTTCATTAATCGTAATAAACTTTTTTGCCATTCCAATCGATTAAAAGTTTATATTTGATCCGTGACGTTCGTCCCTGTGAAATCGTGTTTATTTGAAAATCAATCGATTGGATTATCAAAACAATCAATTGAATTAGGTTTTCCATAACTCAATCGATTGGACTACAAGTTATCACAAAATAATCGATTGAAAATTGTAAGGCAGCATGGTTTTCGCAAAAATCAATCGATTGGTCATATTACCCAATCGATTCAACGAGGACTAAAATGTTGGTTTTTTAAAATTCAATCGAGTTCTTATACTACCCAATCGATTGAATGCTCCAAAGCAACTTGAGGTCTCACAATTCAATCGATTGGTCATGTTACCCAATCGATTGAAGTCATCAAAGCAATATGAATTTGCCCAATTCAATCGATTGGTTGTGTTACCTAATCGATTAAATTGTGTACTACGCCGTTTTCAATTTTCTTATCGTTTTTATAAATTATTATCTTATTATTCATCTATCTTAACTTTAAAATTCTATCTTCAATTTTTAAGACTTTATTTTGATTTAGATACTCTAATCTTATCTTTTCTTTAATATTAACATTATAAATTAGTGAATAATCTATCACCAATTATTCAATCCCACCATTGGAATCGTGTATCAATCTCTTTATGTATCATAAGAGAGTGGTGCAGGCTTATAACTTGATGCCTGGGTAGTTATAATGTCTCATGACTTACCCCTTTTTTGAAATCATGTATTGGATGTTCTTATTTTTGACCGGGAATTCGTTGCTTGAAATGTTCTTCTTTTTTTGAAAAAAGAAATTCATATCAAACACCCCCAACTGGAAATACTGGTGGTGTAAGGGGATATTGGCAGTGCACGAGATATTCAATATTTTCCTATTTTAACTGCTTTTTATGTCTGCTCTCAAATATTTTGTATTGAAATCCAATTATCCTTCTGTGCTCTTTATTGCCAAGTGATATTGGTGTCATCCCCAGAGTGGTGAAACAGATGTTCGATATATTGGAGGTTCAGAATGCAGAGTACAACATGAAAGTAATGTTATTAGAGCTTTACAATAAGAAAATAACGGATCGTGTGTTTCTTGAGGAAACTGTAAAATCTGAAGATGATAAGTGTAAAAGTCCTATCGCTCTAATGGAGGATTGGAAAGGGACTGCCATTGTTAATTTGGGAAGAATTGATTAAAAATTTGTAATATATATACTTTATATATGTCTTAGCAATATATGAACAGATTATTAAAATGCTTTGATATATATTGCCATGATGTTTTTTATTTTTCTAATCAAGATTCAATAAAGAGGTCAAATCTTAAACAAATGAAAAGAACAAAATAGAATGCAAACAAATAAAAAGATATAGAATTTTTTTACATAAATTAATTATATAAAATAAAATATAATTCACAAGACATAAAATTTATATAGCATTGTTGTTGAAATAATAAATGAAAATGACATTACTTCATCATAAAAATTTGAGTTTTTTAAACTAAAATATCTCTATAGTGCATAGAAATAGAGAAAAATTGTAAAAGCTTTCAATCATTAGGTAACACAACCAATCGATTGAATTGGGCAAATCCATATTACTTTGAAACTTTCAATTGATTGAGTAACACAACCAATCGATTGAATTGGGCAAATCCATATTGTTTTGATGACTTCAATCAATTGGGTAATACAATAAACCTCAGGTTGTTTTGAAGCATTCAATCGATTGAGTAGTATAAGCAATCGATTGAATTTAAAAAAAAAACTACATTTTAGTCATCGTTCAATCGATTGGTCTTTTTGCGAAAATCATGCTGCCTTGCAATTTTCAATCAATTGAGTTATAGGAAACCTGAAATTCAATCGATTGTTTTGATAATCCAATCGATTGATTTTCAAAGAAACGATTTCACAGCCCTGGACGAACGTCACGGATCAAATATAAACTTTTAATCTATTGAAATGGCCAGAAAATTTATTACGATCAATGGAAGATCTAATTCATTATTGTTTTTTATTTTGATTGTTAATAAACATAATAGTGAATGATAAAATAATAATTTATAAAATAAAAAATAATTTTTATAATTAAATAAAATATATGTGATTAATTTATAATTAAAATTAGAAAAAGACTATTTAGTAGTTATTAAAAAAACTTAAAAAACATATTTTGTTATAGAACCATTTAATGGTCCAAACGTTTTAGGACCATCGAATCCTTAGCCAACTAATTGAGCCTTCACAACAATCGAGTTTTTATTATTTCATGTCTTTTGTGGAGACTGGAGAGTGGTATACAGAGGCACAATCCACATGCACATAAAAGGTCAAATAAGGTACTTCCAGAGTTCCTATCGTACACTATTGTGTCATTCAGCAAAATTTATATACACAATCTCATAGTAATGACTAAGGAACAAGAAGAAATGGTAACTCATGAAAGGAGTAAGACCCTATAAAAATTACAAGCGCCCGTGTATGAGGGATAAAGCTATAAACCTAAGGAAAATACATAGTAGTCGAATTCTCAATGTCCTGCTCACATAGAAAAGAGAAGAAATCAAACAGGATGAGGGAATCATGGCTCAATCTGGTAGTTTCAGCCGGTTGAATAGCACCAGAAAACTTTGCTCTGGCACAACATAAAGGAAACCAAGATCTGCACCTTTCATGTATGGTCCTATGCCCTAAATATGACAGCAGCAGAAACCAACGAATGTCAAAAGAAACAGTAACAAAACAAGTATGCTAGTAGAAATATCGGTCAAGTTTGAACATTTAAAAATAAATAAGTAAATAAAAACTGGGACACATGCACTATCAAGTTACCTTGCCATTAAGTTGGAGTAATTCTCCCTCAACCCATTTTGGATTTTGAAATCCAAAGTCTGCTATTCGCCCTTGGCCCTTATAACTTGCAACCTTTTCATAAACGAGTGTATTCAAGGTTAGTTGTATATCTCTAGGACAATCCGAAATGACCCAACTCAAAGACAGAAACTACGGTGAAGAAGAAAAGGAATGCAAACCAACATAAAAGTATGTAAGGGGAAGGAGAAAGCTTCTTGAAAGAAATAAATACATACAGACATGCAATCACTAAGAGCAGACTAAAGCAATATAATACGTGAAAAGTACTGCCAATTCGCAAAAATCGGAATTAAATTGAGCATGTAGTTGATGCAACAGCAAGTACGAGGTTATAAATAAAAGAATGTTTGGATACGGCTCAGTATTAAGGTTTGGAGTTCGCAACTAAGCATACCACGATAAGAATTTACAACCATATACGCAGATATGGTGGTATTAAATTGTAAAAAATTGTAAAGTGCAATTACCACTCCTAATTCATCAGGATACATTCCACGGTTGCTGTTACGGTTGACTCTGCCGATTTTAGCACGGAATGTCACCTGCATACCCAAAACAAAATTTAACTTTCCTATAATGAGCACATAGTTGATAGAACTATATGATACAACAAGGATTATTATCGGATTCGAAATGCACAAAACCTGGCCAGCAGGAACATTAAGATCCCCTGTCAACTTCACTGCCTCAACATATTCAAAGAACTCCACATCTGAAGGGTTGTTTACATTGTCGGCATCATTCCAATGTCCAAATTTTCTCCTCAACTGTACTACTTCCGTGCCATAAGGGCCAAATGCACCAACATAGAGTCCTACATGTCAGCCAGAACAATTTATTTATAATGAATTTTTCCAAGGTTACAAATTACAGCACTGCAAGTTGGTCAAACGGAGAAGCAAACTGACCATCAAAAGGATCAAAACCCCCTCTTGGAGTGGAAATCCGACTAAAATATGTATCTTCAGATAACCTACTTCTTTTCTGTGCTTGACTAATAGCAAGTTTGACAATTTCACGCATGTTTTTGGTAACCTAAGTAATTGACATGAAAATCATAATAATCAGATACAGTTTAAGAACTTCGGAAGGGAGGGGCAGAATCCACAATCATCTTTTCCAAGGAATTTTTTGAATAAGCTTACTACAGTCACAAGCATTTGACAATAATAGCTAGAATAGTAAAATAAGCCAATTCTGAAGATAAGTTAATAAAAGTAAAATTGACACAATGTCACTTTTTTTTTGGAAAGTTATATCCACCTAAAGAAAACGAAATATTATTTATGCAGTATCAAATCCATCTTCTGACAGTGTACTAAAAATCAATAAACCAACGAGTAAATTACACTAATATCTCGTTGTTTATAAAATTAACATAAATATCTTATGTACAAAGACCCTTTGCAACTGACTTTCCAGGGATATGCGAACAGGAAAATAAAATGAAGACTGGTCTAACTAGATGTTGTGGTTGATAAGCAAAACTGATACAGAATAAAAGTTTATCATCCGGATGATTCATTATATGCAAAAAGATGCAGACTTATCATCGTAATCATAACAGCTACTCTCTCCATTCTGTGTTAATAGTGGAAAAATAATTATGAAAGAATAATTGGAGAGAGAGAGAGAGAGAGAGAGAGAGAGAGAGAGAGAGTCCAAAAAAACACAAATAATACGGACATGATCCTTTTTCCCCCTCCCCCCTCAAAATGACAATTTTGCTTGACCCAAGAAAGCATTCCTTAATTCAACCAAGTATGCCTTAGCAGAATATATGTTTGATTAATCTTTTTTAAACAATGATTGAGAGCCTCTTATCTAAATCTCACCTTAGAAGCAACTTTGTCAGTCCAAAATGCCTTAGCAACCTCAGGAGGCATAAGCTCTGTGAATCCTTGTGCTGCAAGAGCTGCAACTTTGATATTTGACACTTTACTTTCTCTTGTATCAAGATCTAGATTTCTCCTAGGAATGTGCAAGGCAAAAGAATCTCGTTCCATATCTTTAATTTCAGCAGGAAGTCTAGTAAAGTCGTCCTTAACAGGAGTATCTTCATCGTTGTGCACGACTCCACCAATAAAGAGCTTCATATCCAAATCCTTTTCTTCTCCAGAGGTATCACTATCTCCTCCTAGAGTGACCCCATCAGGTTCGTCCAGATTATTATCTTCCTCTTCAGAATTCTCGCTGGAGCTTGTTTTCTTACTATCTTCTTCCATCAACTGCTTAATAGATTCATTTTCTGCTGCCTCTGTTTCAACAGTGATGTTCATAACTTTAACCTTCAATCCTGGAATTTTTTCTTTAAGAAAATTTATGACACTTTTAATGCCCTCCTCGGTGGCCCCGTCAATGTTACTGTTTTTATCATCATTAGGCTCAGCCTTCTCTTCATGTTCCTCTACCTCAACGGAAGAGATATTTTCAACCTCAGGTTTGGATGGGCTTTTAGCAGGTACAGATGGAGGTTTACTCATTGAATTTCCTCTGTTTCGCCGTAAGTACACTACCTATTAAATGTTACCAGATGAGACATCATTAGCATTAGTGCCTTACATGCATAACGCGAAAGCTAATTATACTATACAGAACGGATCAGCTATGATTAGCTGTATTGAACTTTTTTTTTTAAATAATAATAATAATAATAATAATAATAATAATAATAATAATAATAATATGTTCTGATTTCCAATCCTAAAATTCATTTTATGTTTAGCTTAGTTTCCATTACTGAATATCTGCATCAGTACCCCAAATTATGTTTCTTTGGATATCTATAGGTCATGAATCAGAAGTATCTTCGATCAGATCGAAACAATTCAAATCATCCATGTTTCCTTGAATCTATGGGTAATATTGACAAATTACAAAAAACAATATTTTGTTAAAAATTTTGCATGTTACCTGCATGTGATATGTGTCATCACCATTTTTTACCACATAAATTTCAAATACTGGCGTCCCATTGGATGCTGTAATCAACTGTCTGTAGTAAAAAGCCAAACATAAATAAGCAATTTTTCCTAATTACAAGAATAAAAATTCGAAAGTTGGGGAGAACATACCTTGGACTGTAACTCTTGCCAATGAATCTACCCATACCAGGACTTATATGAATTATTCTACCAAAAGGGTCATCTGAATTTTTTGAGTACCCCACCCACCAACCCACCTGATCATACGTAAAGATAAAATTGGTGTTGGACATCAGTGGATACAGTTCACAGAAAGTTGTTGCCATTACTACCATAATCAATACACACAATTACAATTACAAGTCATGATCACAACTAGGTTCATACCATTTATTATATATCAGCTTTCTATAGAATATCTCTATCTTCCTAGACAACCGAAATAATTATGTTTCCAATGCAGTACAGTGTCTCTATTGCAGGTTCTTAATCTACAATAACAGGCATACCACTCAAGCTCCTATAGTCCTATGAATAACTTCTATTGATATTATCCACAGTCATAAACTTATAACTAACATATTTGACAATGACAGTTTCCAGATTTCTTCCAAAGATATCTCTTTCTTTACTTGGTGAATACCAACTTAGAAAATTAAGAATTTTAACATAAAATCAAGTATTTAGATTGTCACTGATGAGTAAGGAAAAAGTTTTTGTTAGCCCCTGCAAATCAGACAAACAAATTTTCCAAACATTTGTCACATCTTACTCTCTCCTCGCTCTAGACTCTGATGGTTATTGGTTTTGATTGGCACATGGCCTTTAAGTTTTCAAAGAACACAATGTGAGAAAGAAATATGTAATAGTTATTTTGTACAGTAGATATTTTAGCTGTCTTCCCCAGTGGGGGCATGCACAAGACTGGTATGCCATGGTTACTTGTGTTTCTTTAAATCATTGTTATAGTGGAATTATCCAACAAGTTATTATTAGACAAACAAGAAAGAAAGAAACCACTTTCAAAATTACAGGAGGAAAGCTTTGACTTTTTAATAACAGCTGATAGTAAAAAGCAAAGGAATACCAGCCCACTTCCAGTGTTCCTACATAATCTTGAAGCGTCATGATAGCGTTCATCATCTATGGCATCCTGGACATAAAGAAATATGATGTTATAATCAGTAAAATCTCTAAGTAGGACAAATTGAGAGAATGAAAGTCTAACTAATCCAAACAAAAATATTTGTCTAACCTTCAATTGAGCCATAATTTCAGAAACACTGTCCTTGGATGTTGCTTCTTCTATACTTCTCTTCAACTTGGCTGCTTCCTGGAAGTCTTCCTTTTCAATGGCATCTTCAAGTTGAAACTGAAGGGCATGAAGTAGAAATCGTCTAAGTATTTACAATCTACTATTTACTATTTACACAAAGTAAACACTCTACTTTGTCCACCAAAGTCCAAAGATACAAGCATCAACTTCTTCCCTCAATATCATAAAGTAAAATAAATTTAGACCCTCACTCATGGCAAACATCATTAAACTAGCCCCAAATTAGGCTTTTGTTACACTCATTTGTCTCATCGGATTTAAATATCTTTAGATATTTAAGGGACAAAGCTGGTAAAGCGTTTCTTGGCCTGCGTACACAGTTACACTTAATTGTCTTTGTTAAACAACAAATAAATTTAATAATATGCATAATTGAGGCACTAAGTTAATGAATTTCTTTATTTGAGAACAAAGTTTATGACTCTTAGCCAAGTACATCTGCATGAGAAACATAGTACTTCATTTATTTACTTACAAAAACCACCTCAGCTTTCAAAATAATAAATTAATAATTACACCCTGGAAAAATCTTCCGTTGGCTTCTGCTTTTCATTTCTCATAAACATCATCTCATCGTCGTTTAATGGAAAATCAACGAAATTAAAATACAATAACTCCACAAACCACAACGGCTCTATGTCCTTTACTGAACCAAATGATAATTATTGTTATTAGCAGGATAAATATCCCATAATACTTCATTTCATTCAACTATCATCATAAAGTCAAACAGTATTACAATTTTTTTCCTGCTTGGGTATAAACAATAACAAAAAATAATACTCAAGACTAGAATTTAATTGTGAGTGTAACACAGAATGTAAGCATGTGAATTGTGACAATAAGACAATTACAGTGCATCAGAACTAATATCTATAATCTATACTTCTATTTCTATACTATATATACATAAATAAAATGGGGATTAACCTATTTGGGTCAAACTTTTATAATCCATAATACTCCACTTTTCAACTTCCACAATAATTCCCCAATTTACCGAAGTTCACAACACCACGTCCAATTTCTGTCCTGTAGCTAAATTTCAATCTCAATTTTTGTTTTCTTTTCGAATACTATGCTGTTTAATCTGAAGAACAATCGTGCCTGTCAAATTGCTTTGAACAATAACATGAATTAGAGGGGGAAGGGAGGGTACCTTGAGAAGAGAAACGAAGCTCTCAGCCTGTTCAATTTCAGAGAAATGGCGGCACCATCGGTTCCAATCCCACTTATTGACAGAAGAAGATGAAGACGAGGATGACGATGATGAAGTCTCGTAGTTGGTACAGCGGCATAAGTGGGTGCGGGTCCTTCGGGGGAACACTAATTGAAGAGAAAGAGGAAGAGAGTAGTTTTTACTGTTGTTGCTGCTGGGAGCGATGCAACTCAGAAGGAACTTCTTTGGGATAGAATCAAAAGAAGAGGTGGTGGATATGGCCTGGGAGACACCCAAGGTGTTGGCCACAACCACCATGGTTACGGTTACGGATAAAAGAATGGAGTTTGAAGAAGACGATGATGGATGCAAAATTGCAAATTGATGTATTTGTTGTTGGGGATAAGTTTTTCTGATGGCCAAAGGATATGTGCAAATCACTACACTGGATTAGTACGGCCTCAAAGTTAATTACTTTTATCATAATTTTTTATTATAATTCTAATTCTAGGATACTTAGCCACGTATTAGTTCTTAATAATGATTGAACATTATATATATATATATATATATATATATATATATATTAAATTTCTATTGTTAAGTTAAATTTGAGCTGTCATGTATTTTTTAATGTTTATTAAGATTAAATGATGTCGTTTCATTAAATATTTAGAGTCAAAATTAAAATAAGAGTAAATGTTTAAAATGGTCCATAAATTTCAAATCGCTACTCAATTTAGTCCCCAATTTTAAAAAATGACCAACTAAATCTCTGAAATTCTTAAAAGTACATCTCCGTTAGTCCACCGTCTAAACATTGATGATGTGGAGCGTGAAGTACCATATGGGCATTCCAATTGTATGCTGATGTGTACCAAACTTGAATTTGATTCAAATTGGTATTTAAAATTGCTTAATAATACCCAAATTAGTTAATTTTCAATTATAAAGCTCTAATTCCCAAATTATTGTCTTCTCTTCTTCGACCTCTCTGTTGTCTTTTTCTCTTCTTCGATCTCTCTGTTATCTTCCAGTTCATCTTGTTTTCTCGTTTGCGTGAGTGATGATGGGTGGTAGGGAGAGCAGACAAAGTAGTTCAAGTAGGAACAACTCTATAGTGAGACCTTATAGCAGCAAATGAATGCACAATAGGGGAGGTAAGAACGTTATTTTCTACAACTGCGGGATTCAGATGATGATGAAGTACTCAATGACAGTAGAGAATTCTGGTAGACTATTTTATGGTTGTCCAAACTATGAGATAACGTTATGGCTCTGAATAAAATTAAGATGGTTTCACTTTGAGTTTGGATTCACCTGCGTTTTTTACTTTGCAGTATGGAATTCATTGTAATTTCTTCTGCTGGATTGATGGATGTGAAAAACCAGTTTATGCAATACCCATTTCACAAGAAATTTTGCATTAGTTTAATAGGAGGATAATATGCTTAAAGAGTGATGTTAAAACCTTAAAGATGATGATAATGGTGTTGCTGGCTTTTGTACCTTTGGTGTGTGTAAGTGTGTTTAGGTTTAGCTTGTTGGATTTTATTGTAAATAAATGATGAATGTATTATAAAATTTTAAATTTCTTAAGTGGTATGTAATGTCTTGATGAAGATGCAAAAAAATAAAATACTAATTTTGCATGAGTTCAACTCTTGATTCTCATTGAATTTCTAGATAGTCATTCACCTTCTTTATTGATTGCATATGCCTATTGAATTTCTGGACAGTCATTGCTCTAACACACTTCCAAAGCAAGCTCTTTAAGTGAGTCCTTTCATTGTTTCTAGAAGTTTTGTCACAAGGGACACGCACAGGTGATGCGCACCTGGCATAACCTCACACAATGTTAGGATCAGACCCTATAAAGTAACAAAATAGTCATTCAATATATGTTACAGTCACCGATAACACAGATAACTTAATTCGGAATAGTCTTTCAATTTTTTGTTATTAATGCAAAATAGTCCTTCAAATTGTGTTCATTAATTCAAAATGATCCTTAAAATCATATATCATGCTTTTAATTGAACCTTATAGTCTATAGGTTATCTTCTATATGTCAAAGATGAAGCACTAATTATGCTCTATCTGATCTCTAATATCTTCATGCAAGAGCTCCAAGAACCACTTTCAGGTGCCTTTGTTCTCAACATGAACAGTAACCCATACAATTGGATATACATGGTTATTTGCGTCCTAACCCATGACGCGCAATAGCCAACCTCCATAATAGGTCTTCAAAAAGCACCATCTAGTCTTACCAAGGGGCTACAGTCACCCACAAACTTTTTCTTGCACTCATCTAAATAGACATAAAACCTTTTAAATAGACCGTCTCTGTTAGGCATTAGACTAACACCTAACTTGATAATTGAACCCGGATTAGATCTCAACAACTTCTCTGCATAATCTCTGAGTTTATCATGTTCCTACTTGGCTACTTTAGCTTCTCTCTCCACCACCCATCATTACCCACGCAAACAAGAAAATAAGATGAATTGGAAGATAGCGGAGAGGTCGAAGAAGAGAAGAAGACAGCAGAGAGGTCGGAGGAGAGAAGACAATATTTTGAAAATTAGGGATTTATAATTGAAAATGGACTAATTTGGATATTATTAAGCAATTTCAGATACCAATTTGAATCAAATTCAAGTTTGGTACACATCAGCATACAGATGGAATGTCCACATGGCACTTCACACTCCACATCATCAACGTTTAGACGGTAGACTAACGGAGATACACTTTTGAAAATTTCAGGAATTTAATTGGTCATTTTAAAAAAATTGGGGACTAAATTGAGTAGCGATTTAAAATTCAGGGGCCATTTTGGGCATTTACTCATTAAAGTAATATTGTTTTGTCAAGTTAAGTATAGAAGAATATATGCTTAAATATTGTTCGGTGGTTCGGGTATCGAACGGGTCAGATCTGGAGGTAGTAAAAAAGTGGGTGATTGTGAGATGGGTGCTGGAGAGCTCCGGTGAATGACTCCTCCGGCCTGACGGGTTGAAGATGAGGTGAGGCCACCTGCAAGGACTCCAACGCTCAAGTCAATGTCCGTACAAGAGGCGCCTATTAGGGTTAGGGTTAGGTAACGTACCTCTGGGGAGGGGTAGGACCCTCCCCTTATATAGTCTATACTGGAGTGGGTCCCACGCGGACATACCCTCTTTCCTGGAAGTTTCCTGCCCAGTTGTCCAGGTTCACGCGGGGGAGGAGGGGATGACGTTCGGGTCACCTCCCGGCCAGGTTCGGTAACCCGTCGGGTCGGTCAGACGTCTGGATCTAGGTCTTTGGTCTCCGTTGGGTTGGGCCGGAACATTAAGTAAGGTATTAAGTAAGGTATCTTTCTTCAGTGTTCATCTTTCTTTATTTTTTTTCAATGGAAAAAAGTATTAAGTAAGGTATCAGTAAAAGGCATTAAGAGAAAAAGCAAAGAGAGTTATCTAGAAAAAGCCAACAAATTATGTCAAACTATTTTGTATATTTTTTTATTTTGTACACATGATCCTAAGTGGAATCTCTTGCTAAACTAGGTGAGCACTTAGTGGTTGCAAGTCTAAAGAGTGACCTAGCCAAATCTAGTTTGGATAGAAATTGGGTTTGTCTCAAATGAGATTGGGTTGAATTCTAAAAAAAATTGGTGTTTGTAATCATTGTAAAAGATAGTAAAAATTCCACCACTGTTGTAGGGAGACTGAATGTAGGTCAGATTGCACATTATGGCTGAATCAGGATACATGGCTGTGTGATTATCTCTTCTTTACTCTTGTTCAGTTTTACTTCAATATGAGACAAAATAAAAGTGTCTCCGACATTGTTTATTTCTTATAAGTCACAGCTATCCAAAAGCTAAGAGTTAATCTGTTCCTGATCGCATCGTGAAGAGACAAAATAAAATTATCTCCTGAAATCTCAGTTTGACAGATTTGACAGCAACTAAGTTCCATTCCAGTCAAAAGCAAAAGCAATAGAAATTTAAAAAGAGGTCATAGAATCAACTCCCCCCTTCTCTAGGCCATTTACAAACCTTCAAAAAATTATAAATGTAAAGATTGAATTTCTATTTGTATGGTAAGATATTCGCTATTTATTTGTTGATTATTTATTTCACCTAATTTTTTGGACATTGTAATATTTAAATACTAATTTCAAAATTAAATAGGATATGACTCAAATAAATAAAATATTTTATATTTAGTGTATTTTTGTGGCTAAAAAAAATATAATATAAGATTTTAATGTGTGATGTACACATATATTGTCCTTTTTGTGAATGTCCTAAAATATGAATATCATTATACAAAATAGCAAATCAAAAGGATTGATTTGATTTTTTTTAACTTTAGGGTTAAAGAAATTGTTGGGTACTATTCTGAGACTTATCTAGAACCAAGGTGATTTGGGCCTGAACATGAGGTCCAGACTCTTTTAGGTAAAAGATCTGATATCTTCTCCAGCAAGAATGAAGTCGTCCGAGTTTTTCGTGAGGAGGTGGGGGTGGTATCTACAATGGACTCCGATAATTAAGTTAATAAGGGTTTTAAAAAGGCTTTTAGTAGATTGGAGTTCAAAGAATATTTAAGAGTGTCAGTATATTTATAGGTGTAGAGATGGAGTCAATAACCACCTTTTGAGTAGTTCCACGTTTGATTGGAGGTTGGTTACTCCCTTTTGGTAGGAAGGTTATTGAGATCTCCTTTCTAGATGAATAGGAGAGATAATAGGAGTTAGTTACTTATTTGGATAAGTAGCGTTGAGCCCATGTCGCCGTGCCCGACCTCCATGAGGTCGTGTAGCCTTGAACAATACTTGTAGAGTGTTGATTGGGCTTTATCCCTTTTGGGCCCTTCCAGGTTGTGGGACAGGATATGAACAGTGTCCCTGCCTGATACCGAGCTTCTTTAGGTCGGGTTTAAGCATTTCTAAGTCGGTCATGATGTCTTGTAGCTTTTGTTCCCTCACGTCAAGTATGCTACCCTCCTTGGGGTTAACTCGGGTACTCGACGTGTTTTATGAATCTGAACGTTACGTCTTTTCGTAACCATTTGCACGTATTTTTATTTACCTTGGTAACTGTGTATGTCATTAAATGAGGGGTAAATTTACTATTTTTCCCTAGTGGCTATATAAAACATAATCCCTTTTCTCTTTCGTCTTTTTCGTTTCCACTTCTGAGATTTTTACTTCATTTTTCTTGTTCGATTTTTACTTCATTTTTCTTGAGACTTCTTCTTCTTCTTCGTCTTTGTCTTCTTCTTCTTTGTGGCTCCATTTCCTTTAATCTTTCAAGATTTCACTATCTTGATTCTTTGTTTGTGTTACTTTTCGATGTTTTAGGATCGTCTGTTTGCATTACTGTTGCTCACGTTCTATCTTTCCTTCTATTCTTCCTCAAGGTTAGCTTTTCTTTCCTTATTATTGTCATTGCGAGTAAAGCTTTTGTGTTTCGGGTGCAGGGACAATCTTTCCATCAACCATGATGCTATCAGGACTAATAAGGGAGAGATCCACCTCGGGAGCTACAACTCGGAATTGAGCCTTTAGATTGTCAACTAGCACGCCCATCCCTAAGCTATAGTCTCCTCTAGCTCCACATATTTCTCCTTTGACTTGGCAACTTCGTCCACCAAATCAAGCTTCTCCCCGAAGACCCTAGTATAACTCTCTTCAGCTTTTTTTTCTAAGTTCTCTGCCATTACTAAAACGGTCTCAGATTGTTTCAACCTCTCCCGAGCTTTAGCAAGGTCAGAAGCAAGCGACTCCTTTTCAGCCTCTAACTCCTTTTTTAACTCCCTCAAAGTATGCTGAGTGGTATCAAGGGAAGTCTTCTCTAACTCTCTCAGCAAAGTTGCACACACTCTGGCTGTAAATCCCAAGAAATTAATAAATAATTAGCCAATAAATTAATTATTATTTAAAGAAATGAGGAAAAATAATTTTTATAATTTAGAGGAGTAGAAATATTAAAAATATAAATTTTGACACTAATTTAAAAGATTTTGACCCAAAATTGGACCAATGGACCAAACCGGTTGAACCGGCCCAAACTGGGCCCAAAATTCAAAGCCCACTTACATAAAAACCCTTTTCCCCATTCTTCTCAGCACTTCAGATTGCACAAAGAGGAAAATAGAGTGAGCGTGATTTGGGAAAACAGAAACGGTATTCACCGTAAATTTTTGTCGCCCATAACTTTCAATCCGAAACTCCAATTAACGAGTCGTCAACCACCACGTGTTCATCTCGAAATTCTCTTCAAATCTATCTGGATAAAGTGCTAAGATATTAGCATTTATCTCCCAGTTCTCTCTCTTCTAAATTTTGTGATTTTAGGGTTTAGGTATTCAGGAATTGAAAAATTTTGATGGTTTAGGTGAACTCTTGCAGCAGATAATCACTGGATTTTGTCCAATTAATCCGTGGATAAGGTAAAACACTGTTCAACCCTTGTAAAATATTAAATTAGTGAACCTTATGATGATTATAGTGATATTGTGCGAACTAGATTGTGTTCTTGTTGATTTGGAATTCAATTAGGCGGTTTGAAATGAAATCCGGGTGATTAAGTTTGAGAAATTAACGTTTGAAAACTTGGAGCTTGTGAAAAGATAGGTTTTTTGAAGAGTCCTGAGCTCAGGGAGGAATCGACCAAGGTATGGTTTTGGTTTCTCGTAGTTAATGTTTAATGTCACATGAAAACTTATACTAGAAGACCTTAAAATAGGAATGAACTGAATGAATTATTGATGGATTGTGTAAAAGGTATATGATGTGTGACTTGATTTTGTAAACAGTTTGTTATTAGAGTTGGTTAATTTTTAGAAAAGATTTAATATTGAAAATTAGTTTGATTTTGAAATAATTTGATATTGGAAATGATTTGAATGACTGAGAGGTGTTTGGTTTGGTGGTTGGAACCCTTGAAGGGTGAGAAAAGTCCGAGTTTTAGAGGAGGTGCTGCCGAATTTTTTATGGAAATTGGAGGTTTTGTTTGAAGTGGTTATTTAGAAATATTTTGGTTTAAGGATTTAATGATTTGATCTTGAGTTATTAAGAAAACGATTATGTTTTGAGTTTGATTTATTTAGAAAAGAATGAATTAAGTTTTGAGTATGAATTTTTTATGAATGATGATGATATTAAGACTAATTGTTGACCTTTTGTCGCAAGATGTGACTGGACACTTTAACTTCCCAGGTTCCCCCATGAGCATGCATATATATATATATATATATATATATATATATATATATATATATATATATATATATATATATATATGGATATTAAATATTATATTTGAGCTTGGATTTTGACTCCATGAAATATTATATTATTGAGCTTGGAATTTGACTCCATAGAATATTATATTTGAGTTTCGAGTTTAACTCCATGGATATTATATTTGAGCTTGAGGATGCGCGCACAGAGGGACTGTCCAATAGTTAACTATCAGGACATGTCGGGTTGGATGTATAACTGACAGATGAGACTCATCAGCCATAGGACAAACATGCATCATATGCATTTGTATATTTCGCTTGAGTGTGCATTGTTTTGGTTTGCTTAAGTGCTTAACTATGCTTATCTACTACTTGTTCTATTTGCTGTAATTGCATCTCTGTCTGTGTTTTCCTTGCTTGAATTGCATGTGTATGTTTTTCTGAGAAACCATTTTTGGCGGAGGTGGGGGGGTTGTTCCATCGGTGATTCGGAGGGTTGAAGGGGACAGAAAGTGAAGTGTATGTTAAGTTAAAGTTATTAGATTTAGAACTTGAATACCTTAGATAACTTACCTAATTTCTATTTTAGTTGGGTCTTTAAGCTGAAATCAGAGTGTCGGAGTTCTAGGAATGCCTCTGGCTTTGTCAGAGCCTTTTATATTAACTATGCGGGCACCTTTACCATGCTGAAAATCCCCGGTTCTCATTCCATTTATATTCTATTATTTTTCAGATGCAGGTCAAAAGGCATCTCGCTGAGCGTCTGGAGTTTTTTGTGCAAGCAAAGTTTGGTTATTTTGGGATGCTGTATTTTGTATTTATGCTATGTATATATGTAAATAGATTCTCCTCTGTATATATTTTATGTTTTTTCCTCCTAGAAGTGATTTGGAGAAACAGGTGTTTATTATGTAACTTGAGTTTTATTTTGGGTTGTATATATATAAAATTATATACTCTGGCCAGCCTTAGCTTCGCAGGTCAAGTCTGGAGCTTAATATCTGTGTTTCTGAAACTCTGATCTGTATATTATGTTTTTAGCTTTCTTTTGATCTCACCTATCTGTTTTACGATTAACCTTGCGAGTGTGACACGATTTTCTGTTTTCACTTTTGTTTAGCTTATTCTTCAAGACTCCTAAATATGAATTCTTTCTATTATATTTATGTAATTATTTTACTTTTAGAGGTCGTAATACCTCGCCACCTCTGCTTTACGACTTAAGCGTAAGGCTCTGCGTGGTAGGGTGTTACACTTACACTAGCGTCCGAACTCCACCTCGGGCAAGTACCTGGAGATGGTTTTTTACAAAAACATCATCTATGCTAATAAAGCTGTGGAAAAGGATGTGTTTCTCACTCCAAGCTATTGCTCATAAATACCCATTGATTCTGTAATCTTAGATTTTTAAGGTTCGGCTCGGGATTAGAAGGTGGAGGAAGAGTTATTTGCTTCCCCGAGCTAGAGGAAGGAGTCGGTTGAAGAGTCAAATTGACAATAACTTTTACCAAGGCTGACGCACCTGAGCCTGATTTAGAAGGAGAGGAGAGGTCGCCAGATTCACCAACTTTTTTTAACTGGATAGTTCGGGCAACAACATTCTTCCTAGCAGTACGAAAGGTTCTCATAGCAGCCGACTTGGGAGCCATCTTTTCTGCACGATATCAAAGTCAGACTACATTAACTAACAAAGCAATCAGCAAAATCATATCTATAAAATGGATAGAATTCTACCTAGCTCGGGTCGGATTTGGCTCGGATTTCCCAAGTATTTCTTGGTATCCAGATAAAGAGCTCGGCCCTAGTACTCCTAGAATAAGGCAATTACACTCTCTTCGACCTCATTCAAATCATCTAGGCCATACTTAACAACTACAAGGTTCTCCTCCCAGTACAAGCTAAAAATAGGCTCATCCCTTTCATTCAGAAAGAAAGGTCGGACACCCTTAACAGCACGGATCTTAAAAAGTAATTTTTGAAGTTAAGAAACGACTCATCGTTCTCCTGAACAACTCGGAAGGAGATCTAGCCCTATTTCTTAGAGTTGAAGGGTTTGGTGATGACACAAAGATAACAGAAGACCTTCAGAGAAGGCAAGACGTCAAGCTCCCAGCAAAGAATTTGATAAATCTTTAAGAATCCCCAAGAATTGGGATGAAACTGGGAAAGGGCAACCTTACAGACCCTAAGCACATTGGATTTGGAGTAGGTAAAAGGAAGGCTAACCCCTAATTTCGTAAAAAAATACTCATACACATTTATGAAATAGCACTCCAAGTTACTAAATTGGAGAAAACACACCCTCTCCTCAAGATCGGCAACTATGATCTCATATCTATGCTCATCTTCTCAATTTTCACACAACTTATGGTGCCTACGAAAGGTCTCAGTATACTCTCTATTAATACCAGGGACGAGAGTAAGAACATATATATCTATCCAGGTCAGGTCGGATGGAACCTTAGAGGACATGTTGGGAATAACTGACCGAGACATACAAGTTATACCTACAATACAACAAACAAAGGAAAATTTTCATAACAAGTCAAAAAGTCGGGTAACAATCACAAGAAGTCGGGTAGTCATCAACAACACCAACAAATGATTATAGTTCTTACAAATTCTCATAAACATAAAAACTAACATCACATTATCAGATATAGAAATGACACCATTTGGGGACAACACAACATAAAAACCCTACACTTAGGTTGACCAATAACAGTAACAAACAAACGTTCAAATACAAAAAAGAAAAAGAAGTAAAGTTTTCCAAATAATTTCTCAAATAGACAAAAGAAGCATTGCCAAAGGTCATAACAACGGCATTGCCCAGAACATAAAACCGAGACATAAGTTCAAAAGATGAGAACACTAACCTTAAGGAATGCGAAGTGGAGAAAGGGACACTTGAACAGCAAGATACGAACGTTCTACTTCAAAGTATAGACAAAGTCTTCTAAACCTCAAGGAAAAAAATCTTGAATGCAAAAACGGATGCAAGAAAAGCATAGTTATCAAATCCGGACCAGAAAACAGGTGAACCGGATCCTTAATCGGTCCGGGTTAACAGTCAAACCAGACAAGCAAGAGAACCTGGCAAACTCGAAAAACCCGGTGAAAACTGGATTAAACCGTAAATCGAACTGGACCGGTCAGCCTGCGAACTGTTATAAACGCCTTTTTATAAATATATTATAACGTATTAGACATATCCTAATTAATAGCTTTATCTTATTAACTCTTTTACTCATGTAAAATTTAAAATCCTTACACTTTTAACTTTTTATTCTAATAAGTAATTTTATATTTAATTTAATTAATTTTTTATTTTATATTGACTCACTTAAATTAATTATTTTTTAATTTACATAATTATTAAAAATATTAAATGTTGTTAAATATTCTTTAAATTAAAAAGAGAAACAAAAATATTTTTATTAATCATACCATATTTTTGTTATTGATAATTGTATAATATTTATTAATATTAACTCTTTTTCCAACATATATTTGATTAATATAATTAATTAATAAATTATTAAAATATTAAAATAACTTAATTTTGTATAAAAAATTATTATAAAAAGAAATTAAATTTTATATAATTATTTAATTATAACCGAGTCAACCGGTTTAACCTGTGACCCAACGGTTGAACCAGTGATCCGGTGACCCAGTAATCTCACCGGGTTAATTATCGGTTCGGTTCTGATAACTATGAAGAAAAGAATATCGAAGAGATTTGTTGAAAGAAAGAAGATGATGAAGTACAAACGTTTCAGAAGAAAGGCAAAAAAGAAAAAAGAGAGAAATGAGTTCGAGTATTTAAGACACTAGGTGTAAAACGGTGATTGCACAACCCCTCATTTATAGCGCACAGTTACCAAGGTAACCATAGGGTGACGTGCACAAGATATGAAAAGACGTAACGTCTTTTCATTTAAAACACGTCAAGTACCCGACGTGATACCTGAAAGGCGGTATATTTGACCTAATACGCTAAATCTACAAGGAATCAGTTTGATCTATAAATGCTTAAGTCTGACCTTTTAAAGATTGGATTTAAGAAGAGGTATTGTATACTCTAACCCAAAAATATAGCCAGACCCAAAAGGAATAAAAGTCTACCGAACGAAGGTGGCCCCATCTACTCCTACCCGACCTCATAGAAGTTGGGCACGATGACGACAGTTCAATCTTACTTATTTGAATAAGTTACTAACTCCTAAGATATCTCCTATCCGTCTAGAAGGGATATCTAAACAACTTCCCTAGAAAAGGGGAATGGCCATCCACCATTCAAGATGGAACTACTCTAAAAGGTGGTTATCTTTTCTACTATAAATACACTAACATACTTAAGTATATTTATAACTCAATCTACTAAAAACCTGCTTTAAAACCTTGCTAACTTGAGCATTGGAGTCTCTTGCATGTACCACCTCCACCTCCTCATGAAGAACTTGGACGGCGGCACTTTGGCATCAGCGAAGTCAAACGCTGTTCTAAAAGGAGTCTGAACCTCACGTTCAGGCCCAAATCTATCCGTTTCAGGTAAAACCTTAGAACAAGCGTTAAGTACGATTTTGGTTCCTAACGTAGAGGCCAAAAATTTATTTCGTCCTCGGCCTTTTTTTCGCTACAAAATGGTCTCGAAGATTTCAATTTGTTTTAAAATCATCCTTCGGACGAAAATACCCTTCCCTTTCTTCCCCAAAATCAACCAGAAACAAAAGTAGAACCTGAAGCTAAACCAGAAGTGGAAGAACAGCAGAAGCAACATCAATGAAACAACAACAACCAGACGAAGAAGAACAATGACAACAATGGATCATGTATACAATTAACCATTAAGAAATTCAATAACCTAAGCCAATTCTATCAAACCTAAGATAATTCAACAACAACAACAACAACAACAACAACAACAATTCAGCAGCAACTTTTAGCAATTCAATAACCTAAGCTAATTCTATCATACCCACCTAAAATCAACTAACAGAAAATTAAAATCCAGCTAAACTAATCTAGAATCAAATCAAGGAACTAACACTAATAAAAAAATTGAAAGCGAAATGGTAACTTGGATTATGAAAATAGAAAATAGAAAAGAGGGTCAGGGGAGACAGTGGTGGAGCGTCGATGGTCTAGAGGGAGGAGAACGGGCAGTGGTGGCTCTGGTTCCTTCTACGACAGGGATTGAGGAAGGGGAACAGGCAGTGATGGCCTAGTTCTTTCTGCGTCAGGAATTGAGGGAGTCTGGGGCGAGATGGCGTGAATAGACAGTGGGAAAGAAGGGCTCCACGTTGCTGCGTTGGTGAAGCAGGGAAGGCTCGCCGGCGGTGAGCTCTGGTTCGAGGAGGTCCGAGACAAGGAAGGAGAGAAGGAGGGGAGAGGGTCGCGGTTGCTCTAGGGTAAGCGCGAAGGGAGAGAAGCAGCAGTGGCAGCGAGGATCAGCGGCGGTAGCCTTTCCCCTTCCCCTTTCCCTTCCCTTCCCCACATTCCCTTTCCCTTCTTTTGAACCAACTCCCCCAAGCGTGCGTGATTCCCTTCCCCCTTTTCCCCCTTATTCAATGTTTTTTCTTTAGTTAGGGTATTTTCGAAATTAAAATTAAAATTTGGTAAAAATGACGATTTTAAAACAAATTGAAATCTTTGAGATCATTTTATAACAAAAAAAAAAAATTAGAAACGAAATAAATTTTTGGCCTCTATGTTAAGAACCAAAATTGTACTTAACCTCTCATAACAATAACTATGCACACCAATAATGGACAGCTATATATGCATGCAAGCTTATAGATATAGTCTGTTAAAACTTAAAACAAAGAATACTATATATTTTTGGTACATATTCTCTTGCAAATCATTATTGGGAAACTTGTATACAAGATGATAAATTCGGTTATTATAATAAATTAAGTATACAGATTATATTAAAATAATAATCTGAAATAAATTTATTAATATTATTTTTAGATTTTTAATATTAAAATAAATTTGGTAATTGGTTTATGGAATGTCTAAATAATATTATAATATTATTTTTAGATTTTTAATATTAAAATTAATTTGAAAATTAATTTGTGGGATGTGTAAGCCATTGATTTATTGATACAAAGGATGCGGAAGTGTATCAACGTGAGTAATTGGGAGGGCAAAACAACATTGGACCTAATCGAAGCTTTTCCAGAGATTCAAAGAACATCATTGAAGGCTGGAGCAAACCATGGTTCATCAATTCCTGATTTTAAATCATAAGTTATCATTTGCAGCTTTTTTTTTTGCCTTCTAAATTTACATCTTTATTATAATTTAGGAAAATTTTTTAATATACCCGAAATATTGAATTCTAATAACAGTTGATTTTAATTATATTATATATATATATATATATATATATATATATATATATATATAATTAAAATCAACTATTAAAATAACTAGAATACCAAAATATCAAAAACACTTAAAATTCCTTTTTATAATTTAATAAATTTATTTAATTATGACTGAATCCTAGGTGTGATTGTCAATTCGATTTTGATAATTATGGTGGACAGTGGATCTTAACATGCATTGGATAAACAACAATCAATTTTGACTGATTAGATTGGAGCATTTCTTCTCTATTTCTATCAATTTCCATTGCTAAAAAAAAAAATACAAAACAATGGAAAGTGATCTTACCCTAGGTAAGAAGGAACAAAGGTTTATAGTTTCGAAAATAGAAAAAATAAACTGCAACATACAACTTTGAGAATTTTCAACTCTTACAATTATTAGATCACTATACACACATCTGCAGGTCCAACCCTATTTTTTTCCTAAGCGAAAAAGGTGTACTTTCATCTATCAAGTGTTATTTCTGCAACATTCCTCAGAAAAAGGAAACTGATCCATTTCTTCATGGATCAAAAACAGGAAATTTCTAGTAGACAATTCCAAAAGCTTCAGCCAATCGCTGGATACGGATATCTGTCCTTCAACTTCCTTAGAATGGGTTAGAAATATAAAAGTTCAAAAAGAAGTATAATTTTCTGTAAAGAGTAACAGTAATGCATTTATTTCAACAGAGCCCTGGTCACAAGTTAGACACATTTCTTGTTGTACCAGGTACAACACCATTTTCGGCATTTTCTAACGCGTTGTCTGTCTCCCCATTTGGCCCTGTAATTTCAGCATGCACTGGGTGGACAAGTCCTTGTAATCTCAACAGGTAACTCTGGCTAGAAGGTTGCAGTTGCACATATCTGGTTGATGTTCCAACACTACTCTCAGAAGACTGCTGATATTCGGAACGAATATTGGACAGAGCACTAAGATCAAGATTTGGAAAAACCGAGCAACGACACTGAGGACATTTCACATTCAGCTGAAGCCATTCGTCGATGCATTCAACATGAAAATTGTGAGCGCAAGGAAGACCACGAACCTGCACATTAGGTAAGAAAACAGTTTTCAATTGCTCTTAATGACATATACTGCATCAGAACTTCGTTGAAGTATAGAGCTGCAGTAATTTGTGAAGATAGACACAGCAGAAGAAAGAGTATACACATAAATCATTTAACGTAATGTGATTGATGGAACATGTATTATTTTAGAACAATATTTTGTTATTATCGCTAAATAGAGTCCCATATATTCAGATGGGATGAGAAGTTTTATCAATCATTCAAGTAGTAAGTTAAAAGCATGCTTTTCAAGCACACAGCATAAGGCCTGATCTATTATATACCTCATTGCCTTCACGGAACTCTTCTAAGCAGATGAGGCATTCACTGCAGTCAGTTGGAACAGCCTTTAGGCTGAACCTTGGGAGTTCCTGAATTAAAGCTTTGACTGCTTCTCGCTACATTCAACTCAGACACGAAAGTCAACTATTAGTAAACTATGGTAGAGAGATATAAACATATATAAGATATTTAAATAAGATGTTATATATGAAACTGCACATTTTTCTTATTTTTTAATTAATAAAATAAAAAAGGAAATTAAATCAGAAATATAAAAATACAATATATTTCTCATATAAACATAATCAATATACCGTCCAAAACACAAGATACTGATACAAATAGTTTCATGCGTCATGACAGAAGCCAAACAATATATTTTTAATTATCACATATGAAATAACGTTTACTCTGCTATCTGCTTGCAAAAGAATAGAATAACCTGAGCTGGAGTTAGGTAAAGTCCAGGATGATATGCAGCAGCATCTTGGTTCATGCCCCTTGATTCTTGACCTGCAGCTTCAAATGCCCAATCAGGCACTCGGATCATTTCAACTAGAACCTAACAAAAGGAAAATAGCTATTTTTATCAACACTGTCAAACTACAGAGAACCAAATAGGTATTCATATTCAACTATTTTTTATCAAACGTCAAACCACTAACATCATTAACATATAATCTGTATGTGGTTTTGCCTCCAGTCTTTTGTACTGCCTTTATTGGATCTTCTACCAATAGATATCAAAATCGATTTGGTAACTAAGTCAGTGATTCAACCGATGGCCCGGTGGGTCAATGGTCAAACCGTTTAAATCAAAATTGATCAATTTAATATTTAAAAAATATAATTTAATATAATTTGTATAATGAGAATCATAATTTAATGTAAAAGAAAAAATGACATCAAAGCATCAGAAACAAACTCATCATAATATAATTTGGACAAGGAGAATTGTAGGATTACAATTTATACATGGTATCCCCAACGAGCCATCCCATCAATTATTACTGAAATCAACAAATATTAGTCGATAAATATGAATATAAGAGAATCTTTTATGGTCCAATTTTGTCAGCAAGGTGGGGAAGGCAGTAGGAAGAGGATTTCTTTCCACATCATTCCAGATGCCATTGAGAAATATCCCTATGAAGCCAAATATAACAGGATAATAATACCAAATAAGTATTGAATAACATGGTCCACATTAAAGATAGCACTTACCCCATATTCAGATATAGGAATACCCTGTTGGGCACGTAATAGATGTGCTTGTCTTCGCGTCAACCACTACCAAGCATTCAACATTCAAAAATGAGAACAGACACAAAGACCTAAGAAAAAATTAACAGTATTCTGTGTTGCAGAAACAAGAACAGCACAACATGCAGAGGAAAAAGGAACTTTGATAATAGAAAGTGGAAACAAGTCACAGAAAAATGGGTAAAAACAATGTAGTACTAACCTTCCCCATTGACATGCAAGCAATACAAATGAGTCCACAGTAGCTAAAAAGTAACCAGATGAGAAAGCCATATTTTTTACCATCTCCATTCAACTGCAGGTAATTAGTTGCATCATGCATCATACACTTGTTTATAAAGTATCATTGAGGAGTGAGGATTAAATGAAAGCAAGCACATACACAAGTCTTGGAACTGATGAACCACAGAGAACCAATTATAGTCCAAACCCAAAGAAATGGATAGAGAAGCAATGCAAGGATTGAAAGAACAACCACTCTTCCACAGAAACGAGCATATCTCTGCTGCCACCCAAAATCTCTAAAACAAAGATGGGTGAAATAAAAGAGCAAGTGAATTAGCACTGGGAATTAACATATCAAAACATTAGGGTACTACTGCATTTCAGTGATTGTAGTAACGTAAAATTTAGTGATATGGACCCAGAAAATTCATTGTCCACAATTTCAGATATGAAGATGACCTTTTCTGTAAAACCACAGGATAAAAGAAGTTAAGAACCACAAAATTTCAAGAAATTATCCTGCCTTCTGCACAATAGTAACAGTATTACCTAAGTCATACATCCAGGCAAAGAATTGCTGTTCTTTGTTGGTATAAAAATGAATATGCTGCCCACAACTTTAATTTCAAAACTAATTGTAATCTATACTAGAAATAGTTAAATCAATTCCATGTAGATTGATTCCACCAACATGATATTTATTGGTACCAATATTATTGTCTGTACATGATCCATAGTTATAAAATGCAGGATTTCAGTCATTCCAAGATGAGGACTACCTCAGACTGGAGTATAAATATCCAGCTTTAGTTGATGAAATGGATTGAGGAATGACTTAACAAACATCAACTATGGAGTAACTAAGGTATATTTACACGAAATTAACTTTATGACTAAACTCCTCTTCTAAATTTATTTCTTCCCACTACTCTACCTTGTGTTTAATAATAGGGGTATAATTAAAAAGAAAAGAAACTAATTACTAATATCTAAATTGTCTGAATGGACAATTAGTTGTGGAAAAACAAATTCTCCAGATAAGGCAAGTATTTCCAACTAGAGAAGTACACAGCAATTCATCCTACTTTAATTTCACCAAGGGATCAGCCAATGCAAATTCTCTTTATTCAAATTGGAAGGAGAATTCTAAAAAACAATAACATCAAAAGTTGAGAGTTTGGGAGGCCTTACAAACCCATTCCAGAAGCAAGTCCATTGTCAACAAACATCAAAAGCCGGAAAGTAAACACAGCAGTGTAATCAATCTGAACCATTCAAAGAAACCAAAAGAGCAAATAAGCATAAATCACTCGACAACTTCTCTTATCAGAGAAGTAAAATTCCAGCACTATTAATATAAGGAACCCACCATAATCCATAGATGCAAAGGGTAGCTACAAGATTGGTAGCGCTTCCAACTGATTGCCACAACAACTCTACAAGTCAAAAATGGTCAAAGAATACAAATACACTTGCACAGTAACCATTCGTTGCAGAAACATAAGATCTTTTATATTCTTTATTTTTTCCTTATAGCATTTTTTTTTTACTAAATAATTCATCAGAATCTAATATGCATATCCATTGGACATTTGCACCTAATCAATCTGGTTTGACTGATAAAACTCTTCTAGCTCAATTTTCTCTAATTTTTTTTCCTCGTCAATTATGAATGTGGAACCAATCAATCAAAGATTAATCACTGGAAATCAGCATAATGATTCGAGTTTTTGAAAGGATACACGCTGGTGGCGAGCATGGATAGGAAGAACCCATCGTACCTGCAAAGAAGAGAGTGAGTTGCATATGAAAATTGTGGGTTTAAGTAAGAGACAGGAGAATGAAGAAAGAAGGATTGAGACGAACCACTGGAAATTGACGCCCCTAACGGCCATTGCGAAGGGAGGGGAAAAAGGGGGTTCAGGAAAACCCTAGATTGAAACGGTGTCGTGTTGAAGGATGGCGGTTATGGAAGAGTGGGAAATGCATGAATGCAAGAGAGGGGGGTGAATTGTTTGTGGAAGTGAGAAGAACAATGAATCAGCACTGAAATGGAGAGGGACCTCAACTCCAGCTTAGCTTTGATTTTCAGTTTCCTCTGTAAGGAACTCGGTCTGAGCTAATTCAGTAATTCAGTAATTTACCTTAACACTTAACACTTATTTTTTGTTTTGTTATTTTTTGGGTGGAATGATAGTTCTAGGAGTACTTGCAGTGCATTTTAAATCGGTTTTAAAAAATAATCCGATCTAAAATATATAATTTATTGTAATTTGGATTGATTTGATTTTTAAAAATAATATTTTATTATTAAAAAAATAATTTTAAATTGATAAGACAAATAAATAAATCAATTTTATTTTATATTTACTAAATAATAATAATACAAAAAAACCTAATAAGTTATAATTCAAATGACATAGTCTCTTTATACTTATTTAAAAGGTTGCGAATTCGAATTTTTCTATTTTCAATAAAAAAATCAAAAAATAAAAAATAAAAAATAAAATAAAAATTAATAAATTATAACTTAAATGACATAATTTCTTCGTTTGCGAATCCGAATCTCTCTGTAGGCTCATAGCAGTTGCAGTTAACAGGGAGGAAGTTTCGGGCTAAGTTGTTTTTCACATTAGATCTAGATTAGCTAGCGAGCTAATCCATCCCTAATTAGGAGGCCGATTTGGTATTTTAGGCTTATAGAACAAAATTCTGCTTGGGCTCCTGACATTTAAAGGCTACTATTTTACTTTTTTTTTTTAATTTTTGGGTGGTTTTTGGTTGATTGAGACAGTCCATGTTCAAAGTGTAATACGGAATGACCCCAAAAAAAAAAAATCCAAAATGAATACAAGTGGCAATTGAGGCTTTGGTTAAGTAGTTAAATATATTGTCTCTTAATATATTATATCCAAATTTAAAATTTGATGATAAGCAAGTAATAAATAGGATCCTTAAACGTGTGTAATAACGAATGAGCCTTAACTCATATGTCATATCTCTCCTTCTTCCTTAAAGTCTTGGGTTTAACTCCTGCTGAATGTAGTCAAAGAAAAAAAAAAATAGTAAGTGTGTGAAGAATATGTGAGTATGTGTTAAAGAAATGAAAAGTTAAATATACTTATTTATTATCTGTCTATTTACTTGTATCTACTTTTATTTAGGGTAAAGTATTAAATTGGTTCTTTATATTTGGGTGTAATTTTGTTTTGGTCTTAAAAATTTAAAGTGTCTTATTTGAATTCAAAAAAGTTTTATTTAGTTTCAATGTAGTCCTATCCTAAAGCCAAAATTAAATAATTAACGGAATGTCCTATATAACAGCAGTACAAAAATAAGGTCGATAATATGGAGAATAAGTACAAGCTCCAGAGGCACAAAATCAACCGTAGATACATCAATATATTTATTTATCATTCTCTTTAGTTTTATAGAAAATATTTCATTTAAATTATAAGAAGAATGATAAATAAATGTATTGATGCATTAACGGTTGATTTTGTACCTTGTGCTTGTTCTCTAGATTATCGACCTTGTTCTTGTACTGCAATCACGTAGGACATTCCGTTAATTATTTTCTTTGACCTTACGGTGGAACTATATTGAAGCTAAATGAAATTTTTTTAGATTCAAATAGGACACTTTAAACCTTAAAGACTAAAACAAGATTACGTCCAAACATAAGAGACCAATTTAGTACTTTACCTTTTTATTTAAAAAAATATTATTCTTACATTAAACATTATTGATACCTATATAAAAAATAAAGATATTATTTATTTATTTATTTATGAATTTTAATCATTAAAAAAATAAAAATAAAAAATAAAGCAACGTGTGGAGGAGAGAGAGAGCAAACTACCAACAAGATGATAGAAATGATTCCTTGTTTGTTGCATTTTTACATATTGTCATAGTTTTTTTTTTTATTTTTAAAATTTATTTTTAAGATTTAGACTTTTAGGTTTAGGATGGTGTAGGATTTTTTGTTTCAAAGTTAGAAGTCAAACTTGAACCCGAATCCTTTAGGTAAGAATAGAAAAATTATGTCATTTGCGTTATAATTCGTTGGTAGGATGGTGTAAGATTAGGAGAAAAAATTTAACTCATTTGATTAAAAAAAATTTATGTATTACAAATATTATCCACCAAAGTCCATCACGTGGCCTCTATATCTCGTAATAAAAAAAATCAAAACTTATAAAATATAAAATCTCAGTATCTAATACTGTTCTGGACATTCTCATTGGGTAGGATCTTGGCGGTTACATAGCTTGAAACACGAAAGTTACTTAACTCATGGCTTAAGTCACACACGTTGTGGAAACCTAAAGTAAAATCTTAATGAAGTCAAGCTTAAACAATATCATTTTCATATTTGAATTTCATCTTAGCTTACATAATGTCTTTAAAAACTTAAAATATAATCATATTGTTAGGCACATAAATGAGAAAAAGTACGTAATTAAAAACCTGCAACCTCAGTAGGAAATATTGTTACAACAGAAGGACAATTGGCACTCAATCAACATAATATAGGTCCAAGAAGGAGAACTAGAGAGAGAATTAATAATAAGAGACTAGTTGGTTATGAACTTATGATCTTCAGTGATTGCTTGTACATTTTTCACCCCATTATGTTGTTTCTTTTCCTTTTTTCTTTGCTCCCTTATTCTTTTTTCCTCTATTCGCTTTCTCATCTATTGTTCTTTTTCAATTCTTCACGTACTGTTTATGTTTGGAGTAATTGAGGAATTACTATACCTTTCTGTATCATTCTGCGGCACTATTCTTTTTTATTTCTCCATTTCTACTTATAACTCTCATATATGCTCTTTACTTACTAATTATTTGTAAATTTTTTCAATTAAACATAAATGCATACCACATTTCTTCCTCTTCTTATTATCTCTGAGCTCTACCCTATCAATTGGTGCTTTAATCACTATGGCCGTAGTTGACAACACGCGGATGAAAGGCATGAAGGTCGACATTAAAAAGTTATTCCAGATGTTCGAATCCATCATGGAGGACAACAGGTCTGAACGCGCTTGTGCTTCCGAAGCCACTAATCTGAAAATCGACGCCATCTAAGATTCTCTTACGCAGCTCCTTTAGGACCAGCACAGGCATCAATCTGAAATATCTGAGCTCTCCCATGGTTCGAACTCAGGCATTGTTCTGCAGTATCGTTCGTCTCTGCAACCTCGTCGGGTGAATTTTGATTTGCCAAAATTCAATGGTACTGACGCTTTGGGGTGAACTTTTTCAACGGACTAGTACTTTGATTTTTTTTAGTTCTCGAAATGAACAAATTGAAATTGCTGTGATTCATATGACTGGTGTTACCATCCCTTGGTTTTAAATGTCCCAATGTTTGTTCAGTTTTGCTCATGAAACCAAGTGAAATGGGCAATTGAGCTCGAATTTGGCCCGTCACTATTCGAGTCACCACTAGAATTTTTATTTAAGCTGCAGCAAGGTGGCATAGTAAGCGAGTATTATTCAAAATTTGTTGCTTTGGCAAATAGTACTCACATTGATCCTCCTAAGGCGCTTCAAGATTATTTTGTTAGTGGACTGAAACCTGAGGTACAGAGGGAGGTTAAAGCTCAATGTCCTCCATCTTCAATGATGGTTGTGTCCTTAGCTAGACTCTATGAAAAAAAATTGACTTCTTTGTCAAGAACCACATATGGCCCTGCTGCTCACAACTCTTAATTCTTCTCCATCCCTACGTCCTCCCAACTGCAACACTCTTTCCGCATTACTTCCGACATCATCACAATGCTCTCATACTCCACCACTCAAAACCCAGTTTAGAGGTTGACCCCTGCTGAGATTTAGAGTAAACGGGAGAACGATCTTTATTACTGGTGCGATGAATAATTCTCTACCAGCCACTGCTATACAAATCGTCAATTCATGTTGCTACAATTAGAATGAGACGAGAATATGGCCCCTGTTTGTGACCTTGTAGGGCTGGTGTTACCGGATAGCACAATTGAGTCCTTGGAATGTCAAGTGTTGGACCACCATTTGTCCTATAATGCAGTGTATGGCACTCCAGGACCATCTACCATTCGTGTCAAAGTTTTCATAAATAGCTTAGAAATGCAGGCCTTAATTGGCGGTAGTAGCTCTGATAGTTTTATCCAACCACGCATTGCTAAGTATTTTAATCTACCTATCGAACCTGCTGTGGCAATTAAGGTGATTGTTAGTGATTTCACAATTTTGACAGTAAAAAAAAATTGCTAATCTGGACATCAATGCGGCAGGTTATACCATCTCCATACTTGAGGTATATGTCCTTCATGTGGCAGGTAGTGATTTGGTCATAGGGGCTACTTAGTTGATGATCTTAAAAGCACATATTGTGGATTATGATGCCTCATTCTTGCGCTTTTTGCACCAAAAAAAGTTTGTAATGATTTGGGACGAGAAGAACTATGTAGCTTCTCAGATTCAATTCCACCATATTCAAATGCTGGTCTCTACACATGCAATTGTCGAAGCCTTCACTCTGGAACTTCAAACACCAGATGATACCTTACAGCTCAGCTTACCAGTTCCTGCTTCCTTAAACTTTGCTTTGGCTTCCTTGTTGTGTTAATACATCGCTGTTTTTGCCACGCCATCACGTCTCCCTCCGCAGTGCACTCAGGATTATAGCATTCCATTAGTGGCTGGGGCTGAATTTGTGAAAGCTCGTCCTTATCGGTATCCCCATAGCTTGAAATCACAAATTGAATCGATGGTACAAGACATGTTACAAGAGGGGATAATCTAACCCAACAAGAGTCCCTTCTCATTACCAGTCCTCTTGGTAAAAAAAAGGATGTAATATGGCGATTTTGTACTAATTATAGAGCATTGAACAATGTCACTATTAAAGACAATTTTCCTATCCCAAATGTTGATGAGTTATTGGATGAATTGTTTGAGGCCACTGTCTTTTCTAAGTTAGATTTACGATCCTGCTACCATAAGATTTTAGTTAAGTCTGAGGACTATTTTAAAATAGCTTTCCGTACTCATCATGGCTTGTACGAATGGCTGATAATGCCTTTTGGCCTCACTAACGCCCCTGCTACTTTCCAGAGCCTTATGAATGATGTCTTCAAACCATACTTACGTAAGTTTGTTGGAGTTCTTTGACGACATATTGGTGTACAGCAATTCTTTTGATATTCATCTTGAGCATTTGGGATTGGTATTGAAGCTGCTAAGACAAAAAAATCTCTTCGTCAAGCTCTCTAAATGCCTTTTTGGAACCAATGAGGTGGATTATTTAGGTCACACGATTATAGGTGGTGGTGTTCTCATGGAATCGGCCAAAGTACAAGCAATTCAAGATTGGCCTCAACCTAGTAGTGTTAGACAGCTTCGTACCTTTTTAGGCTTCATGGGATACTATCGCTGCTTCATTAAAGGTAATGCAACCTTAGCTTCTCTTCGTACTGATTTGTTGAAAATGGACGCTTTTGTTTGGTACAATCAAGCTACATTGACATTCCATCAATTACAGCAAGCGATTTTCACTAAACCAGTGCTAGCACTACCTGATTTTAACCTTCTATTTGAAGTATAAACAGATGCATCAGGTATGGGTATTGGTGCTATTCTGATTCAGCAGCGCCATCCTATAGCTTATTTCTCAAAGAAACTTCCTCCTACCTTGTAGAAGTAATCCGCCTATATTAGAGAGTTTTATGCAATAACTGAAGGAATTGCTAAGTTTCGACACTATCTCTTGGGCAAGAAATTTATTAGTCGAACTGATCACAAGAGTTTGAAATCTCTTTTGGAGCAGAATTTGCACACACCTGAACAACATAAATGGCTTCAAAACCTCTTTGGTTACGATTTTGAAATTCATTACAAGGCCGATACTGAGAACGTGGCCGTGGATGGCTTATCAAGAAGTTTTTCTGGTGCTTGGTCCATGTTGACTTCTTGTAGCATCTTTGAGTTGCAATTGAAAGGGATGCTGTTCTTTCTGAGTTGATGCAAAAATGTGCTTCTAATTCTATTGAGGATCCCAATTATACTTTTCACAATGGGTTACTATTGTGGAAGAACCGTTTGGTTATTCCGCCAAATAGCCACTTGATCAAGCTCATTCTTCATGAATATCATGATAGTGTGGTGGGAGGCTATGTGGGAATTGCAAAAATAGTAGAACGAATTTGTGCTCAATTTTATTGTCCTAATATGCAAAGGGATATTAGACATTATGTTCTCACTTGCTGCACTTGACAACAAGCTAAACATGAGGCTAAAGCACCAGCAGGGCTGCTCAAACTATTGCCTATTCCTTCGCAGGTGTGGGAGGATATCTCCATGGATTTTATTGTCTCTTTGCCTGCTTCATGTGGTTTTCTGTGATCATGGTCGTCATTGATCGCTTAACCAAATATGCTCATTTCAGTCCACTAAAATCGAATTTTACTAGTAAATCAGTGGCGGAATCTTTTATTCTTAATGTGGTGAAATTGCATGAATTTCCAAAATCAATTATCTCCAACAGATACAGAGTCTTTGTTATCAAATTTTGGCAACATCTCTTCAAGTTACAGGGCACTCACTTAGCTATGAGTTCGGCTTACCATCTTCAGACGGATGGCCAGAGTGAAATATGCAATCGAACTCTAGAGATGTACTTGAGGTGTTTCTGTTTTGACAATCCTAAGAAATAGCTAGAGTTACTTCCCTGACTAAATTTTGGTATAATCCCTCGTGGCGTAGCATCATCAAAATGACTCCATTCAAATCACTTTATGGTCGAGACCCCTTTCTCTTGTTAGATGCGAACTCTCTCATGAGGATGAGCCATCCTTGCAGGAACTACTATTAGCTAGAGATAAATTGCTTGATCAGCTTAAACTCAATCTTGGCAGATCCCAATAATTCATGAAACATTTTGCAGATAGACATCGATGCCACTTAGAATTTTAGGAGGGCGATTTAGTGCTAGCCAAATCGCAGCCATATCGCCAACATTCGGTGGCATTGCGGAATCATCAGAAGCTTGGGTCGCATTATTTTGGCCATTTTAGAATTGGAAGAAAACTCAGTGAGGTAGCTTATCAATTGGAATTACTGCCAGAATTCCGTATCCATAATGTATTTCATATATCGGCACTCAAGAAATTTTGTGGTAACCAAGAATCCAGTATCTACCACTGCCTTTAACTACAACTGAGTTTGGACCAATTCTGGAGCCTTTTTGGATTTTATCCCAACGCTCCATCTTGCATGGTGACAAGGAAGTTTTATAGTGACAAATTCAATGGGGACATGACACTGTCATAGAAACGAGTTGAAAATATGTTGATCAATTCCTCAAGCTCTTTCCCGAATTCAACCTTGAGGACAAGGTTGCTCTTGATGAGAAAAATAATGTTAGGCACATGAATAAGGAAGGGCATGTAATTGAAAAACTTGCAATCTCATAAAGAAATATTATTACAATAGAAGGACGGTTGGCACTCAGTCAGCATGATACAGACCCAAAAAAAAGCACTAGAGAGAGAATAATAGCAAGAGGCTGGTTGGTTATGATCTTCAGTGATTGCTAGTACATTTGCCTTCTCCTTGTGCTGTTTCTTTTTTCTTCTTCTCTGCTCTCTTATTTTTTTTTTCTCTATTCCCTTTCTCATCTATTGTTCTTTTCTAATTCTTTAGGTACTGTTTATGTTTGGAGTAACTGACGAATTACTATACCTTTTACATCATTGTGGTATTATTCCTTTTTATTTTCCTATTTCTATTTATGACTCTCATATATGCTCTTCATTTACTAATTACTTATAAATTTCTTTAATTAAATATAAATATATTTCACATTTTTTTCTTTTTTTTATTATTTCTGAGCTCCACTCTATTACATATCAAGAAAATAAGTCACCCACCTCTTATGAGTGGCAATACAATATAAATAAAAAAATCATTAGTCTCATGTATAATTTTATAATTTATACATCTTAAATTATCTATATTTTATCTAATTCTTTTAATTTAAATATTAGAATCTCTTACAAATAATATTCTCATCACCAATTTTTCAAAGTCTAAACTGCTATATCAACTCAAGAGTTCTTAGGATTTTCTTCAAACAAATCTCTTGCACAAGTATTCTTATCCCTTGAACATATTTGATATTATTTTAATCTTTGAAAAATATATGTGGCGTCAAATAAATTAATAATTCATAGAAAATAAAAACTAAATAGGCGCTGTAAGTATTTTTACACTCTATCAAGAACAACAGTGAAAAATGCAATGGCTTCAAATCACCGTACCCCAAATTATTATATCTGCAAACTTGACTTTCAAAATGTACTATTTGAAATAACTAAAATTTATTTTCTGCAGCGTTCAAGGAAATTGGCGCATTTACTGCAGTCTGTACAATCAGACCAAGAGCAGAACTTATTCATGTATATATCATTTTTATATACATTTAATTTAATATCATTTACATACGAATAACGATAAAATAATGTACATATCCAAAAGACCAAAACTTTTAAGTATATACACGGCTAAGTGTCATGATATAGTTTAAAAAATTATATTTAACGATATTTATATAATATTTTTAAAAATATTAAAAAATTATTAAAATTTATTATTTTAATTATTAACATTAAAAAATATATAAAATATATAATTAAATTACTAAATAAAAAAATCAAATTAATAATTAAATAATAATTAAAAATAATAAATTTTAATAATTTTTTAATATTCTGAAATATTTAAAATTGTTTCAGATAATTTTAAAATATTTTAAAAAATTTTAAAAAATTCTAAAAAATTATAGAATATTTCACTGGACTAGCAACATGAATCGGTAGTCATACGAGAGGTGGATCATCCTACACAAAGGTTGAGTGGACGGAACTACTACTACCAACATCACCAACCTTGACAGAAAGCTACATCACTTATTCCGCCATGATTCTTCCATAGATATCAAACATGAGTTAAAAATTTTGTTTTACTGTTTCTCGTTTACACTGTAAACGTTATAATTTACCGTGTATCTCGTTTACAGTGTAAACGAAATAAATTTACACGTATCTCGTTTACACTGTAAACAAAATATACACGTATTACGCGCACTATCTTATTTATAGTGTATAAAATATTTTTTACATTTATTTAAATAAAAATTCCATAAAACATCATTGCAGTGTTGCTTCTTTTATTTTTTTATTAAAAAATTAAAACATAATATTATTATCATCATCATCATCGATAATTTTGTCACTTCTGTAGTTATACCATAGTCTAGTTTTAGTATGATTATAAGAGATGGTACTTCTTATACATGTATGACTACCATAGTGTACTTTTTTATTATTCAACAATATTATTTTTTTATAAGACTAATTTTGATAAGTCAATCACAATTTATTTATACTGTACACATTTAACATGAAATATCGTTAGTTTTGATTCATATACCTTATAATCTGACTTCTCTTTGAATAATATACTCTTTAATTGCCGCAATAATAGCTTCTTTAAAATTAAATTTTATTCCAACAACAACTTCATTGTCAGCAACAATAACAGAGATTGCTACAATAATAAAACAAAATAAATCTAAATATTATCCTACTACTATTACTACCTAATAATAACAATAATAATAAAATAATGATAATAATAATAATAATTTGTAATAGTACTAATAATAATATAAATAATAATAATAATAATTACAAAAATTATGTTTTCATTTTTTACTTAAAAATTAAAAAAAAAAACACGGCAATGCCATTTTTGTGTTGCAAAATTTTGAAAAAAAAATGTAAACAAAACGTGATTGCCGTTTTGTGATTTAGAAAATAAAATATTATTTTTCACAAACAAAACGTGGTAATATTTTGTACTGTTTGAAAAATAAAAAAGTCTCATAATAATATAAAATTCATATTAACAAAGATAACAAAGCATAACACATATGGCGAAGTCTCTGGTGTAGAAGGTGTTGCGTTTTTTACATGTGTAAACATGGCATAATTACTAGTAATTTGTGACATGTGTGTAAATTGAGAGACAGATGTGACATATTGTAGTATTGATTTATTCTCATATTTAAGTCTGTTGTTAATATGATGTGATATAAAAATGTTGTTAATTTCGTAATTATTAATTAGCTTTTTTTTTTTGCCATAACATTAACGGTAATTAATTCATGTGAGATGAAGTTGGGCCTAGTTTTGTTGGGATTTTCTAATGTTTAGAATGACTAGGGAAAACTACTGAGGCTCAATTTTGCTATGACAATAAAACATTAGAACAAAGAAACATGACAAGTTTATTAACCGACTAAACATTAGTGAACTTAAAAATATAATTTAAAAAAATTAATCTAAAATTTAAAAGAAAAAGCAAGTTTAGACTTTTGCTTTTAAATAAAAAATATATAAATACATACCCAAAAAAATATTTTGTAACATTAATTATTGTACAATAAAAAAATTTAGTGTATTAAAAAATTTATATACATATTTATTTTAATTTAAAAAATAAAATACTTAATTATAAAAATAATTACAAAATATTATTATGCACTCCTTTATCATTTAGTATAATAATATAATAATAATGATGATTCTTAAACCCAAATTAAATTCTTATCGTACCAAAAATTTAAATAATTCAATTTAATTGATTAAAACTTTTTTAGTCTATTTATTTTAACAAAAACATCATAAAATAATACATAGATATTAAATCAACGAGATACTACAAGATAGTAAAATGAAAAAAGATAAAATAAAACACATAAAATATTATATCCTCTAGCAGTTTATAATAGTATTAAGTTTTTACATAAATATCTACACATTATAGGAATTTATGATAATAATCAATTTTCACATACATTTCTATACTATATAGCGATTTATGTATAAATTTTGAAATATTTACACCCTATAACATATTATTGATACTTTTTAAAATTTATATAATTATATAATTTATGCATTTCGTTTTCTATATACTAACCAGTTAAACCCTAAAATAGTTCATAAATATTGATGTTGTGCATTAAAAGCATTTTTGAGATTCGAATTGCGTCAATTACGTCCCTGAAATCTACAAAAGTGTACTATATTAATCTTTGACCCATTTTCAATTAACAGCGTGATAATGTGGATTGTTAGTGATATGTGTCACTCTATGGTTAGTCCTTGACCCATTTTTTATTAATATCTATGTATCATTTTACGATTTTTTAAATAAATTGACTAAAAAAATTTTAATCAGTTAAATTGAATTAGTTAAATTTTCGGTATGATAAGAATTTAATTTAGGTTTAGGAACCATTATTATTATTATATTATTATACTAAATGGCAGAGGTATACATAATAATATTTTGTAATTATTTTTATAATTTAAGTATTTTATATTTTAAAATTAAAATAAATATGTATATAAATTTTTTAATACATTAAAATTTTATATTGCACAATAATTAATGTTACAAAATATTTTTTGGGTATGTATTTATATGTTTTTTTTATTTAAAAGCAAAAGTCTAAATTTGCCTTTTTCTTTTAAATTTTAGATTAATTTTTTTAAATTATATTTTTAAGTTTACTAATGTTTAATCCGTTAATAAACTTGTCATGTTTCTTTATTCCAATATTTCACTACCATAACAAATTGAGTCTACTAATTTTTCCTAATCATTCTAAAAATTAAAAAAGTTCAACAAAACTGCGCCCAACTTCATCTCACATGAATTAACTACCGTTAATATTATGGCAAAAAAAAAGCTACCGTTAATATAATTAGTAATTAGATAAACTAATAACATTTTTATATCACATCATATTAGCAGCAGACTTAAACCTGAGAGGAGACCAATACTACAACATATCACATCTGCCTCCCAATTCACACATGTGTCACAAGCTACTAGTGACCACGCCATGTCTATACATATAGAAAACGCAACACCTTTTACACTAGAGATTTTGCCTTGTACCTTATTACAATACTGTCAAAATTAGTTGCAAAATGACGCTTTTACAAATTTTGAGAGTCAAAGTCTATTAATTAGTGTGGGAGTTAGGACTATCGCAAGTTATTCATATTGATGAACAGAGTATCAGCATAACACCAGGTTCCCATTTAATGTCCTCTTCAATTGCCGTTCAAGCCAGAGAGACCTACCACATTCAATTTTCACTGCCTTGATTCAGGCAACTGATTGCTTTCCTTTCGTTTTTTTTTTTATTTGTCATTTTTTACTTACTTAATCTTACTGGTTACTCCACAGTCCACACGTAAGTGAAGAGGTTGGTTTCAGAATTTAGATATACTGCTTTCCTAATAGGTTGAGAAACTTGAAGATACTGATCATTTTATAACTTATAAGTCACACTAGCTAGTATAGAAGAAATGAATAATACAGCTATGACTAATAAAATTTATTATTTTTATTAATATTTAATAAATTTTAAATATTAAAAATTAAATTTTAAATTATAAATTATAATAATATAAAAAATAAAGTGATAGTTCAAAATATTAGTTAATATTAATAAATTAAAAAAGATTAGTGTCCTAATATTTATTGATAAAAATAGATTCTCTAAAAAAAACAGAAATATTGAATTACTATAAAATATTAATAAAAATATCAAAATTTATTATTTTTAGTTTTATTTAATATAACTTATAATAAATAAATACTAAATAAAATAAACTTAAACTATTTAGGTAGATTATTTTTTATCGCCCTAGTCCTAGTATTACCTGTAAGAAAAATGAGAAACTCGCTAAAAGTGGTAAAATAAAATTGATATGCAGCAACTTTGTGATCAAACGAACCTAGATTTTGCATAGCATAAAACAAAATACATGATAAACTTTTTATACATACACATTCTAAAATCGATGACTATATTTGTTATATCAGCTATATTGAGTTTAAAGAAATAAGAACAATTATTTAATGATGACTAAATTTTATTTTTTTAGATTAAAAATTTAATTATGTGTAATTGAATAACAATAATTTATTATAATTCAGAATTCTATTTTTTACTGAAATTAGACTCTTAGTTTTTTTTTTTCGAAAAAAGAACAACAACAATATTTTTATTCTGCCTTCAAATATAAAAACTACAAAAGACCAATACTACTGTTGAAATTTTATTTTATGAGAATAAAAAAAGGTCGGGCCGAAAGTTTCTTATTGAATTTGAACCGATGACTTACGCCTTACCATGGTGTTACTCTACCACTGAGTTAAAAGGACTCTGTTTGATTCAATTCCTTATTCAGCAATAAGCCAATATGTCATTGTGCAGAAAATTATAGAAATTAAAATAGACCCAATAACAAGCTGATAAGACCTAATGATATTTTAGACTTATGATCAAAGTATTCAGCTCGTTCACTTACTAATGATCCAAGAAATAGTTGCTAATTACTAACTTAGATGAAAAGAAGTAATTCATTTTCCTCTGAAGTAAAGTCAAAGTGACCAAACCCATTCTTTCTCTTCTATCTTCTCTAACCCCTGTGAAGAAGTTCAAAAAAAAAGAAAAAAAAAGTCTGGTTAGGGTTCAAATAAAAAAATTGTATTACCAAAATTAAGAAACAAAAGAGAAAAGAAAAGAAAGTCAAAAGCTAGGGCTCAAAAGGAAAGACCAAATTCGAAGGTGAATCGAAAAATTATTTCCTTCTTTGTATTTCATTTGTTGCTCGTTGAAGATGCTTTCTTCTTTCATGCACAAAATGAAAAATCTGAAAAAAATAGAGATTATGAAACTCTACTACAAATTAAGAGTCAAGAATCAGATTTGGAGTCAAAGCGTTGATAAATGACTCAAATCCTTGAAGAAATTTGAAAAAGGAAGAAAGAGAAGCAATTAAGTAAGAATGCATATTTGCTTTATTCACTGTTGCTGTCCCATCTCTTCTCTGCATTGCTGCTGATGTATTTGGGGAAAAAGAAGTCAACTTTCAAGCCAAATTCAAGATTTAAAAGCCAAATTCAAGATTTGAAAGCTTTACTCCTTTATTAAAGGGGCAGATGGGCAGAAATTGAAGTAAGCAGTGAGCACACAAGTTTAGGTTTTTATAGCTTTTAAACTAACCTTTCTTTTCCTTCATGAGTTTACATTAAATTTTCTGTTCTTCATTGTTCATCTTTCTTTGTTTCTTTTTAATAGAAAAGAGCATTAAGTAAAGAATCAGTAAAAGCCATTAAGAGAAAAGGTAAAGAGAGTTATAAGAAAAAGTCAGAAAATTATGTCAAAATCTTTTTGTATGTTTTTCTATTTTGTACACATAATCTTGAGGGAATTTTCTTGTTAAGTTGGGTGTGCACTTAGTGGTTACAAATCTAGGGAGTGAACTTAGCCAAATCTAGCTTGAATAGAAGCTAAGTTTGTCCCAGATAGGATTCGGTTGAATCCTAGAAAAATTAGTGTTTGTAAACATTGTTAAAGATAGTAAAAATTTCTCCACTGTTGTGGAGAAGATTTGATGTAGGTCACATTGCACATGGTGGCTGAACCAGGATATATGGATGTGTGATTCTCTCTTCTCTACTCTGTTTCTATTTTACTTCGATATGAGACAAAATAAAATTGTCTCATGTATTGTATGTTTCTCAGAAGTCACAGCTATCCAAAAGCAAAAGAGTTGCTTTGTTCCTAATCGAATCATGAAGAGACAAAATAAAATTGTCTCCTGTAATTCTAACTTGACAGACGTAACAGCAACTAAGTTCCTATTCTAGTCAAAAGTAAAAAAGCAAAAGGAATTCGAAAAGGAGGCCATAGATTCAACCCCCTTTCTCTAGGCCATTTAAAAACCTTCAATTGGTGTCAAAGTTTGGTCTCAAAAAATCAAGCTTCACAGCTTGGAGAAAAGATCCAAATAGCCAATAACATGGACTCGAATATTGTGGCTTACACACTCACTGAAGGTCAGTCCAACAACAGACCTCTCTTCTTCAACTGCAAGAACTACAACTACTGAAAGAAAAGAATACAAATATTTTTCCAATCTGTTGACTATAATATATAGAATGTCATCATGAGCGGTCCATATGTTTCAACTAAGACAAGTGCAGAAGGAGTTGTGACACCCAAAGAAGAAGCTGAATGAAATGATAAAGACAAGAAAAAGGTGAAGCTGAACGCTAAAGCAATCAACATAATGTACTGCTCAATTAGTTTTAAGGAGTATCGGAAGGTATCAAGGTGAAAAATAGCAAAAGAGATTTGGGATAAACTCTAAGTCACATATGAGGGCACTGAACAAGTGAAAGAAACAATAATCGACATGCTAAGAAAAGAATATTAGATGTTTGCTATGAAGGAAGGAGAAACCATCGATGAAATATTTGAGAGATTCTCAGTCATAATTAATAGCTTGGATGCTTTGGGGATGACTCACACTGAACAAGTGTTAGTGAGGAAAATACTGAGAAGCCTTATCAAAGAGTGCGAAACAAAAGCAACTGTCATTGCTGAGAGTGGTAACTTGAAACAGATGTCATATGATGAGTTGAGAGGAAAACTACTTGCCTATAAAATCACCCATATGAACCGTGATTCAAAAAGAAAATATTGGCCTTGAAATCTACTGTTGAGTCATTGGAAGATGATTCCAATGACCGTTTATTAGATAACAAAATTGTATTTTTTGCTAGGAGACTAAAGAGGTTCATGAGAAGTAAAGGAATGAGCAAAGAATTAAGCTCTAAGGAATAGAAGAGATATCTCAGCAAGATAATCTGTCATCACTACAAGGAGGCCAGCCACTTCAAGTGTGACTGTTCTAAACTCAAGAAAGAAGACAAGATGAGAAAGGACAAGAAAAAGATTCTAATGACTTTTTGGGAGGACCTGGAAAATAATTTTGAGGAAGAAGAAGATTCTGAACATGAAACTCATGCTTGCTTTATGGGTGATCAAGATTGGTGCACGAAATTGTGATCATCAATGGCGCCATCAACATGGTACGCACAATTGCAATCTCAACTCTATCACAACCTCGCACAACTAACCAGCAAGTGCACTGGGTCGTCCAAGTAATAAACCTTACGCGAGTAAGGGTCGATCCCACGAAGATTGTTGGTATGAAGCAAGCTATGGTCACCTTGTAAATCTCAGTCAGGCAGATTCAAATGGTTATGGATGATATATGAATAAAGCATAAAGATAGAGATAGAGATACTTATGTAATTCATTGGTGAGAACTTCAGATAAGCGAATGGAGATGCTTTGTCCCTTCCGTCTCTCTGCTTTCCTACTGTCTTCATCCAATCCTTCTTACTCCTTTCCATGGCAACCTGTATGTTGGGCATCACCGTTGTCAGTGGCTACAGTCCCGTCCTCTCAGTGAAAATGTTCAACGCACCCTGTCACGGCACGGCTAATCATCTGTCGGTTCTCAATCAGGTTGGAATAGAATCCATTGATTCTTTTGCGTCTGTCACTAACGCCCAGCCTTCAGGAGTTTGAAGCTCGTCACAGTCATTCAATCATTGAATCCTACTCAGAATACCACAAACAAGGTTTAGACCTTCCAGATTCTCTTGAATGCCGCCATCAATTCTAGCTTATACCACGAAGATTCCGATTAAGGAATCCAAGAGATAAACATTCAAGCCTTGTTTGCTTGTAGAACGGGAGTGGTTGTCAGGCACGCGTTCATAAGTGAGAATGATGATGAGCGTCATATAATCATCACATTCATCAAGTTCTTGAGTGCGAATGAATATCTTGGAATAAGAACAAGCTGAATTGAATAGAAGAACAATAGTAATTGCATTAATACTCGAGGTACAGCAGAGCTCCACACCTTAATCTATGGTGTGTAGAAACTCCACCGTTGAAAATACATAAGAACAAGGTTCAGGCATGGCCGTGAGGCCAGCCCCCAAAACATGATCAAAAGACTCAAAATGATCAAGGATCAAAAGATTCAAAGATCTAAAGATGAAAATACAATAGCAAAAGGTCCTATTTATAGAGAACTAGTAGCCTAGGGTTTACAGAAATGAGTAAATGACATAAAAATCCACTTCCGAGCCCACTCGGTGTGTGCTTGGACTGAGCATTGAAGCATTTTCGTATAGAGACTTTTCTTGGAGTTAAACGCCAGCTTTTGTGCCAGTTTGAGCGTTTAACTCCCATTTTTGTGCCAGTTCCGGCGTTTAACACCGGGCATTCTTGAGCTGATTTGGAACGCCGGTTTGGGCCATCAAATCTCAGTCAAAGTATAGACTATTATACATTGATGGAAAGCCCAGGATGTCTACTTTCCAACGCCGTTGAGAGCGCTCCAATTGGGTTTCTGTAGCTCCAGAAAATCAACTTCGAGTGCAGGGAGGTCAGAATCCAACAGCTTCTGCAGTCCTTTTCAGTCTCTGAATCAGATTTTTGCTCAAGTCCCTTAATTTCAGCCAGAAAATACCTGAAATCACAGAAAAACACCCAAACTCATAGTAAAGTCCAGAAAAGTGATTTTTAACTAAAAACTAATAAAAATATACTAAAAACTAACTAAAACATACTAGAAATACACTAAAAACAATGCCAAAAAGCGTACAAATTATCCGCTCATCACAACACCAAACTTAAATTGTTGCTTGTCCCCAAGCAATTGAAAATCAAATAAGATAAAGAGAAGAGAATATGCAATGAATTCCAAAAACATCTATGAAGATCAGTATTAATTAGATGAGCGGGGCTTTTAGCTTTTTGCCTCTGAACAGTTTTGGCATCTCACTCTATCCTTTGAAATTCATAATGATTGGCTTCTATAGGAACTCAGAATCCAGATAGTGTTATTGATTCTCCTAGTTAAGTATGATGATTCTTGAACACAGCTACTTTATGAGTCTTAGCCGTGGCCCAAAGCACTCTGTCTTCCAGTATTACCACCGGATACATACATGCCACAGACACATAATTGGGTGAACCTTTTCAGATTGTGACTCAGCTTTGCTAGAGTCCCCAATTAGAGGTGTCCAGGGTTCTTAAGCACACTCTTTTTGCCTTGGATCACAACTTTATTTCTTTCTTTTTCTTTCTTTTTCTCTTTCTCCTTTTTTTTTTCATTTTTTTTTGTATTCACTGCTTTTTCTTGCTTCAAGAATCATTTTTATGATTTTTCAGATCCTCAGTAACATGTCTCCTTTTTCATCATTCTTTCAAGAGCCAACATTCATGAACAACAAATTCAAAAGACATATGCACTGTTTAAGCATACATTCAGAAAACACAAGTATTGCCACCACATCAAAATAATTAATCTGTTATAAAATCTAAAATTCATGCAATTCTTCTCTTTTTCAATTAAGAACATTTTTCATTTAAGAGAGGTGATGGATTCATAGGACATTCATAACTTTAAGGCATAGACACTAAGACACTAATGATCATAAGACACAAACATAGATAAACATAAGCATTAAAATTCGAAAAACAGAAAAATAAGGAACAAGGAAATTAAAGAACGGGTCCACCTTAGTGATGGCGGCTTGTTCTTCCTCTTGAAGATCTTATGGAGTGCTTGAGCTCCTCAATGTCTCTTCCTTGCCTTTGTTGCTCCTCTCTCATGATTCTTTGATCTTCTCTAATTTCATGGAGGAGAATAGAATGTTCTTGGTGCTCCACCCTTAGTTGTCCCATGTTGGAACTCAATTCTCCTAGGGAGGTGTTGATTTGCTCCCAATAGTTTTGTGGAGGAAAGTGCATCACTTGAGGTATCTCAGGGATTTCACGATGAGTGGGATCTCTTGTTTGCTCCATCCTTTTCTTAGTGATGGGCTTGTCCTCATCAATGGGGATGTCTCCCTCTATGTCAATTCCAACTGAATAACAGAGGTGACAAATAAGATGAGGAAAGGCTAACCTTGCCAAGGTAGAGGACTTATCCGCCACCTTATAAAGTTCTTGGGCTATAACCTCATGAACTTCTACTTCTTCTCCAATCATGATGCTATGAATCATGATGGCCCGGTTTAGAGTAACTTCAGACCGGTTGCTAGTGGGAATGATTGAGCGTTGGATAAACTCCAACCATCCCCTAGCCACGGGCTTGAGGTCATGCCTTCTCAGTTGAACCGGCTTCCCTCTTGAATCTCTCTTCCATTGGGCGCCCTCTTCACAGATGTCTATGAGGACTTGGTCCAACCTTTGATCAAAGTTGACCCTTCTAGTGTAAGGGTGTTCATCTCCTTACATCATGGGCAAGTTGAATGCCAACCTTACATTTTCCGGACTAAAATCTAAGTATTTCCCCCGAACCATTGTAAGCCAATTCTTTGGGTCCGGGTTTACACTTTGATCATGGTTCTTGGTGATCCATGCATTGGCATAGAACTCTTGAACCATCAAGATTCCGACTTGTTGAATAGGGTTGGTAAGAACTTCCCAACCTCTTCTTCGGATCTCATGTCGAATCTCCGGATATTCACTCTTTTTGAGTTTGAAAGGGACCTCGGGGATCACCTTCTTCAAGGCCACAACTTCATAGAAGTGGTCTTGATGCACCCTTGAGATGAATCTCTCCATCTTCCATGACTCGGAGGTGAAATCTTTTGCCTTCCCTTTCCTCTTTCTAGAGGTTTCTCCGGCCTTGGATGCCATAAATGGTTATGGAAAAACAAAAAGCAATGCTTTTACCATACCAAACTTAAAAGGTTTGCTCGTCCTCGAGCAAAAGAAAAAAGAATAGAGTAGAAGAAGAAGAAATAGAGGAGATGGAGATGGCTTTGTGGTTCGGCCAAAGGGGAAGATGTAGTGTTTAGGTTGTGTGAAAATGAAGGAGTGAAGATGGGTTTATATAGGGGTGGAGAGAGGGGTAGGGTTCGGCTATGGGAAGGTGGGTTTGGGAGGGAAAGTGGTTTGAATTTGAATGGTGAGGTAGGTGAGGTTTTATGAAGGATGGATGTGAGTGGTGAAGAGAAAGATGGGAGTTGATAGGTGAAGGGTTTTTGGGGAAGAGTGGTTGAGGTGATTGGTGAATGGGTGAAGAAGAAGAGAGAGGGTGGTGGGGTAGGTGGGGATCCTGTGGGGTCCACAGATCCTGAGGTGTCAAGGAAAAGTCATCCCTGCACCAAGTGGCGAGCAAAATTGCTCTCTGTGCCAATTCTGGTGTTAAACGCCGGGCTGGTGCCCCTTTCTGGCATTTAACGCCAGCTTCTTGCCCTTTCCTGGCGTTTAATGCCAGTCTGATGCCCCTTTCTGGCGTTAAACGCCCAGAATGGTGCTAGACTGGGCGTTAAACGCCCATTTGCTGCCCTTACTGGCGTTTAAACGCCAGTAAGATCTTCCTCCAGGGTGTGCTATTTTTCTTTCTGTTTTTCATTCTGTTTTTGCTTTTTCAATTGATTTTGTGACTTCTCATGATCATCAACCTACAGAAAACTTAAAATAACAAAGGAAAATAGATAAATATAACATTGGGTTGCCTCCCAACAAGCGCTTCTTTAATGTCAGTAGCTTGACAGTGGGCTCTCATGGAGCCTCACAGATGCTCAGAGCAATGTTGGAACCTCCCAACACCAAACTTAGAGTTTGAATGTGGGGGTTCAACACCAAACTTAGAAGTTGGTTGTGGCCTCCCAACACCAAACTTAGAGTTTGACTGTGGGGGCTCTGTTTGACTATGTTTTAAGAGAAGCTCTTCATGCTTCCTCTCCATGGTGACAGAGGGATATCCTTGAGCCTTAAACACAAAGGACTCTTCATTCACTTGAATGATCAATTCACCTCTGTCAATATCAATCACAGCTTTTGCTGTGGCTAGGAAGGGTCTGCCAAGGATGATGGATTCATCCATGCACTTCCCAGTCTCTAGGACTATGAAATCAGCAGGGATGTAATGGTCTTCAATCTTTACCAGAACATCCTCTACAAGTCCATAAGCTTGTTTTCTTGAATTGTCTGCCATCTCTAGTGAGATTCTTGCAACTTGTACCTCAAAGATCCCTAGCTTCTCCATTACAGAGAGAGGCATGAGGTTTACACTTGACCCTAAGTCACACAGAGCCTTCTTAAAGGTCATGGTGCCTATGGTACAAGGTATTGAAAACTTCCCAGGATCTTGTCTCTTTTGAGGTAATCTCTGCCTAGACAAGTCATCCAGTTCTTTGGTGAGCAAAGGAGGTTCGTTCTCCCAAGTCTCATTACCAAATAACTTGTCATTTAGCTTCATGATTGCTCCAAGGTATTTAGCAACTTGCTCTTCAGTGACATACTCATCCTCTTCAGAGGAAGAATACTCATCAGAGCTCATGAATGGCAGAAGTAAATCCATTGGAATCTCTATGGTCTCAATGTGAGCCTCATATTCCCATGGTTCCTCATTGGGGAACTCATTGGAGGCCAGTGGACGTCCATTGAGGTCTTCCTCAGTGGCGTTCACTGCCTCTCCCTCCTCTCCTAGTTTGGCCATGTGGATCATGTTAATGGCCTTGCATTCTCCTTTTGGATTCTCTTCTGTATTGCTTGGAAGAGTACTAGGAGGGAGTTCAGTAACTTTCTTACTCAGCTGACCCACTTGTGCCTCCAAGTTTCTAATGGAGGACCTTGTTTCAGTCATGAAACTTTGAGTGGTTTTGATTAGATCAGAGACCATGGTTGCTAAGTCAGAGTGGCTCTGCTTAGAATTCTCTGTCTGTTGCTGAGAAGATGATGGAAAAGGCTTGCCATTGCTAAACCTGTTTCTTCCACCATTATTGTTGTTGAAACCTTGTTGAGGTCTCTGTTGATCCTTCCATGAGAGATTTGGATGATTTCTCCATGAAGAATTATAGGTGTTTTCATAGGGTTCTCCTATTTAATTCACCTCTTCCATTAAAGGGTTCTCAGGATCATAAGCTTCTTCTTCAGATGAAGCGTCCTTAGTACTGCCTGGTGCAGCTTGCATTCCAGACAGACTTTGAGAAATCAAATTGACTTGCTGAGTCAATATTTTGTTCTGAGCCAATATGGCATTCATAGTATCAATCTCAAGAACTCCTTTCTTCTGATTTGTCCCATTGTTCACAGGATTCCTTTTAGAAGTGTACATGAATTGGTTATTTGCAACCATTTCAATGAGTTCTTGAGCTTCTGTAGGCGTCTTCTTCAGATGAAGAGATCCTCCAGCAGAGCTATCCAATGACATCTTGGATAGTTCAGAGAGACCATCATAGAAAATACCTATGATGCTCCATTCATAAAGCATATCAGAGGGACACTTTCTGATCAATTGTTTGTATCTTTCCCAAGCTTCATAGAGGGATTCTCCTTCCTTCTGTCTGAAGGTTTGGACTTCCACTCTAAGCTTACTCAATTTTTGAGGTGGAAAGAACTTTGCCAAGAAGGCATTGACTAGCTTTTCCCAAGAGTTCAGGCTTTCTTTAGGTTGTGAGTCCAACCATATCCTAGCTCTGTCTCTTACAGCAAAAGGGAATAGCATAAGTCTGTAGACCTCAGGGTCAACCCCATTAGTCTTGACAGTGTCACAGATTTGCAAGAACTCAGCTAAAAACTGATGAGGATCTTCCAATGAAAGTCCATGGAATTTGCAATTCTGTTGCATTAGAGAAACTAATTGAGGCTTAAGCTCAAAGTTGTTTGCTCCAATGGCAGGGATAGAGATGCTTCTCCCATAAAAGTTGGGAGTAGGTGCAGTAAAGTCACCCAGCACCTTCCTTGCATTGTTGGCATTGTTGTTGTTTTCGGCTGCCATGGGTTCTTCTTCTTTGAAGATTTCTGTTAGGTCCTCTACAGAGAGTTGTGCCTTAGCTTCTCTTAGCTTTCGCTTCAAGGTCCTTTCAGGTTCAGGATCAGCCTCAACAAGAATGCTTTTGTCTTTGCTCCTGCTCATATGAAAGAGAAGAGAACAAGAAAATATGGAATCCTCTATGTCACAGTATAGAGATTCCTTGAGGTGTCAGAGGAAAAGAAAAATAGAAGGAAAAAGTAGAAGAATTTGAACTTATCAAGAAAGATGGAGTTCGAATTGTGCATTAAGGAGGAGCGTTAGTCCATAAATAGAAGGATGTGAGAAGAGGGGAAGAAATTTTCGAAAATTAAGTAAAAGATTTTTAATAAACATTTTGAAAAAAAAAACAAATTGATTTTCGAAAACCAAGAGTGGAAAAGAAACAGGTGATTTTTGAAAAAGATTTTGAAATTAGAAATCAAAAAGATATGATTGAAAACTATTTTGAAAAAGATGTGATTTAAAAGATATGATTGAAAAGTTATGGTTTTAAAAAGATATGATTGAAAAGATATGATTTGAAAAACAATTTAAAAAGATTTGATTTTAAAAATTAATGACTTGACTAACAAGAAAAGATATGATTCAAACATTAAACCTTTCTCAACAGAAAAGGCAACATACTTGAAATGTTGAATCAAATCATTAATTGATAGCAAGTATTTTTGAAAATGGAAAGAAATTGATTTTGAAAAAGATTCGATTGAAAAGATATGATTTGAAAAAGATTTAATTTTGAAAAATTTTGAAAACTTGAAAAAATTTGATTTGAAAACAAAATCTTCCCTCTTGTGCCATCCTGGCGTTAAACGCCCAGAATGGTGCACATTCTGGCGTTTAACGCCCAAAGCACTACCCTTTTGGGCGTTAAACGCCCATCCAAGCACCCTGGCTGGCGTTTAAACGCCAGTTTGCCTTCCTCACTGGGCATTTTGAACGCCCAGCTTTTTCTGTGTAATTCCTCTGCTGAATGTTCTGAATCTTCAATTCTCTGTATTATTGACTTGAAAAGACACAAATTAAATTTTTTTTGGATTTTTGATAATAAAGAAAAATCAAAATGCAACTAAAATCAAATAAAAATGCATGCAAGACACCAAACTTAGCAGTTTGTATACTACTGACACTAACAAAATGAGAATGCATATGAGAAAACACTCAAGTCAAGAGAATTCAAAGATCAGAGCAAGGAAATCATCAAGAACATCTTGAAGATTAATGAAGACACATGCATGAATTCAAAAAATGCAAGAAGAACAGAAACATGCAATTGACACCAAACTTAAAATGAGACACTAGACTCAACAAGAAACATGCAATATTTTTGGTTTTTATGATTTTGTAATTTTTTTTGGATTTTTCGAAAATTAAGTGGAAAAGAAAATAAAGGTATCAAAATTCTTAATGAGAATTCCAAGAATCATGCAATGTTAGTCTAAAGCTTCAGTCTAAAGGAATTAGACATGGCTAGCCAAGCTTCAGCAGGACATTACATTCAAGAGTTAAATTGATGAAAATCAATCAGCTTTGGTGATGATAAGAACATCACCTTGAAACACTAGAATTCAGTCTTAAGAACTCTGAAGATAAAAACCTAATCTAAGCAACAAGATGAACCGTCAGTTGTCCATACTCGAAACAATCCCCGGCAACGGCGCCAAAAACTTGGTGCATGAAATTGTGATCATCAATGGCGCCATCAACATGGTACGCACAATTGCAATCTCAACTCTTTATCACAACCTCGCACAACTAACCAGCAAGTGCACTGGGTCGTCCAAGTAATAAACCTTACGCGAGTAAGGGTCGATCCCACGGAGATTGTTGGTATGAAGCAAGCTATGGTCACCTTGTAAATCTCAGTCAGGCAGATTCAAATGGTTATGGATGATATATGAATAAAGCATAAAGATAGAGATAGAGATACTTATGTAATTCATTGGTGAGAACTTCAGATAAGCGAATGGAGATGCTTTGTCCCTTCTGTCTCTCTACTTTCCTACTGTCTTCATCCAATCCTTCTTACTCCTTTCCATGGCAACCTGTATGTTGGGCATCACCGTTGTCAGTGGCTACAGTCCCGTCCTCTCAGTGAAAATGTTCAACGCACCCTGTCACGGCACGGCTAATCATCTGTCGGTTCTCAATCAGGTTGGAATAGAATCCATTGATTCTTTTGCGTCTATCACTAACGCCCAGCCTTCAGGAATTTGAAGCTCGTCACAGTCATTCAATCATTGAATCCTACTCAGAATACCACAGATAAGGTTTAGACCTTCCGGATTCTCTTGAATGCCGCCATCAATTCTAGCTTATACCACGAAGATTCCGATTAAGGAATCCAAGAGATAAACATTCAAGCCTTGTTTGCTTGTAGAACGGGAGTGGTTGTCAGGCACGCGTTCATAAGTGAGAATGATGATGAGCGTCACATAATCATCACATTCATCAAGTTCTTGAGTGCGAATGAATATCTTGGAATAAGAACAAGCTGAATTGAATAGAAGAACAATAGTAATTGCATTAATACTCGAGGTACAGCAGAGCTCCACACCTTAATCTATGGTGTGTAGAAACTCCACCATTGAAAATACATAAGAACAAGGTTCAGGCATGGCCGTGAGGCCAGCCCCCAAAACATGATCAAAAGACTCAAAATGATCAAGGATCAAAAGATTCAAAGATCTAAAGATGAAAATACAATAGCAAAAGGTCCTATTTATAGAGAACTAGTAGCCTAGGGTTTACAGAAATGAGTAAATGACATAAAAATCCACTTCCAGGCCCACTTGGTGTGTGCTTGAGCTGAGCATTGAAGCATTTTCGTGTAGAGAATTTTCTTGGAGTTAAATGCCAGCTTTTGTGCCAGTTTGGGCGTTTAACTCCCATTCTTGTGCCAGTTCCAGCGTTTAACGCCGGGCATTCTTGAGCTGATTTGGAACGCCAGTTTGGGCCATCAAATCTCGGGCAAAGTATAGACTATTATACATTGCTGGAAAGCCCAGGATGTCTACTTTCCAACGCCGTTGAGAGCGCGCCAATTGGGCTTCTGTAGCTCCAGAAAATCCACTTCGAGTGCAGGGAGGTCAGAATCCAACAGCTTCTGCAGTCCTTTTCAGTCTCTGAATCAGATTTTTGCTCAAATCCCTTAATTTCAGCCAGAAAATACCTGAAATCACAGAAAAACACACAAACTCATAGTAAAGTCCAGAAAAATGATTTTTAACTAAAAACTAATAAAAATATACTAAAAACTAACTAAAACATACTAGAAACACACTAAAAACAATGCCAAAAAGCGTACAAATTATCCGCTCATCAAAGATCAAGCTGAAAAGGTAATTTATCGCATCCTAACAAATGATGAACTTCATCAAATGATTGATGATTTAACTAGTCATGTTAAAAAAATTTTGGATAAATGCCATGAATATGAGCCTAAAAATGATTTTTTAAAAGCAGAAAATAAACACGTGAGAGAAGCCGAAAATAGAGTTGATTTAGTGGAAGAATATAAACAACTTAAATATGAAAATGAAACTTTAAAAGGGAATCATTCAGTTATTTCTTTAATGGATAGAATTGAAGAAAATGAAAGGTTGCACAAAATGATTAGAGGTTTAAATCAAGACATAGCTAACATTTTACAAAGTTCCAGTAACTTAGACATATTACTAGCTAGTCAAAGATCTTTGTTTAAAAAATATGGATTTGGGTATTTTGATAAACATGAAACTATTTTTACAAAATCAAGTGTTAAAAATGAAGTCTTAACTTCTAAAAATAAAAAATTTCAAACCTCATATCACTTTGAAAAATCAGCAAAGAAGAATCATGATCAAACATAGAAGAAACATGGACATTCTTCTCATCAATATTTTATTTTTGAAAGAAAAGTTGGGAATAAAGTGTACAAGATTGTTAGAGATTTCAATTCTCTTGAGCAACCAAGATGGTTTAACATCAAAGGATCCAAATTAAATTAGTTATCTAAGGTCACCTAAAATATTATGTAGATTTGCCTTTGATGCGGGCCAAACATCGATCGAGAATTTCTCAATAGAATTTCGTTGCAAGTATAGTTCTAAACCAACAAATGACCTGTGTCAGAGTTTAGTTTGTTGTTGTCATAAATTCAAATCAATAAAAATCGAGAGTTTTAAATTTTGAGTCGTCTCTCGAAGAAATTGCAATGAGGTGCACGTATCATTGGATATGAGGGAAAAGAGGTTTGAAAGCAAAGGACAAGAAAATAAAGAGCAAACAAGGAATTTAAATGCTAAAAGACCTCTTGACAAGGGTTAGTCAAAATTTTCTATCCAAGTCATTGACCACAAACATGACAATTAAAAAGAAGTTAATCCCACTTATTGATCTTAATCCACAAATCCTAGCCAACTCACTAATTAGCTTAGTAAAAGACTAGCGTCAGTGGAAACAAAATCAACTAACAACCCTAAATCACCAATCAATATTGGATATCAATGATTCAAGGTCACCTAAGTCTTCAATTCCAAGCCAAGAGTGCAAAATTTACTCTAAAACTAGAAAAGGCATTTTGTCAAACACTTGGAAGATATAAAATAAAAATATAGTAAATTACAAGAATAATAAAATCTATGACTACCAATTATAAGAAAATAATAATAACAATTTAATTAAGCAACAAAAAACATTAAAAGACATCAATTGCATTAAGAAAATTAAAGTTAACAATTATTCATAAACTAAAATTGATAAAATAAAGAAACTAACAAACAAAACTAAACAAACTAAGATGCTAGAAAATTAAATGTAAAGAAAACTAAATTAAAATAAGATTAAATGCTATAACTAAAAAGAAATTAAACTAAAAATCCTAAATTTCTAGAGAGAAGTTGGAGCTTCTCTCTCTCTAGGAATTCTACCTAAAGCATGGTTCTACACTATTACTATGACTACTTTCCTCATTCCCCTTGAATCTTGCCTCTATATGCATCAGAAATGAGTTGCATTGGGACAAAATTTGATTTGAAATTGCGAGCCACGTGTTTACTTAAGTAAATCACGTGCCGCTACTATGTGTACGCACAAGCCATGTGTATACACAAATTCTAGGTAATGCGTACGCATACCATGAAAATCTCCAATATTCATTTCCTCGTGAATTTTCCACTTTTGCATGCTTTTTCTTTATTTTTTCAAGTCATCCTTGCCTTCTAAATCTTGAATTACTCAAACAAACAAATCAAGACATCGAAAGGAAGACATGTGAATTAAATTTGACAATTTTCAAGCATAAAAAGTATATTTTTCACAATTATATTCAATTAGGAGAAATTCACAAAATTATGCATTCTAAATGAATAAATGCAAGATAAGTTGATAAACTCCACGTTTTTCTATCCAAAAATATCATAAAATATGAATTTATCAACCTCCCCACACTTAAACAATAGCATGTTCTCGTGTTAAATATCAAGAAGGACAAGATCAAAGGATCTCCGTTTATTAAAAATAAACTATGTATATTTATTCTATCTATTCTATATATTTATCTACTTATGTCTATTTGTATTTACTCGGTCAAAACAATTCAATTTCTAAAAAAACATATAAATTTAAAGGGCTTAAATAATGTAGCAATCAATGCGATTCCCATAAATTCATTTGAGCTCCAAAAGATTGTAACAACTTGAAAGATAATAAATAATAAAAGGTAGAAATATAGAATTGAGTGATTAATCCCTTACCGAATGTGTATATTCTCTAATTGCTTAAGTATATCGGGTTGATTCACTCAATTCTCTTCTAATCTTGCTTTTAAAGACTTGTTTTTTTTTCTAGAAATCAATAATTATTCAATGTATGCATAAAAGTATCATGAGGACTTTTCTAAGGATTGTAATGGGGTTAGGATAAAGGTAGGATTGTATTTGACTAAGTGGAGTTATAATTGAATCTTTGATTAGCTTAAACTTTCACCTAACCTACAACAACCTATTCAATTCTAATGCAAACTTAACTACCCATTATTCGCTTCACACATACTCATGCATTCTTTTCAATTCATATCACATATGCATTTAGTTTTCATACTTTCTTTTTTGGAGTAATATTTGTCCCCTTTTTATTGTTTTCTCATTTATTTTTTTCTTATTCTTTTTCTTTTTCTCTTTTTTTTTTCAAACTTTTTTTCTTTTTAATAACATAATATATAAAAAAAATTTATATATATGGTTCAACATTCAATGCATGAGTATGTACCAAATTTCCAAAATTTTAACAAAAATATAAAATACCCATTTTTCTCTCTACCGATGTCCTTAAATTCTATTTTTTCACACTTAGATGATGCACACTCTCATTAGCCTAAGTCAATCACAAAGATCCATATTAAGGATATTTATTATTTTTTGCTTAGAGTTAATGATGTGCTAAAAGTAAGAACAAAAAAGGATTAAATAGGCTCAACATTAACTAACAATGGTAGATAAAAGGATAAGATCATTTGGGTATAAAGAATCAAACAAGTCAAATATTACAATTATAGAGAGAAAATAACACACAAAAGAATGAAATAATAGTTAATGTAATGCAACCACACATTAAAGCTCAAATCTCACTTGGTTGTGAGTTCTAGCTCTCATCTATGTTCTACAAACAAGTTCAATAAAAAAAAATTTGAACTCGAATCAATGGATGCCCTATATATGCAAAAATTATCTTGAAAATTAATTATTTTGACTAAGTTTATTATATGAAAATTAATTATGTATGTATGTACGATGCGATTGGATGAAAAATCAAAATCTCAGGTTCTTTTCCTATTTTCTATTGATCCAAATCATCATATGCATATTGAAAAGTAAACCAGGTCTAATTATCACATTATCTAATCACAAATAAAATCTAAAGATATATACAAATCATATTAAAAAAAGAAAAATATGCAAAATTAGAATAAGTATCTAAGTTATGTACAAACCAAAATAAAAATTGCAATAAATTAAAAATACTCAAAGTATCAAAATACTAGCAAATAACCAAAAAGTATAATAAAATTCAAAATAAAAGTGTTTTGAAAAAAAAAAAATTTTCACCCAACAGCCGATCTGGTCGTTCGATCTCCCCATACTTAAAAATATGCACGGTCCTCCGTGGAAGCAAAATAAAGCTAGAGCTCTACTCGTCTCCACCTTTAGTTAGTGGATCCTGCTTCTCCTCCGAGAGGGTCACTAATGTGTCAGGCTCCTCTGGTGGTAGGTCACTACAGCTAGAAACCCCTCTTCAAGTACTTATAACGTCACTTGTTGTGATGCTCCATCTGATCAATCTTCTAGAATAGCTTGAAGACAATGTTGTGGGTTGGCTGTGATGCTGCTGGTGGTGGTGCTGTTGAAGAGGTGCCAGCCTCAGAAGTGGATGCTTGGTTGTGCCCTCTGCACCTAATAAATGGCTGGGACTTGTACCAGTTACCAAGAGGTATGATCTTTTTGCTTCCGACAACTGTAGGTCTCTCATTAGTGTCCTCCCATACAACCTCAGTCCTCAAAGCTAATTGAGTGATCAATCAAGAAAAAGTGAGATTTCTAATATAGTAAGTCCGACCCATGTACTTCCTTATGAGTCTTGGAAGATACAATTATTTACCCTCCAAAACACACCAGATAAGACTCAGGCATGTTGTCTTGGCCTTTTCCTTTCTCTTTATGTTAGTCATCCTATAAAAGAGCAAAGGAAGTGGGTATGAGAGATGTAATTACAAGACAATGAAATAGAGATTATACAAGCAAGCATCAAGTAGCATAAGACTCAGACGAATAACCAAGTAATTGTGAAGTGGAAGGAGGAAAGAGAATTAATTAGATGTGTGAGTGAAATTATGAAACAAAGTCAACCAGAAATCACACTCCAATCAATAACATCAATCACAGTTAGTTGTATTGTCTATTTAACTAAAAAGTATGAAAACATGGTTGCTATGTACTTAGGAAAAGAAAATAGGTTAGTTAAAAAAGAGTTTGTTGTCATGTAACATAGCAAACGTTGGCCCTTAGAACTTGAAAATTTTTCAGAAAGAAAAAAAATAAAAAATAGACTAGCTCACAATCTAACTTCACAAATCATACATTATGCCAAAATAAATTATTTAAAGTATGTGTAGCACACATAGTTAAGAAAATAAGAGTCAACATATCATCAAGGTATAAGCATAAGCAATTGATGTAAGAAACAATAAAAAAATGTTCAACAAAGCGATCATAGCAAGTTCAAACACCAATATATTTTCCAACACTAAAATCACAAGATTGATATACAAATTGAAAAGTTAACGCCTAATGTAACCCAAACCAAATAAGCATAAAAAAGTGAATTATTCAAAAGGATTACATAGGTTAAGAGTGTGTCAATCTTGCGAAATTAGGAAAAAAGGCCTCAATCAGGCAAAATGCACAAGTTTTTGTCATGTTAGAAACTTAAAGTAGTCACTTCAATACATTTAGGTAAAATTCTAGGAAAACAAGCATTGAAGCAAGAAATTGACCAAAAATTTTCATTAAAAAGCTTTTGAGGCAATTTGACAACTATTTGGTATGAAAGGTCATATCAACACAGAATATCGTCAATAAGGATCATACAACACCAATTCACAAAATGCAGGCCAATGAAACAAAAGCAGCAGGATATCTCAGCATAACAGCAATAAAACAATAAATCACCACACAATCAAATACTTTCCAAATAATCTCAGCAGCAATCAATTATTAACAAAAGAATCACACAATCAAACAATTATCTACATGAACTCAGTAGCAATTCAGCCCTTAATTCATAGAAAATCAAACAAACAGATTCAAATAAGTAAAGCAGCAAATTTAAAATAACAGCAAGAAAACATGAATCCATCATCAACCATCAGACTCAAAATAGCCCAAACATATTACAGCAACAATCAGAAACTAGTGAACTAACTAAACTATCCTATCTAACCTAATAACCTACAACCAACTACAGTAAACTAATCTAACTAAGCTAATAATGACAAATCAAATTAACATAACAAAATTAATTTGAATGAACTGAATATAAAAGAAAAAGGAAATGAATCGAAAGCCTGGAACTGGGCAAGTTGAATAGGACAGAGGAAAAGGGACATGTGATATTACAGCAGCACTGTGGACAGCTGCTAGAAGGTTCTAGCGGTAGCAAGCTCGCCAGAAAGTAGAGGGCACGGAGGTTGTAGTTGCTGGAACAGGGGTGAAGAATTAGAAAAGAAGAAAAGAGAGAAGGAAGGAGGGTGGTTGTGTCGGTAGTGAGAATGGTGGTCGCCAGAGTGGTGGTTAAAGATGGTCATTGAGGTTGGAGTGTGGTGTGGTGGTCGGGTATAGAAGAACGAAGAAGAGGAAAAGCTGAACTATTAGGACGTGCGAATCAAGGCATTCGCATAAGGGGTATCATTTTTGAATGCATGCGTACGCACAATGGGTGCGTACACATGAGTTGATGATGCGTACATATGATCTGTATGTACGAAAACATGATGGTTCAAGAAGGACATCGTGCATACGCACAACCCATGCGTACGCATGACTTGGACCCTTTTTTTAAGGCAACCTAAGCTTAACAAAGACTTTCTAACCTATATTTTGGCATTCTAAAAACAAAATCCAACCCAAAATAAACAAAATAACTAAAAACTCAACAAAAGCTATAAAATTAGAAAATCAAATTAAGAAAAACAAAGCAAACTCTAAATTAACAAGATTTTTAACTCCTAAAACTATTTCAACTATTCAAACATGCAATTCAAAATAAAAAACCACCAAGTGAGGTTAATAACTAAGAGAAATACTTACAAGAATGATAAAAGAGACAGGGTTTGGAAGGTTTTACCATGGTGGGTGTCTCCTACCTATCACTTTTATTTAAAGTCCTTAAGTTGGACATTTGGTGAGTTATTGTCATAGAGGCTTATTCTTGAATTCATCTTTGAACCTCCACCAGTTCTTGGACTTCAAATGATCTCCGAAATTCCCAATTAAGTGCACCAAGATTTCAAAATCATTCAACCAAGTAAAGAGCTCCCAAAATTTTTTATCACCTTGTATTCCGGGATCTCAAACCTTATTTTTGCACTCGTCTTCTTGTTGATACTCATGGTTCTATTCGAGTGACAAGACTTCAGAATTCTCCCTTAAATACCAAAGCTTCTTCCTATATCCATTCAATTGAGCATTGTGCTAACAGTGGAACCCAAACCTTGAGGTTTCAATCTTAGTGAGCCTTGATTTATGTTGCCAACCACTAACCATCTCTCTCTTACTCTTTAATCCACAAAGAGCTCTAAGTTGACCATCTGTTTCTAGCAAACCGTATTCAAGTGGGTTAATAAAGTTAAAGGACAAGATTTTTACCCACGTAAATGATGTGACAGATGGTGGTGAGTGGTGACTTAAGAAGAGAGGCTTTCAACGGCTTTAGCGATGTGATCTCCACTTCCTCTTGCTCCTCTTGGATAACCACCACCTCTTGACAAGCTTCCTCAAATTCTATTTCTTGCTCACCAAATTCTTCTAACTTTTCCTCATTACTCAAGTCATGTCTCGGAGGTTGTGCATGGTTCTTTTAACATTAACTTCACACTTCATAGAGGAAGGTTCAACAATCTCAACAAGATCATTAGTTAGAGCAGAAGTGTCTTCAATCTTAGAATCCATCCCTTGCTCAACTCCTCCTAACTCTTCAACCACTACTTCAAATTCAATGCATTCAATAATCTCCACATGTTGCAATTCACACCTTGGCTCCTCTTCTTTCTCTTGAAGCTCAAAGCTCTCTTCCACACAATGTTCTTTGGTTGAAACTAATTCTTCACATCCATTAACAGGAGTTCTTTGATTGCATAAATGTAGTAAGGCTAACCGGATTAAGGTTTTGGCTAAGGTAGCCATGATAGCGTTGTGACGCTCGATTGATTCTTGCTTTTCCTTTCTTGCCTCACTTTGTTCTTGAAGAAAAGAGTGGAGAGTATCATTCATGGAGGGTTATGGTGGAAATATTGGTTAATTGTGTTGGAGGTAGTCATCATATATGGGAGGTAGTTCATAAGAGTGGGAATATTGAGGTGGTATATATGGAGGCGATGCTTCAAGAGGGCCATGAGAGTATTGATGTTGGAATGATGGTGGTTCTAAGTATGGTTCATATGGCTCACATGGTTGTTCTTGAGGCACATAAAGTTGGTGACATGGTGGATATGGATTAGGATCATATGGAGGTGTTTGGTGGTAAAATGGGGTGTGTGAGTATTGTAGTTGAAGGTGATATTGAGGAGGTGGTTCATAGGCACATGGTGGTTGAGGTTCATAACCATAGCAAGGAGACACGCCATATCTATTGGATACGTAAGCATTATGGGTGAATTGTGATAATAGTAGACTGGAGGAAGTGTTGTTACCATAAGAATGTGGCTCCTCCTACGATTGATTTTTTGACCCATAATGTGAATCATCATTGAAATTTCCATTTCCTACAACATAGTTACGACCAAACTCAAAGGCAAAAGGATGAGAATTCATAGAGAAAAGAGAAAATAAAAATAAAAGATAGTAAGAAACAAAGAAAAACACACTCCTAACTACTAGCAAAAACAAGCGAACAACCAAAAAGTAAACTATTCACAATATTAACATATTAATAATAACCAATAACAAGCACACATTGCAATTCCCCGATAACGGCACCAAAAACTTTATGCGAACCAAATGTTGGTCTAGAATTTCTCAATAGAATTTTGTCGCAAGTATAGTTCCAAACCAACAAATGACCCGTATCATAGTTTAGTTGTTGTCACAAATTCAAATCAATAAAAACTGGGAGTTTTAAATCTCGGGTTGTCTCTTAAAGGAATTACAATAAGGTGCACGTATCATTGGCTGTGAGGGAAAAGGGGTTCGAAAGCAAAGGACAAGAAATTAAATGACAAAAAAAAATAAAGAGCAAACAAGGAATTTAAATGCTAAAAGATCTATTGGCAAGGGTTGAGAGTCAAGATTTCCTATCCAAGTTATTGACCACAAACATGAAAATTAAGAAGAGTTAATCCCACTTCGTCATCCCCTAAACATCAGGAGAAAGTCAAATAGGCATAATTGATCTTAATATTCAAGTTCTAGCCAATTCAATAATTAACTTAGTAAAAGACTAGCATTAGTGGAAACAAAATTAACTAGCAACCCTAAACACTAATCAATATTGGACATCAATGACTCAAGGTCACCTAAGTCCTCAATTCTAGCCAAGAGTGCAAAATCTACTCTAAAACTAGAAAAGGCATTTTGCCAAACACTTGGAAGGCATAAAATAAAAATATGGTAAATTGCAAGAATAATAAAATCTATGACTACCAATTGTAAGAAAATAATAATAACAATTCAATTAAGCAACAATAAATATGAAAAGACATCAATTGCATTAAAAAAAATTAAAGTTAACAATTGTTCGTAAACTAAAATTGACAAAATAAAGAAACTAACAAATAAAACTAAACAAACTAAGATGCTAGAACAATAAAAAGTAAAGGAAACTAAATTAAAACAAAATTAAATCCAAAAACTAAGAAGAAATCAAACTAAATTTTAAATTCCTAGAGAGAAGTTGGAGCTTCTCTCTCCAGAAATTCTACCTAAAGCATAGTTCTATACTACTACTATGACTACTTTCCTCATCCTTCTTGAGTCTTGCCTCCATATGCATTAGAAATAAGTTGGATTAGGCCAAAATTGGGCTTGAAATCGCGAGCCACGTGTTTACTTAAGTAAATCACGTGCCTCCACTCGTGCGTAGGCACAAGCCATGCGTATGCACAAATTCCTGGTGATGCGTACGCACAAGGCATGCGTACGTATGTAACACCCCAACTTTTGACACGTCATCACCAATGTCAAACATTGGGGTGTTACAAGTTGGTATCAGAGCAGTCCGTTCTATGAGCCTTGGGATGGACTGACTATGCTTCCTCACATACTCTGAATCTTTTTATGCCATGCAGTTAGGATATTTTGTATTATATTCTGCATGAAGGTCTGTGAACATCCATTATAGTAAGATTAATACTTGATTTTGATATATTAAGACTTATCACCTTAATATTGATTATTGATATTGATAGGACTCAAATGGCTGCGAATAGGCAAAGACGCCCTCGACTGGAGGGAACAAGTGAGGGAACTATCCTCGATGCAACGACTATTCTTGAATCTGTAAATGCCATGGCTACTGTTGTACGCGATTTAGTAGTTGCTACTAACTGAGTAGCTGAACATCTTAACTGCCACAATGGGACTGAAAGTTGCCATGGAACAAGACATGGAAACGGGAATGGCGACGAAGGTGAAGATGGATTATGCAATGATAACCGGCCAATGACTTTAGCCTCTTTCTTGAAAATCAATCCGCCGTAGTTTAATGGAAACACTAGTGCTATATAAGCTGACGTAGGGATGGCAATGGGTCCCCATGGAGGCTGGGACATGCCCCCCGTCTCCTGTCCCCGCCACCCAGAATCCGTCCCCGTCTCTGCCCCGTCCCCGCGACGAGTAACGGGGACCCCGTATCTGCCGAGGATCGGGGTCTCCTCGGATATCCACGAATTTTTAAAAAAATTCAAAAACATTCAAAAAATAGCAAAATTGAAAAATAAAAGATACATAATGGTCAGTATTGTATTCCAATTCCTAATTTTCCAGTAAGAATTCAAACCCCAAACCCTAAATTCAATTTCACAGCAACAAAATCAATCTCTAAATCCAAATTTACCAGTTAATAGAATTCAAACCCTAATCCTAAATCCAATTTCACATTAATAGAATTTAAACCATAGCAATTTCATTAATTAAAAATCAAAATAAACATTAAAACGGCAAAGTAGAGACGGACTAGAGGCGAAGCTTCGAGCAGGAAGCAGTGAGCGATGCAGTGAGAGGAGGTAGGTAAGCAGAAGCGGCTCTCCTCTGACGGCGAAGAAGGACGATCTTTTCTGGACAGGGACGAAGGCGGATCTCGCTCCTATGACGGTGACGACGAAGACAACTCTCCTCTGGACGGTGACGAAAACTGTGACGGTTTTCCTCAGGCACGCAGCGCGAAGACGGCTCTCCTCTCCTCTCACATGGCTGGTAATGTCAGATTTGAAGAAGATGATGATGGCAGAGGCATGGCTAGAGCAGTTTCATCTTTGCGGAGTAAAGGCAACACAGGTGCAGGCAGCGCCAACACTGTGAGAACCAAGCACGGAGCGACACCGGCAAGGGTGGAAGGAAGAGGAAGAGGGTGAGATGGTGCACGAAATTGTGATCACTACAACTTCGCACAACTAACCAGCAAGTGCACTGGGTCGTCCAAGTAATACCTTACGCGAGTAAGGGTCGATCCCACGGAGATTGGTGGTATGAAGCAAGCTATGGTCATCTTGTAAATCTTAGTCAGGCAGACTCAAATGTATAATGGTGATGAACGAAAACAACATGAAAGTAAAGATAGAGATACTTATGTATATCATTGGTGTAAGAGCTTCAGACAAGTGTATGAAGATGCCTTCCCTTCCGTCTCTCTGCTTTCCTACTGCCTTCATCCAATCCTTCTTACTCCTTTCCATGGCAAGCTCGTGTAGGGTCTCACTGTTGTCAGCAGCTACCTCCCATCCGCGCAGTGAAAGCTAATGCAAAGCACTCTGTCACAGTGCCGCCAATCACCGGTTTGGTTCCCTCCCCTACCGGAATAGAATCACTCTTTTGCGTCTGTCACTAACGCCCAGTAGGTTACAGGTTTGAAGCACGTCACAGTCATTCAGTCATTGAATCCTACTCAGAATACCACAGACAAGGTTTAGACCTTCCGGATTCTCTTGAATGCTGCCATCAGGTCCTGCCTATACCACGAAGATTCCGAAGAATCCAAGAGACATTCACCAAGCCTCAGATGCTTGTAGAACAAGAATGGTTGTCAGTCACCTTGTTCATGGGTGAGAATGGTGATGGGCGTCAATCATCACCTTCATCATGTTGAAGAACAAGTGATATCTTGGATAAAGAACAAGTGGAATTTGAATGGAAGAACAATAGTAATTGCATTAATACTCGAGGTACAGCAGAGCTCCACACCCTTAATCTATGGTGTGTAGAAACTCCACCGTTGAAAATACATAAGCATAAGGTCTAGGCATGGCCGAATGGCCAGCCTCCCAAAGGTGATCAGAGGATCAAAAACAATCCAAAGATAGATACCCAGATGAAAATACAATAGTAAAAGGTCCTACTTATAGAAAACTAGTAGCCTAGGGTGTACAAAGATGAGTAAATGACATAAAAATCCACTTCCGGGCCCACTTGGTGTGTGCTTGGGCTGAGCAATGAAGTAATTTTCGTGTAGAGACTCTTCCTGGCGTTTAACTCCAGCTTTTATGCCAGTTTGGGCGTTTAACTCCAACTTTTATTCCTGTTCCGGCGTTTAACGCTGGAATTCCTGAGGCCGGATTGCTTCGCGGGTTTGGGCCCTCAAATCTTGGACAAAGTATGGACTATTATATATTGCTGGAAAGCCCTGGATGTCTACTTTCCAACGCCGTTGAGAGCGCGCCAATTGGGCTTCTGTAGCTCCAGAAAATCCACTTCGAGTGCAGGGAGGTCAGAATCCAACAGCATCTGCAGTCCTTTTGAGTCTCTGAATCAGATTTTTGCTCAGGTCCCTCAATTTCAGCCAGAAAATACCTGAAATCACAGAAAAACACACAAACTCATAGTAAAGTCCAGAAAAGTGAATTTTAATTAAAAACTAATGAAAATATACTAAAAACTAACTAAAAGATACCAAAAACCTACTAAAAACAATGCCAAAAAGCATACAAATTATCCGCTCATCACAACACCAAACTTAAATTGTTGCTTGTCCTCAAGCAACTGAAAATCAAATAAGATAAAAAGAAGAGAATATACTATAGACTCCAAATTATCAATGAAACTTAGCTCCAAATTAGATGAGCGGGACTAGTAGCTTTTTGCCTCCGAACAGTTTTGGCATCTCACTTTATCCTCTGAAGTTCAGAATGATTGGCTTCTTTAGGAACTTAGAATCCAGATAGTGTTATTGATTCTCCTAGTTAAGTATGATGATTCTTGAACACAGCTACTTATTGAGTCTTGGCTGTGGCCCAAAGCACTCTGTCTTCCAGTATTACCACCGGATACATATATGCCACAGACACATAATTGGGTGAACCTTTTCAGATTGTGACTCAGCTTTGCTAAAGTCCCCAATTAGAGGTGTCCAGGGTTCTTAAGCACACTCTTATTGCTTTGGATCATAACTTTATTTCTTTCTTTTTCTTTCTTTTTCTCTTTCTCCCCTTTTTTTTTTTTGTTTTTCTGCTTCTCTTTTTTTTTTTTTTTTTTTTTTGTATTCACTGCTTTTTCTTGCTTCAAGAATCATTTTTATGATTTTTCAGATCCTCAGTAACATGTCTCCTTTTTCATCATTCTTTCAAGAGCCAACAATTTTTAACATTCATGAACAACAAATTCAAAAGACATATGCACTGTTCAAGCATACATTCAGAAAACAAAATTGTTGCCACCACATCAAACTAATTAAGCTAGTTTTAAAGATGAATTTGAAATCCTGTACTTCTTGTTCTTTTGATTAAAAACAGTTTTCATTTAAGAAAGGTGATGGATTCATATTCATAGCTTTAAGGCATAGACACTAAGACACTAATGATCATAAGACATAAACATGGATAAACATAAAGCACTAAAATTCGAAAAACAGAAGAATAAAGAACAAGGAGATTAAAGAACGGGTCCACCTTAGTGATGGCGGCTCTTTCTTCTTCTTGAAGATCCTATGGAGTGCTTGAGCTCCTCAATGTCTCTTCCTTGTCTTTGTTGCTCCTCTTTCATGATCCTTTGATCTTCTCCAATTTCATGGAGGAGGATGGCATGTTCTTGGTGCTCCACCCTTAGTTGTCCCATGTTGGAACTTAATTCTTCTAGGGAGGTGTTCAGTTGCTCCCAGTAGTCTTGTGGAGGAAAGTGCATCCCTTGAGGTATCTCAGGGATTTCTTGATGAGAGGGGTCTCTTTGTTTGCTCCATCTTCTTCTTAGTGATGGGCTTGAGGTCATGCCTTCTCAGTTGAACCGGCTTTGGATGCCATAAATGGTTATGGAAAAACAAAAAGCAATGCTTTTACCACACCAAACTTAAAAGGTTTGCTCGTCCTCGAGCAAAAGAAGAGGGAAGTGAGTAGAAGAAGAAGAAATGGAGGAGAGGGAGATGGCTTTGTGTTCGGCCATGTATGGGGAGAAGTGGTGGTTTATGAAGGATGGATGTGAGTGGTGAAGAGAAAGAGATGTTGAGGTGATTGATGAATGGGTGAAGAAGAAGAGAGAGTGGTGGGGTTGTTTGGGGATCCTGTGGGGTCCACAGATCCTTAGGTGTCAAGGAAAAGTCATCCCTGCACCAAATAGCATCAAAATCCTCGTTTTGAGCCATTTCTGGCGTTAAACGCCGGGCTGGTGCCCATTCCTGGCGTTTAACGCCAGGTTGGTGCCCTTTACTGGCGTTTAACGCCAGTCTGGTGCCCCTTTCTGGCGTTAAACGCCCAGAATGGCACCAGACTGGGCGTTAAACGCCCATCTGCTAGCCTGACTGGCGTTTAAACGCCAGCAGGTTCTTCCTCCAGGGTGTGCTGTTTTTCTTCCTGTTTTTCATTCTGTTTTTGCTTTTTCAATGGATTTTGTGACTTCTTATGATCATCAACCTACAAAAAACATAAAATAACAAAAGAAAATAGTCAAAATATAACATTGGGTTGCCTCCCAACAAGCGCTTCTTTAATGTCATTAGCTTGACAGATGGCTCTCATGGAGCCTCATAGATACTCAGAGCAATGTTGGAACCTCCCAACACCAAACTTAGAGTTTGAATGTGGGGGTTCAACACCAAACTTAGAGTTTGGTTGTGGCCTCCCAACACCAAACTTAGAGTTTGACTGTGGGGGCTCTGTTTGTCTCTGATTTGAGAGAAGCTCTTCAAGCTTCCTCTCCATGGTGACAGAGGGATATCCTTGAGCCTTAAACACCAAGGATTCTTCATTCACTTGAATGATTAGTTCACCTCCATCAACATCAATCACAGCCTTTGCTGTGGCTAGGAAGGGTCTGCCAAGGATGATGGATTCATCCATGCACTTCCCAGTCTCTAGGACTATGAAATCAGTAGGGATGTAGTGGTCTTCAATCTTAACCAAAACATTCTCTACAAGTCCAATGGAATCTCTATGGTCTCATTTTGAGCCTCAGATTCCCATGGTTCCTCTTTGAGGAACTCAGAGGAGATTGGTACACGCCCACTGAGGTCTTCCTCAGTGGCGTCCTCCTCCTCTCTTTCCTCTCCATATTCGGCCATGTTTATGGCTTTGCACTCTCCTTTTGGATTTTCTTCTGTATTACTTGGGAGAGTACTAGGAGGGAGTTCAGTAATTTTCTTGCTCAGCTGTCCCACTTGTCCTTCCAAATTTCTGATGGAGGACCTTGTTTCATTCATGAAACTTTGAGTGGTCTTTATTAGATCAGAGACCATTGTTGCTAAGTCAGAAGTATTCTGCTTAGAACTCTCTGTCTGTTGCTGAGAAGATGATGGAAAAGGCTTGCCATTGCTAAGCCTGTTTCTTCCACCATTATTATTATTGAAACCTTGTTGAGGTCTCTCTTGATTCTTCCATGAGAAATTTGGGTGATTTCCCCATGAAGAATTATAGGTGTTTCCATAGGGTTCTCCTAGGTAATTCACCTCTTCCATTGAAGGGTTCTCAGGATCATAAGCTTCTTCCTTAGATGAAGCATCCTTAGTACTGCCAGGTGCATTTTGCATTCCAGACAGACTTTGAGAAATCAAATTGACTAGCTTTTCCCATGAGCCCAGGCTTTCTTTAGGTTGAGAGTCCAACCATATTCTAGCTCTGTCTCTTACAGCAAAAGGGAATAGCATCAGCCTTTAGACCTCAGGGTTAACCCCATTAGTCTTGACTGTGTCACAGATTTGCAAGAACTCAGCTAAAAACTGATGAGGATCTTCCATTGGAAGTCCATGGAACTTGCAATTCTGTTGCATTGGAGAAACTAATTGAGGCTTAAGCTCAAAGTTGTTTACTCCAATGGCAGGGATAGAGATGCTTCTCCCATAGAAGTTGGGAGTAGGTGCAGTAAAGTCACCCAGCACCTTCCTTGCATTGTTGGCATTATTGTTGTTTTCGGCTGCCATGTGTTCTTCTTCTTTGAAGAATTCGGTCAGGTCCTCTCAGGTTCAGGGTCAGCTTCAACAAGAATGCCTTTGTCTTTGTTCCTGCTCATATGAAAGAGAAAAGAACAAGAAAGTATGGAATCCTCTAGTTCACAGTATAGAGATTCCTTTAAGTGTCAGAGGAAGAAAAATGGAAGACAGATGTGGAAAATTCGAACTTATCAAAGGAGAAGGAGTTCGAATTTTGCATTAAGGGATAGTGTTAGTCCAAAAATAGAAGGATGTGAGAAGAAGGGAAGTAATTTTCGAAAATTAAGTAAAAGATTTTGAAAACATTTTGAAAAATACTAATTGATTCTCAAAAACTAAGAATAGAAAAAGAATCAAGTGATTTTTGAAAAAGATTTGAAATTAGAAATCAAAAAGATATGATTGAAAACTTATTTTGAAAAAGATGTGATTGAAAAATTATGGTTTTAAAAAGATATGATTGAAAAGATATGATTTGAAAACAATTTTAAAAGATATGATTTGAAAACAATTTTAAAAGATATGATTTTAAAAAATTAATGACTTGCCTAACAAGAAAAGATATGATTCAAGCATAAAACCTTCCTCAACAGAAACGGCAAAAAATGTTCAATCAAATCATTAATTGTTAGTAAGTATCTTTGAAAAAGGAAAGAAATTGATTTTGAAGACATTTGATTGAAAAGATATGATTTGAAAAAAGATTTGATTTTGAAAAACTTTGAAAACTTGAAAAAAATTGATTTTGAAAACAAAATCTTCCCCCTTAGCACCATCCTGGCGTTAAACGCCCAGAATGTGCACATTCTGGCGTTTAACGCCCAAACCTGTACCTTTTTGGGCGTTAAACGCCCAACCAGGTGCCCTGGCTGGCGTTTAAACGCCAGTCTGTCTTCTTCACTGGGCATTTTTGAATGCCCAGCTTTTTCTGTGTGATTCCTCTGCAGTATGTTTTGAATCTTCAATTCTCTGTATTCTTGACTTGAAAAGACACAAATTAAAAATATTTTTGGATTTTTAATAATGAGGGATAATCAAAATGCAACTAAAATCAAATAACAATGCATGCAAGACACCAAACTTAGCAGTTTGTATACTACTGACATTAACAAAATGAGAATGCATATGAGAAACAACAAAACACTCAAGTCAATAGAATTCAAAGATCAAAACAAGAAAATCATCAAGAACAACTTGAAGATTAATTAAGACACATGCATGAATGCAATAAGAACAGAAACATGCAATTGATACTAAACTTAAGATGAGACTCTAGACTCAAACAAGACATATTTTTGGATTTTATGATTTTGTAAATTTTTTTGTGCTTTTTCGAAAATTAAGTGAAAAGGAAAATAAAGGTATCAAAATTCTTAATGAGAATTCCAGGAATCATGCAATGTTAGTCTAAAGCTTTAGTCTAAAGGAATTAGACATGGCCGGCTAAGCTTCAGCAGGACATTGCATTCAAGAGCTAAATTGATGAGAATCAATCAGCTTTGGTGAGGATAAGAACATCACTTTGAAACACTAGAATTCATTCTTAAGAACTCTGAAGAAAAATACCTAATCTAAGCAACAAGATGAACCGTCAGTTGTCCATACACAAGAACAATCCCCGGCAACGGCGCCAAAAACTTGGTGTTGTTGCCGGATCAAAATATGGCACTGTTATTGCAGGGAACAAATGCGAAACTGTAGTTAGGACATTTAATTCCCCGGCAACGGCGCCAAAAACTTGGTGCACGAAATTGTGATCACTACAACTTCGCACAACTAACCAGCAAGTGCACTGGGTCGTCCAAGTAATACCTTACGCGAGTAAGGGTCGATCCCACGGAGATTGGTGGTATGAAGCAAGCTATGGTCATCTTGTAAATCTTAGTCAGGCAGACTCAAATGTATAATGGTGATGAACGAAAACAACATGAAAGTAAAGATAGAGATACTTATGTATATCATTGGTGTAAGAGCTTCAGACAAGTGTATGAAGATGCCTTCCCTTCCGTCTCTCTGCTTTCCTACTGCCTTCATCCAATCCTTCTTACTCCTTTCCATGGCAAGCTCGTGTAGGGTCTCACTGTTGTCAGCAGCTACCTCCCATCCGCGCAGTGAAAGCTAATGCAAAGCACTCTGTCACAGTGCCGCCAATCACCGGTTTGGTTCCCTCCCCTACCGGAATAGAATCACTCTTTTGCGTCTGTCACTAACGCCCAGTAGGTTACAGGTTTGAAGCACGTCACAGTCATTCAGTCATTGAATCCTACTCAGAATACCACAGACAAGGTTTAGACCTTCCGGATTCTCTTGAATGCTGCCATCAGGTCCTGCCTATACCACGAAGATTCCGAAGAATCCAAGAGACATTCACCAAGCCTCAGATGCTTGTAGAACAAGAATGGTTGTCAGTCACCTTGTTCATGGGTGAGAATGGTGATGGGCGTCAATCATCACCTTCATCATGTTGAAGAACAAGTGATATCTTGGATAAAGAACAAGTGGAATTTGAATGGAAGAACAATAGTAATTGCATTAATACTCGAGGTACAGCAGAGCTCCACACCCTTAATCTATGGTGTGTAGAAACTCCACCGTTGAAAATACATAAGCATAAGGTCTAGGCATGGCCGAATGGCCAGCCTCCCAAAGGTGATCAGAGGATCAAAAACAATCCAAAGATAGATACCCAGATGAAAATACAATAGTAAAAGGTCCTACTTATAGAAAACTAGTAGCCTAGGGTGTACAAAGATGAGTAAATGACATAAAAATCCACTTCCGGGCCCACTTGGTGTGTGCTTGGGCTGAGCAATGAAGTAATTTTCGTGTAGAGACTCTTCCTGGCGTTTAACTCCAGCTTTTATGCCAGTTTGGGCGTTTAACTCCAACTTTTATTCCTGTTCCGGCGTTTAACGCTGGAATTCCTGAGGCCGGATTGCTTCGCGGGTTTGGGCCCTCAAATCTTGGACAAAGTATGGACTATTATATATTGCTGGAAAGCCCTGGATGTCTACTTTCCAACGCCGTTGAGAGCGCGCCAATTGGGCTTCTGTAGCTCCAGAAAATCCACTTCGAGTGCAGGGAGGTCAGAATCCAACAGCATCTGCAGTCCTTTTGAGTCTCTGAATCAGATTTTTGCTCAGGTCCCTCAATTTCAGCCAGAAAATACCTGAAATCACAGAAAAACACACAAACTCATAGTAAAGTCCAGAAAAGTGAATTTTAATTAAAAACTAATGAAAATATACTAAAAACTAACTAAAAGATACCAAAAACCTACTAAAAACAATGCCAAAAAGCATACAAATTATCCGCTCATCATGAGACCTGAGAGAGTGAGAGTGATCTGATGAGAGATTGAGGGAGGAGGCAGAGGCGTAAATTAGGTTTTTAGGTTTCCATCATATAATATATATATATATATATATATATATATATATATATATATATATATATATATATATATAAGGATATTATTTAATTTCATTAATACGAATATTATACGGGTATCACGGGGCGGGTACCTCTCTCCCTGCTCCTGCCCCATTTATTAAACGGATACCCGTCCCCCGTCTCCGCAGGGAGAAAATGACCCACAAATCTGTCCCTCGATGGGTAATTCCCTGCGGATACCTGCCCCGTCGGGAAAAATTGCCATCCCTAAGCTGACGACTGGTTTAAGAAAATAGGACGATCACTGCGAGCACAACAAATCCCCGAAGCACAGTGTGTAGAGGAATGTGTAAAGAAGTTGGTGGCAGCGCAAACTACCTAAAGGAATTTTCCAACAAGGGATTTCAATCGTAACCTCGCTCCTCAAGGAAGAAACTTTAAAATAACTTGGTAGCTGGATTTAGGCAAACAACTGCAACCAACCCAAAATAAATGGACATGCATTGTGTGTGGAAAGAATCATGGTGGTAGACCCTGTTTGTTGAAGTCTGGTGTTTGCTATAACTGTTGTAAGCCTAGACACATAGCCAAAGAATGCACACGACGAAGGATTGAATTCGCTTCCCATGGACAGCAATAGCCAGGGAGGGTGTTTATTATGGATGCGGGAAATACTACCAAAACCGATCCTCTCACTTGAGGTAACGAAATTTTGAGGACAAAATTTTTTTTAGGGAGGTAAAATGTAATCACCTTACCCCATGAGACCTGTGATTCCTCATTCTTTACAACGTTCCCTAACGTGCATAGGTATATATATATATATATATATATATATATATATATATATATATATATATATATATATATATATATATATATAGCATAGATAACGAATTAGAATTAGAACACGTAGCGCTAAAACATTCTTAGTGCTTCCGAGTGACAAGTTTTAGTAATTAGATAATTACCGCTATAGTTAATTTGTTTCTTTTAAAATTAGCTACCTGTTAATAATTCATAAGTAATGAATTAGTAGAGGAATTACCCTAGATGCGTTACCAACTATTAACTCAGTTTTTTCTTCCTCCCTTTCAAAGTCACGGTTTTCTTTTCTTTTTTCCGATTCAACCGAACCAAGCTTCCCTTAAGTAAACTAAACCCAAGGAAACTCTGATTAAACTCATCTCCTCTCACAACTGAACGTGTTTCAAAGGAAACCATGGTCACCGCTTCATACAATGAATGCTGTGAAGTGGTGTTACAAGGAAAGGAAGCCACAAAGCCTTGCTGCACCAGCTCATCCTTCTCCATCTTCTATAGATATATATAGCAGAGCCAAACCTTTCAATTCCTCTGGAAATTACATGAAGAGAAAAAGGAAGCAAAAGTGGCGATTGATCAAGGAAAGGAAAGAGGAAGTTGTCAACAGCGTACATCACCATCAAGAAGGAAGAAGAAGTCCATCAACGGAGCTACAACCTAAAGCCAAAGAAAAAACCCTTATCTGTGCCTTATTGTTCTTCCTAATTCAGAGACTCTACCCTTGTTAAACTTCAATTTCTTTAAATGAGGACCAACCCAATTAAATTCATCCCATTGCAAGAGCAAGACTCCTTCTCTTCCTCTATGTGTAGCTCAGCCAATTGGCCCTGTGGACTGATAAAATTTTTTAATTACGTTTGTTAGGGTTTTTTTATTTAAGGTAGCAAGGAACAGACCTTGGATTGTGAATCCTAAAAAAAAGTAAGGTTTAAGATCGTAAATTAGATATGGGTGATTGTTAGATATAATCTTGATTGATGATGATGAGCTAACATGATTGACGTTGCTAAAACTTTTGTTAATTGGTTGAATTATTGTTGTTAGATGTATTGTAGATTTTTATTGTTGTGAAAGTGTGATCATGTTATGTTTATTGTGTAAATTCTTGATGTATATGGATCTGAAGCTCTTGGGCCGAATTATGGTTTTAAGTATTAACCTTGCGAACTACTAAATGCTTTTTCATAATAAGTAAGTTAATCACGCTGAATCGATAAAGGCTTATATTAAAATTTGCTTATGAAATCCGAAACTTGAGCCAAGTAGGTCCTTACGACAAGTAACACCTAAGTTTGGCATTGGTCATGACGTGTCAAAAGTTGGGGTGTTACAACGTACAACCATGAAAATCTTCAATCTTCATTCTAGCTCAACTCCAAGTAACTTTTACTAATGAGACTTCCTTTCCGTGTAATCGCTTAATACTAGTATCGTCAATTCGAACCGGAGTCACTTGAAGCACCAAATCCTCTTTCAATTGAACTAATTCAGGTTCTAAAATGTGGCTAGCATCAGAAGCATATTTTCAAAGCTGCGACACGTGAAACACGTCGTGCAGGTTCGAAAGATGCGGTGGTAGAGCTATCTGATACGCCACCGGCCCGATTCTCTTCAGGATCTAAAACGGACCAGTATAACGAGAATTCAATTTCTTTGCTTTGATCGCTCTACCCACTCCTGTTGTTGGAGTAACTCTTAGGAATACATGATCTTCTTCAACAAATTTTAATGGTTTTTGTCTCTGATCGGCGTAGCTCTTCTGGCGACTCTGAGCGGTTAGCATTCGACTTCGGATTTTCTTAATCTATTCACCGGTTTTAGCTACTAACTCAAGCAAGCTTGTTTCCCCAATTTCATACCAGCATAGTGAAGATTGGCACCTTCTCCCATACAGAGCCTCATACAGAACCATTCCAATGCTCGCATGGTAACTGTTATTATACGCAAACTCCACTAGCGGCATATACTGATCCCAGCTCGCCGGTTGATTTAGCACACAAGCCCTCAACATATCCTCCAGTGTTTGTATCGTCCTCTCCAATTGACCATCAGTTTGAGGATGGTACGCGATACTTAAACTCAATTGAGTTCAAAATTCTTTCTGAAATGCCCCCCAAAATCTTAAAGTGAAACGAGGATCTCTGTCAGAGATTATGATGGTAGGCACACCGTGCAACCTTACAATTTTCTTAATGTACAAACATGCTAGCTCCTCTAAGGTACAATTCATCTGAACGGGTAAAAAGTAAGCTGATTTCGTCACCCAATCCACAATCACCCAAACCACGTCAAATCCAGCTCGAGTTCTTGGCAAACCCGACACAAAATCCATGGCGATGCTTTCCTACTTCCATTGCAGAATTTCTAAATGTTGTACTGCTTCAGACGGTCTCTGGTGTTCAATATTTACTTTCTGATAAGTCAAACATTTTGAAACACGCAATGCCACATCCTTCTTTATTCCCGGCCACTAGAACATCACCTTCAAATCATGGTACATCTTGGTACATCCTGGGTGGATAGAGAATCCGCTCCTCTGCGCCTTCTTCAAGATATCTTGCCACAAGTTCCTAACATTCGGTACACAAATCCTACCCTTGTACCTCTATATTCTGTCTCCGTCCCACGAAACTCCCCATCACTTTTCTTTCTCAATTGCTTGCAACACCTTCTGAAATTCTTGATTGTCTTGTTGAACTTTTAAAATTTTGGACTTGAAGTCACTAGAGATCTGTAGTTGGTTTAAGAATACACTCCCATTAGATTTTCAGACACCCAATCTCAAATCCCCAAACTTCCTCACCAATTCCTCTTCCTTAATCATCGTCCAAGCGACCATCAATGACTTTCGACTCAATGCATCCGCGACAACATTCACCTTCCCTGGGTGATAACTTAACTCAAAGTCGTAATCCTCCAGTAACTCCATCCACCTCCTTTGCCGCATGTTAAGCTCCTTCTGATCAAAGAGATGTTTGAGACTCTTGTGATCAGAAAAGACTCGAAGCTTCACTCTATACAAGTAATACCTCCAGATCTTTAATGCAAATACAATCGCGGCCAATTCTAAGTCATGAGTTGGGTAATTCATCTCATGAGGTATCAGCTGTTGCGATGCATAAGCTACCACATTCTGGTATTGCATCAACAAACACCCCAGACCTTTCAATGAAACATCGTAATACACTTCAAAAGGCTCATTAGGTTCAACACAAGCACAGGCGCCGTAGTCAGTTTTCGCTTCAAAACTTGAAAGTTCTCCTCACATTATGATGTCCAGGCAAATGGCGCATCCTTTCGAGTTAACATTGTCAGAGGCAATGCAATTTGTGAAAAGTCCTTGATAAACCTCCAATAATATCCTGCCAAACCTAAGAAGCTTCTAATCTTCGTCCCTGATGTAGGTCGTCCCCAATCCATTACTGCCTCAATCTTAGAAGGGTTTACAGCTATTCCCAGCTTACTCACTATGTGACCCAAAAATTTTATCTCATTCTTCCAGAATTTACATTTAAAAAGTTTAGCGTACAACTTCCTCTCTTTCAAAATTCGCAATACGATCCGCAAGAGTTCCGCGTATTCCTCCTCAGTCTTAGAGTAGATTAGAATATCATCAATAAAGACGATGACGAATCTATCCAGGAAAGGACGGAATATCCAGTTCATATAGTCCATGAACACAGCAAGGGCATTGGTTAGCCCAAATGACATCACAGTGTATTCATAGTGACCATATCAAGTTCTAAAAGGAGTTTTTGGGATATCTTCATCTCTCACTCTTATCTGGTGATAACTAAACCTTAAGTCATTCTTGGAATAGACACCAACTCCTTGCAATTGTTCCATCAAATTATCGATTCTCGGTAATGGGTATTTATTCTTTACAGTTACTTTGTTCAGTTGTTTGTAATCTACACACAACCGCATACTTCCATCCTTGTTTTTCACCAACAATACCGGTGTTCCCCATGGAGAAACACTCGGACGAATGAAGTTCTTACTCATTAACTCCTCCAACTGAGCTTTAAGTTTAGCCAGCTCCAAAGGCTACATTCGGTAAGGCAAAATTGAAATTGCTCCTGCTCCAAGAACTAGCTTAATCGCAAACACGATTTCTCGAGAAAAAGGAAATTCAGGAATATCCTTAGGGAATACTTCTGAAAATTTATTCGCAACTGGAATCTGATTCAAACTTTGTTCATCGCCCGACACACTGGCAGCAAATAGTATGAATTCCAAACACTCACTTTCACTACAATTCACCGTGACAGAATTCAAGTAATATCCATTTGCCACCACCGGTCCTTCTGAACCTTCCGACATAAACTGTAGTGATCTTTCAGAACAATCAAGAAAAACATGATTCTTTGATAACCAATCCAATCCCAAAATGAGATCGAGGCCAGTCATCGGCAAACAAATTAAATCATGGACAAAAGTTTGACGCTTAATTCAGAATGAAACTTGTTGACAGTCTAATCTTGTTACAACAGCCTCAGAGATAAAAGTATATACTTGCAAATCATAGGCTAACATGGTTATCTTCAATCCTAACTCACTATCTTTCTCAAACGATATAAACGAATGTGATACCCCAGTATCAAAAAAAGCAATTAAGATTTTACCACCGATTTCACAATTATCTTTAATAAGAGTGTCTGATCTTTCAGCATCATCCGCTGTCATGGTAAACACACGTCCCTGCTGTTGAACTCTCTCAGCTTCCTGTCTTTTTCTCTCTGGACAATTCCAGGTTAGATGTCTGGCTCTACCACAGTAGTAATATACACCCAGTCTAGCTCTGCACGAAGTGTTCGGATGATATGCCCCACATCTCCTACATGTCAAGTTATTGGGAGGATTCTGAATCTGCTTTCCTTTGCCTCTTTCCAGGTTGTTGTTATTATTGAATCTCCGGAAGCTATTCTGACCCAGATGTTGTTGTGGAACATAACTTCCTTGCTTGAAATTCTGTCCTCTAGGCACAAAATTCCTCCATTGATCTCTCCTAACAAAAGCTCGATGATCACCCTTGTTCAATGCTACCTTTCTCACACAATCCTCAGCAACTCGACTCTTATTTACCAGTTTAGAGAAAACTATTATCTCCATCGGGCCCACTATACTCAGGATGTCACTCTGCAGACCACCTTCATATTTTATGTATTTCCATTCTTTAAAATCCCCCGGAGCACCTGAAAAATCCTAGAGAACTAGCATAGTTCCTCAAACCGACTAGTATACTCTGCCACTGACATAGGACCCTGCTCAAGCTGTAGCAACTCAAACTCCTTCGTCGTCCTTACTGAGTTTGGGAAATACTTCTTATAAAACTCGGATTGGAATACATCCTAAGGGATTGCAACATTATCTCGCTGCAGAAGGCATCGGGTCCCCTGCCACCAATACTGAGCTTCACCTATCAGCAGATAAGTAGCAAACTCAACACACTGATCTTCACTTGATGCACTCTCAAAGCTCGTTCCATTACTTGAAACTAATTATCAGCCTCTGTGGGATTTGTGGTTCCTCTAAAAGTTAGTGCGTTTATCTTTAGAAAAGTTGCTAAGGTCATCGACCTATTTTCGCCACTAGCACCGTTTTCGTTATTAACTTGCTGACCAATTACCTCAGCCATTGCCTGCGTAGCAGCTACCATGTTTTCCAAAGCATTCGTAAAGTTCATGGGATTATTCATAGTGGTTTCATGTTCTGCATTAATATTCCGACCTTTGCCTCGACCGCGTCCACATCTACGAGTCATCATTTGATTCATGTTCACACCAAACAAGTGATATTAAGGTGATCAGTGTCAATATCTCAAGTCTAATGCTTCAAAGTTCCAAATACATACTCATAAACAAATATGCCACATATATCAATTAGATATCCCAATTAGCATATACACACACCCAAAGTATGCCCAGAAACAAAGTCAGTTCGTCCCTCAGGCTCTACAGGAACGAATTGCTCTGATACCATAATGTAACACCCTACCACACAGAGCCTTACGCTTAAGAAAAGACTTATATAAATATAGTTGAAAGAATTCATATCTAGGAGTCTTGAAGAAGAAGCTAAGCAAAAGCAAAAACAGAAAATTATTTCACACTCGCATGGTTAATCGTAAAGCGGATAGATAAGATCAAAAGAAGGCTAAAAATATAATATACAGATCAGAGTTCCAAAACATAGATATCAAGCTCCAGACTCGACCTGCGAAGCTAAAGCCGGCCAAAGTATATATATATATATATATATATATATATATATAACCCAAAATAAAACTCAAACTACATAATAAACACCTGTTTCTCAAAGTCAACCTCTAGGAAGGACAAACATAAAATATATATAGGGGAGAATCTATAGACATATATATACATAGCATAAATACAAAAACAGCATCCCAAAATAACCAAACTTCGCTTGCACAGGAAACTCTAGATGCTCAGCGAGGTTCCTCTCGACCTACATTGAAAAACAACAGAAATATGTATGGAATAAGAACCAAAGGTTTTCAGCATGGTAAAGGTGCCCACATAGTTAATATAAAAGGTCCCGAAAAAGTCAGAAGCATTCATAGAACTCCAATGCTCAGATTTCAGCTTAAAGATTCAACTAAACTATAAATTAGGTAAGTTATCTAATATATTCAATTTCTGAGTCTAACTTTAACCTAATACTTCACTTTCTGTCTCCTCCAATCCTCCGATCACCGGTTGAACAATCCCTCCCTAACCCCCCTCCCCTACCTCCGCCAAGATGGGTTTCTCAAAAAACATACACATACAATTCAAATAAGAAAAACATAGATAGAAGAGCAATTACAGCAAGTAGAACAAGTAGCAGATAAGCAGAGTTAAACAGATAAGCAGACCAAAACAATGCACACTCAAGCAAAACAAACAAATGCAATGATGTATGCCTGTCCTATGGCTGATGAGTCTCATCTGTCGGTTATATAGCCACCCGACATATCCTGTTAGTTAAACTCATCTGTCGGTTATATAGCCACCCTCTGTGCGCGCATCCCCAAGCTTAAAAATAATAACCATGGAGTCAAACTCCAAGCTCAATAATATAATATTCAAAATTCATATATATATATATATATATATATATATATATATATATGCATGCCCATGGAAGAATCCGGGGAGTTAAAGTGTCCGGTCACATCTTGCGACAGAAGGTCAACAGATAGTCTCAAATACACAAACCACATAATAGTCTTTTTCTTTTTAACATGACACTTCAAAACAAAACTCTAATTCTTATAGAAATTTTGGCAACATCTCCTCTAAAACTCGAATTTCTACCACCTTTCAAGGGTCCCAACCACCAAACCAAATGCCCCTCAATCATTCAAATCATTTCCAGTATCAAATTATTTCAAAATAAAATAAATACCAATATTAAATCTTTTTTCATAACCAACCAACTCCAACAGCAAATCATTAACAACAACCAAACCACATATCTTATACCATATACACAATCCATCAATAATTCGTTCAATTCATTCCTATCCTAAAGTCTTCTAGCCTAAGTTTTCACGTGGCATTAAACATTAACTACGAGAAACTAAAACCATATCTTGACCTATTCTTTTCTAAGCTCGGAACACCTCAAAAACCTCTCCTTTCACAAGTTCCAAGCTTCCAAACGTCAATTTCTCAAATTTAATCACCTGAATTTCGTTCCAAATTGTCCAATTGAACTCAAAATCAACAAGAACACAATCTAATTCACACAATATCACTATAATTATCATAGGATTCACTAATTCAATAATTCACAAGGGTTCAATAGTTCCTTGCCTTACCCACGGATCAATTGAAAAAACTCAGTAATTATCCGCTGCTAGAGTTCACCTAAACCATCAAAATCATTCAATTTCTCAATACCTAAACTCTAAAGTCACAAAATTGAGGAGGGAGAGAACTGGATGAGAAATGCAAATTTATTACTGTTTTGCTCAGATAGAATTTATGAGAATTTTGAGACGAACACGTAGCCGCTGACGACTCGTCAATCGGAGCTCTGAATTAAAAGTTACGTAGAATTGAAATTTTTTACAAGGGTTTGGTTTTCTTTTGGCATTGAATCCCTCTTTTCAGCATGCTTCCACGAGACAATGGGAAAGAAAGGGTTTGGAGTTGTTTATATAAGTGGGTCTTAGGCCCGGTTTGGACCCGATTCGGTCTGATTTTGGACCAAAATTTTTAAAATTTGTGTCAAAATTCATATTTTTAATATTTCAACTCATCTAAATTATAAAAATTTAATTTTCCAATTTTTTTGAATAATAATTAATTTATTGAGTAATTATTTATTAATTTTGCGTGGTTTACTGTAGACATAAAAGGGAATTTGTGAAGTGATTAACTAAGTAATGAGGTGTTGATTATGCTGAAAAAGAAGTAATTGACAATGATGAGGACAATAATGATGATTTGAGATTGAATGAAACATGATTGAGAATGATATTGACAATGATGAATCGTGATTAAATTATTTGAGACACGAATTTCTCTAGACACTTACTCCAAGTTGAAACTCGATACTCTGTTAACTCTGTGTCACAAGATGTGACTGGGTACTTTAACTCCCCGCAGTCTTCCATATATATATATATATATATATTAATTTGAGCTTGGGGATGTGCACGCACAGAGGGTCTGTCCAATGGTTAGCTACCAGGACATATTGGGTTGGCTATATAACCGATAGATGATGCTCATCAGCTATAGGACAGGCATACATCATATACATTTGAATGTTTTGATTGAATGTGCACTTGTTTTGATTTCCTAATCGCTTAGCCATGTTTATCTGCTATTTGCTTACTTGTTGTATTTGAACCCCATATGTGTTTTATTTGTTTGCCTTGTTTGTGTTTGTTCTCTGATAGACCCCTTATATGGCGGAGGAGTGGTGAGCCTTGTTCCACTGGTGTTTAGGAGGTTTAAAGGAGACAAGAGTGACGAATTAGATGGTAGTTAGGAATCCATTAGCTAGATTACCAAAGTTCCTGGTATAGAATTAAATTAAGTTTAATTTATGAGTGTCGGAGTTTTATGATTGTCTTTAATTTTTTCGGGACCTTATATATTAATTATGCTGGTCTCTCTTAGAGGTTGATATGGAGAAACAGATGTTTATTCTGTAGTTTGAGTCGCATTTTGAGTTTATATATATATATATATATATATATATATATATATATATATATACTCTAGCCGGCCTTAATTTCGCAAGTTGATTCTGGATCTTAATATCTATATCTGATCTGTATATATATGTTTTAGCTTTCTTACGATTTTAGTTATTCGTGTACGCTTATCATTACGAGAGTGATGTAATTCTAGTTTTAATTTTATTTAGTCTATTCTTTAAGGTTTTTTGTTATGATATTCTTTCAAAATATATATATATATATATATATATATATTTCTTTTTTAGTAGTCGTAATATCTTGTCACTTTTATTTTATAACTTAAATATAAAACTCTATATGATAGGGTATTACAAATTTTACGCTATTTGGAGGGATTTAGTACTTGTTTAGAAGTGTAGATTTCGAAAAATAACCTGAAACAAATTGTTTAGATGCGTTTTTACTACCATAGAAAAGACAATTTATTGAATCTATTCAGCAGCAAAATCTGGTGTAAAAAATCAGAGACACCAGTGGCTAGAAGTGAAAAATGAGCATCAATTTCATTCAGAAGACAGCTAATTAATAATACTGTTGACTTTATTACAAAAACAGATATCACTAATACGGTTTACTATGTGGAATGATTTCACCCTTCCGCTAAATTTACTCACCTAAGCATAAATAGATCCTCTGCCATGCGAATTGCCTCGTGTTTTATCTCTCGTATTTTTTTTTTTCTCTTTCTTTCATGTTCAATCACCAAAAATTAATCCAAGTAACAATAGAACATATAACTAGACATTCCGCGCTTCTTCTCATGTGTAATCTCAAACTCATAAGCATAACCTATGCAATTTCACAAAAAATGTGATGTGTATGTTTTATGTTTGGACATCTATTGACCCACGTCATCTGCTATACGGACATGGACTAAATTTCAGATGCATGTGGTTCATATATATATATATGAATGTCACTATAAGAAATAGACTTTAGTTTTAAAACAATAAAAGCAAAAACCACGGTGGGGACCTTGAGACTGTACTGTGTCGCCGGTTTCTCATTAATTACAACTTCAATTAAAGCTATATTCATCTATCACCAATTTTCTTGGCCATAATAAGTACTACAATACCGGGAAAGGTTAAGCATTTGTTACCCGCTTTAGGTGTGAGTGACTGAGTGCCTTCTACGTACTATTTTTGGAATACATCGTTTCCTCCTTCCCCACCATTGTTTCCGAGTCAATGCTTTTTATAAATGCTGTGTTTTATGATACCTATAAAATATACATCTTTTAATTTTATAAATGAGTGGATCTCATTTTTTAATATTTATATTTAGGTAATTTAAGCACAAAATTTATACACACTAGAGTTGTCCTTTTTAAATTCACGCACAAATTGTCAATTTGGCACGTAAAGCTTTCATTGGTTACATTTCAAAGTTGCCCCCGATACCTTATGTCTCAAGCATGCGAGGCATGCCAATTACTAAAGGTATTATCATCTTAATGAATTTAAAATTTTTAAACATTTTAATAAATATATTAAAAATTGAAACTTATATTTTTATAATTTTTTTAATTGATTTTAATATGTGTGTCCAGGACGCATATTACTTAAACTCTTAGTTATATATATATTTTTTAATGTAAAACACACAACATTTTATATCGCTTTATATGTGTTAATTGTTGCTGCTAATTTCAATTCATTTTCTAATATTGAAACTTTGTCAATATTACGGCAGTTGTAGGTGATGATTATTAAAATTATCGAAAAATAAAAAACAAAAGTTTGTCAATATATATTAATAATCTACACATTTCATTGCTAGTTAATTACTTTATTACGTACGTTATTTATATATATTCACAAAAATATTATTTTGCTGAAATTAGAATATATAAAATCTAATAATCTTATGTATAGACAAATCTTCATCTTTTATTAAGAAAATTCTAAACAATTTAAGAGTATATATGGAAACTATTAAAAACTATTTTCACCTCAGAAAGCTAGGCTGGTTTGGACAGATTTATTAAAAATTCTGATCTGTTTAAATTTAGTAGGTTGACGGTCTTACCTTATTTTAAGGGTTAAATGGGACTAATAGCTTAATTTGACACTTCTAATTTGTATTTGTTGTGTGCGTAGGCTTTGAATTCAACCTTTTTCAAATTAAATTAGCATGAGGTCTATCCATTCAAAAAGAATTTTTCATATATGGAAAACTTGAAGTTTTGCATCATAGTGATGACTATCAATGTATACCATAATTAATTAACTGATTTATATATATTGATCCAAGCTTGCCTTTGGTCCATCACATTCATAACCCAACTGGCATGTGCTCCCAGTAGCAGGTGTTAGTTGTTTAGTGCACCTACGATGCACGCGCGCCTAGGCAAATGAGTTAAGGTCTGTGTTTTAATATTTGAAGGTTAAAAACTACCTTGGTTTGATATTGTACTTTTATATTTGTGTTTCTTATATATTATATTTATTATTATTTTTTTTATAATATGATTTTTTTATCCTATTAAGTAGAATAAATTAAAAGAAATTAACCATAAATAATAATAATAGTAAAAAATTATGATATACTAAAAAAGAATATTAAAAGTATTAAAAAATATTAATAATATTATATATTTAATTATTTTTGTTAATCAAATCTAATTAAATTAGTTTAATATCAACAAAAATCAATTATAAATAATATTACTCCAAGTCTTTGTTTAATTTTTGGTTGAATTTAATTCATAAAAGTATTTAGATGTATAATATTACTCAAAAAATATTATATAAAAAATATACTAAAAATTATAAAAAAAATTAAATATATTTAAAAAAATAATATTATAATTTAATATTATATCTTTTTTAATAATTATTTATTTAAAAATGATTTTAATTAATATTATTTGAATAATATTTATTTATTAAAATTAATTTTAATATACAATTATCAAACATAAATTATATTGATACAAACTTAATTCTACCTAAAATAATTATATAAAACCACTTTCATTAACATTACCAGACTCATTAAACATATGTTAGATACCCTTATCTTGCTTTCAGCTTCCATTAATGATTATAAACTCGATGAGAAGGTACTTCACTTTATTAATTATTATCTTAAACCATTTGTGTTCCACTTACTAATGCCCAACCTAACCGTTTGTTACATCCGCGCACTACACAATTCTTAAACAAAATCGAGGCCACGATGTTGCCATATTACACTCTCTGAGGAGTATTTGGGTAAAGACAAAAACATATTAAAAAATAAATTATAATTTAAAGTTTTTTAATTAAGATGCATTTAATAGCTACTACACTCCATGGTGCTAACATGGTATACTATAATAATCTTTTTAGTAGTGAGTGTGAGTTGAATTTAACTACTAATTTGTTATACGTACAAAATATAAAAAAAATATTCAGTTTGGTTCCAAAATTACATTCAAACTTTAATTTAATTTTTAAAATTTTTAATTGACTCTGTGATAAAAATTATTATAAAGATTAACGTGATTAAAATTTAAAAAATTTAAAAATTAAATTAAAATAATTAAAATTTTAAAGATTAAATTAAAATTCAAATATAATTTTAGAGACTAAATTAAATATTTTTTCACAAAATATTCTAAATATATAGATGTCCTGATTGCTCTCCATACGTTTTAAGGGTGATTTATTTTTGTACGGAGTTTAGATATAGATTTTTGTTTTATCGAATTATGGAATATTTTTTTAGAAGATATTATTTTGAATATGAATCATAAAATTGCCAACGAGGATTTCAAATTGTTTAATAATTTTTTTATACATTGGGTTCGTATTTAACTAAAACTAAAATAGATTTTTGTTTAAAAAATGTATTAGAAATATAATTATTTATATATATCTTCATATTAGTTTAAGTTTTAAAAAATAATTTTATATGATATTAAAATTTTTATGACAAAAAAAATCTAAAATTTGATTTTTATTATTTTTAAAGAAAAAAATAACATAAATTAAATAAAAAATGATAAAAAAAAGTTTATACAAAAATTCAAAAAAATTCAAAAAAAATCTTATTTAAAAATATACTAGATATATAACTATTTATATATTTTTACTATTTAAATTTTTAAGAGAAATAATTTTAGGACAGTTTGATTATGCCTTAACCAATGATTAATTTTTGTTTCAAATGTTAAGAAAGTGATAAAACCACTCCTCTAATAGATTTGATTTGATTTCCAATCAATTTAGTTGATATGTCTTAACATTTTCTTGATTTGTAAACCATTTCAAAAGCGTTTGAACCGTTTTGTTTAGAACTCAATTTTCAACATGTTTCAATTTTTAAAGGTATTAAACGTCTTCATTTTTTGGACTTAGCTTTCTTATTTCATTGTATTGCTTTCAACAGTGTCGCTCAAATCCTTAAATTCTATTGTTGTGATTCATCAAAACATAAAAACTTTTTTATATATAAGAACCTTTGGTTGTAGGACTATGTTAATTAATCTAATGAACTTGATGAATTAATGCAATTTGAAGAATTTTTAATTTGAGTGTCATCAATTTAGTTTAATGCTCGATCATAATTACAAACTCCCAATTTCTTTGTTCAATTACAATAAACCATCTCCCGATTCGACTTAGGTTATATATATAGTCTTAAATTTGATTTCAAAATTCATCTATATCCTTTTTTTAAATTTGATGGTGAATGAATGCTTATAACGACACATTTCAATTCGAAATTAACACCATTGGTTATGGGGCATCAAAGTGATTAAATTATTCTCATGTGACGTCAAAGTTACGAATCAGTTCAACATGGAATCAATACTGATACCAACATTAGGTTAAAAAGGGTGTGGCCCTTCTCCATACTTAGCTTAAGATAGGATGCTTTACAACAATATACACTTTTCTTGTGTTTATAGAAAACTCAGAAGTAGAAAATTAACATTTATGTGCAGTTAAAGAGAGAGAAAATTTAGTCATTATTTTTGAAAAGGAAAAGTCTAAGGGCCAGCAGTTTTATTGAATTTTGGTCAGCATGTAACCAGCAGAGGAAGGTGAACCATTGGATGAAATTTCACACCATCAAATCGTCATTAATGGCTAGTTAATGGCTAACAATCACAAAAATTGCTGGCCCTAGCATTGCTTTTTTGAAAATATTCGCTTACAATGCAAATTTATTCCCACGGCGTATCCCTTGAAAAGTTGCATCACTTTTTAACGTAATAATAATGTACTAAAATGAAAGTAACGTTACACATTCAAGTCTTTTAATGAACTAAATTTAATCAAATTAAATAATAAAATTTAGAATAATATTAATTATAACTAATTTTTGTTAAATTAAACTAATTTAGTTAGACTTGGTTAACAAAAAAATTTAAATAGGTAGTATTATTTCTAAAATTAATGTTCTTAAATCTTAATAAGAATTTTCTACTGAACCAACAACCAATCTTAAAATAGGATGAAGTTATATCATGGTTATTTATTATTAGAAGAATAAAGTATTGTGTTTGTCTTTAATGTTCGGGATAGATTTTAAATTTATTTTTAATTTTAAATCGTTTTATTTAAGTTCTTAATATTTTAAAATTGTCTTAATATTATCATGTCGTTAGTGATCTATGGTGGGACAAAATTGAGATTATTTTAAAATATTAGAGACTTAAACATACAGGACAAAAATATTGAAGATAAAAACGATATATTGCTTTTAGAAGAATTATAAAATCAAGTAAAATGATAATAAATTTTAATAGAATAAATTGTATTATTAATTTAAGATTTTTACTCAAACTTATAGAATTATTAGTATATAAACTTTCAAAAAAAAAGTATGTACATATATAATAAAGTATAAATAATATTTTTTGTTTTTAATATATCAAACTTTTTTAATGTTTATTTTAATTAAATTTTATTTTTAACTTTTTAATAAATTTTAATCTTTCCTTTCAATAATTTAATTTTTTTTACGACAAATAATTATTTATTTATTTTTTAATTTGTCTCTTAACCAAAAATAAATTCACTTAAAAAAAATAGTGTGATTAAGAGCAAAATTAAAAAAATAATTGAATAATTATCTACTAAAAAATTGATATTATTAAAAAATAAAATAAAAAATTATTTTAAAATTATAAATAAATTTAAACTAAATTAAACGTTAAAGAATTTTGATACATTAGCGACAAAATGTACAATTTATACTTTATTGTATATATCTTATGCTCGTTTTTTTTCACAAGTTTATACATAAGTCATGCTACAAACATTTCATGATGAGTAAAAATCTTTAAAAGTAAAATTATAAAAAATAAATTTATTTAAAATGAAAGTAATGTGATTAAATGTAATTTACTTAGATGTGATTAAAAAATAATTGAATAACTATGTACAATAAAAGATTGATATTATTAAAGGAGAAAATTAAAATTTATTTCTATGTATTATTTTTTCCAATATTTTTGTTCTATTTAAGTTTTTAATATTTCAAAATCATCTCAATTTTGTCCCATCGTTAATTCTGTTAACAAATCCATAATGACAAGACAACATTGAGCCAATTTTAAAACGTTAAGAACTTAAATATGACGATTTCAATGATAAGAGTAACTTTAAAAATTATTTCAAATATGAGGACAAAAACCATACTTTATTCTTGTTAAAATTTAAAAAGTTGTATTATATATTTTATATTATTATTAGAATAAAGATTATTTTTAATTAAAATTAAAATATAACATAGTTAATATTTGTTGTTAATAAATTTTAAAATTAGTTTATTTTATATTAATAAAAAAATATATAATAAAATAATTATATTTGTTTTCTCAAAAGTACCATGCAATGTAAAATAACATTTTATTCATTAAACAATACTACAAGTCAACATAATTTATTGTTTTTGATCAAAAGTTAATCAATAATATTTTAAAATATTAATTAAAAATATAACATTGAACTGCTAAATTAAAGACTTTAAATTACTGACTAAAAATATTAGTCAATATAAATTAAAATTGGTGCCGCTTGAACTTTTCTCTTATTCATTATCCGTATATAAAAGGAGATTAAGAGGAATTTAGTACATAATTATTGAATATATACCATTTTTTTTACATCTCTATTGATGCTTATTTTGTTTTGTTAGTTTTAAAAATTTAAATCAAATAGTGTCATTTATTAAGATAATAAAGTGTTTATCAGCGATCTTGATTACTCTCACTTTTGTTATCATTAAAGATATTTAATAAATACAAAATGGATTACTAAATACAAAATGTAATTTTATTAAAAAAAGTACTTACATATTTGTCAAATTTAAATATAATTCAATTGTCTTTATATTCTACTAAATAATCAAATGCACTTTTATAAGTATATTCAAATATAAAATATTTTACAAACTTTATACTTGTTTAAACTATTTAGAAGACTCATAAGAAAGTCAGAATAAAACTGCATCTTTAGATTTTTTTTATTTTTTAAAAGAATTTTGACTATTCACGTAAAAAAATCTAAAAAACAAAAGTCATCAACTTTTAAATATAGAAATATTTCATTTTTGTTATACTTGTGAAAAATTATATTAAAATTTAATTTTTAAATTTTTTTACAACTTTATTTTTAATTTGCATTTTTTAAAATTATTTTTATTACTTATTAGTTATTAACATCATAAGCTTTCAAATATCAGTCGATAGTTTACCCCTCCATAATCTAATAATAAAATATACATCTCTATTTCATATAAAAAGTAGTGTCGTTTTTTGCTTTGTAAAAGCGGATTTGTTTAGGCTACTTATCTAAGGAGTAGATTTTGTCATCTTTCTTATTTCGAAAAGAGGAGAACAGGCAAAATTAGTTCGGATAAATGTAATCTAATACAAATATACAATCATGCCAAGACAAACAAAAAAAATCATATTATTTATTGGACAGTAAAAGTCCAAAAAATATATTTGTTGATAATTTAAAAAAAATATGAAAACAAATAGATAAATTTTAATTTAAAATTTTAAAAGTGAATTTGTCAATGATAAATGATCTTTTATTATTTTTAAATTTTTGAAAGATAAGTTTATCAATGACGAATTATTTTTTTATCATTTAATATTTTTAAAAATATAATGTCAATGGCAAATTTTAATCACCATATTTCAATAAATAATGATATTACACAATTCTTTTAAAAATTAATTACTAATATAAAAAATATTAAAATATTAAATACATATTAAAAATAAATTAAATAATACATATATCTAATATATTATACCTAATTTTGGTATACACGTGTGATTTTTGAATCTAATAACACTTCAAAAGACTTGCCGTCCACTTCTCCTCACTTGTCATGCTCACACTAATAATGAAAACCAAGATACTTTTAGCAAATATACACATATATTCACATAAGGTACCACCATGAAGTTTTTTTTAAAAGGTAAAAAGAACGTTCCTAGTCATTGATGATATTTGTCCATACTCCAGAGTAAAGCAAAGCATGTCCACTCAGGTGTTTGAGTGCCCTCCCTTCTCCACTTTTTCTCTCTTCTATTCTATATCTTACGCTCTCCGTCGGGGACATTAACACACAACACAACACAACCAACTCAAAATGAGTATCAGTCAGTTCATCTTCCTGCTCTTGTCACTCTCTTCTTTCCATGTAAGAACCTCAACTATTCTCTTTTTTTTTTTCCTACTATACATAATACATTGTATTGCATATGTGCATATGCCTCCTTTAACACGAGGTCTTTAAAATTAATGCAGGTTAGTAATACTTCTCAAGCAAGCAAACAACGTTACCAATATTATTCCAACGTTGAAGCAAAGATTAATCCATTCACTCCCAAAGCTTCTCTCATACGCTATTGGAACACCCACGTCACAACCAACCTTCCAATTCCAAACTTCCTTCTCTCAAAGGCTTCACCTCTCACACCAAAACACTTGGCCACACTCAATAAACAACCTTTCACTTCTCTCTGCTCCGCACCAAAACTTTTATGCTCCTTCGAAACGCAACAAAACGACGACGTCTCGGCCCAAAACGGCGCCAACTTCGCCATTTACTCAAACAAGCGTTTCAGCAACTACGGCTCCTCCCAAAACGGTGGTCTCGACTCGTTCAAGAACTACTCCAACAACATCAACGCCAACACCGACTCGTTCCGCCGCTACAGCACCGGATCCACGCGACACGGTGGCGCGTTCACCTCTTACTCTGAGAACGGCAATGTCGCCAACACCGATTTCGCCTCCTACGGCTCCGGCGCCACTGCGAGCTCCGGGGAGTTCCGCAACTACGACAAGCTCGTCAACGTTCCCGACCTCAGGTTCACCACCTACGATTCCAGCGGCAAGAGCCACAAGCTTTCGTTCTCGAGCTATGGTAACGAAACGAATTCAGGAACCGAAACTTTCACGAGCTACGGTAAAAGAGTTCGCAGCGGAACCAGCGAGTTCGATAACTACGCTGTGAGCTCCAACATTCTTCAATCAGAGTTCACGAGTTACAGCGAGTTAGGATCCGGCGGCACAAATGACTCGTTCAGGTCTTATAGCTTCTCCGGCAATAACCCTAAGAATAGCTTCAAGAACTACGCCACCGGTTCCATCTCCGGCACCGACATGTTCACCAGTTACCGGAACCGGGCGAATGTAGGCGAAAATACGTTCCAGAGCTACGCCGGAAAATCAAACTCCGGCGGTGCGACGTTCGCGAACTATGGCCAATCCTTCAACGTTGGAAATGACACGTTTATTAGTTACGGGAAAGGGTCTTCGGGTCGGACCCAATTCGGGTTCAGGTCTTACGGGTTGGGACGCGCGTTCAAGGGTTACAACAAACAGGGCGCGTCGTTTTCGGAGTATCGCAATTTCAGCGCCACCAGTGGCAAAATTGTAAATAGGTGGGTCGAGCCCGGAAAATTTTTCAGAGAATCGATGATCAGAGAAGGAAACGTTATACCTATGCCTGATATTAGGGATAAAATGCCTGAAAGGTCGTTTTTGCCCTTGTCCGTTTCGTCAAAGTTACCGTTTTCTTCCTCCAAGGTTGTTGATGTGAGGGAAATGTTCCACGCGCGGGAGGGCTCTGCAATGGATCGTGTAATCACGCGCGCAATGGAGGAGTGCGAGAGAGCTCCGAGCCGAGGGGAAACGAAACGGTGCGTCGCGTCCGCAGAGGGGATGATAGAGTTTGCCACGTCAATGCTGGGTAACAGCGTGATTTTGCGGACCACGGAGGGCGTGAATGGTTCCGGCACAAGCGTGATGATTGGGACGGTCTACCCAATCAACGGTGGAGATGTGACAAAATCTGTGTCATGCCATCAGAGCCTGTACCCTTACCTGCTGTATTATTGCCACTCTGTTCCAAAGGTGAGGGTTTATGAAGCAGATATACTTGACGTGGCAACGAAAGAGAAGATCAATCATGGTGTTGCCATCTGTCACCTGGACACGTCAGCGTGGGGCCCGGATCATGGGGCCTTCTTGGCTCTGGGGTCTACCCCTGGAAAGATTGAGGTGTGCCACTGGATATTCCAGAACGATGTGACGTGGACCACTTCTTGAGGAACAAAAAAGATGCATGGAAGAAGAAGAGACAAGAGAATCTCTACTTTGGTTTCTTTCTTTTTGTTTAGAGTTAGTACTATATTATTATTCTGGGAGCTAATGAGATTGTATTGCCATGCAAATTATTGAGATTTCCTATGCGGTTAATATGTAATTTTTTGGAATTTTAAAAATCGTAATGCTAATAATTCAGTTTCTCAGCTGCGCAGTGTCTGTTGTGGTGTTCAAGAGGTTTCGTTTCGATGATCATGGCTCATGACATGTTTTTTTTCTTCTATTGATGAACTTCTAGTGTTCTAGTTGGGCTGTGTTATATAATATGGAGTTCATTACATCTTAATTGATTTTGGCCTTTAACTTGTTGAGAAAGATGTGGTTAACCCATCAAAAATCGGGGTTAAATTGAAAACTCTTCTTTAACTTCGATGGTGTCTGCAAGATTCTTACTATGAGCATTATTGTTTCTTTTATATTTACTACACTTCCACTGTCACTTAAGCAAATAGGCTTTCCTTTCTTTTCTTTTCAATTTTTTTATTCAAGACCAAAGTCTCAACACACGCCTTTAATGCAGAACACGTAGATCAACTAAAGTATATAATTAATAAAAAGAATAAGTGTTGTTTTATTCTTTAAAAATTATAGTCAAAATTAAATTCGTCTCTAATTTTATTTTTAATTTAAAATGGTTTTTAACATATTTCATTTTGATATTAAAATCATTTTTTTGACTATTTTATTCTTATTTCATTAATACTTACTCTCTTACCTCTTTAATTCCAAATCCTATCTTTTTTATTTTCATGGTCATATATTTTTTTCCTCACTCACACATACACACTTTTCTTTTTTTCTTCTTATTTTTCTCACTCAAACACACTTTCTTTGTCTCCACCGTATTTTTTTACGTTGGTGACCTCAATAACAATCTCTACCTCGACAGCGATCCCTATAGGCAACAACAACAGTGTGAAAAAGAATGCCAACCGTTGTGACTGCGATAATTTTCAGATCTTCTTTCTATGCTTGCTTACAAGATGGAGGAGATGTGAATGAGTGACAAGGAGAAAGAAGATAATGGTAAAAAAATAATTTTGGGGATAGGGGTAGAGGAGGATGTTTCGTTTAAAGGGAAGGATTTTGAAATCGAGGAAGATCTTACATGGATTTTGATTGAACGACGAAAATGAACTCAAGTCGAGAGAGAGGGGGAGAGAGAGAAAGAGAGATGAAATAGAATGCGAAAGGAGGCTGAAGATCGCGAGGAGAAGGCAACAATAGAGATGCTCTTGCAGTGATTTTCGTCGCGGCTGAAGGAGGTTGTCGCCAAGCTGGTCCCTGCTCCCCTTCTATATTGTTGCTGCTGCAACCACCTTCTTCATGCTTTGTCATGAATTTGCCTTCATTGTGTCATTCTTGCAGCGTTCACCCTCGAAGCTGCTGGAAGCCGTTGTCATCACTGTTGGATTGATGATGTTTTTCATTCTTTTTTTTTTTTAATCTGAACCTATTGTTTTTGTTGTTAAATTTGAAGAATTTAATATTATTGAATTAAAAAAATTTCTAAGATAGTAGTGGTGGTGACTGTGAAAAGGAAGGCAGTGGTGATGATTGCAGGGTGAAAGCTGGTGTAGTGAGGGTATTTTTATATTTTAAAAGATTATTATTTTTAAAAGAACGATTTTAATACTAAATAGAATGTTGAGGATCATTTTGAACTAAAAAAAGGTTAAAGATGATTTCGGTTTTGACCCCAAAGCTTAGAGATCAAAACAATACTTATCCCTTTAATAAAACAAGGATGAAACAACACGGAAATAGTAAAAAAAATGAAAATAAAACACACCAAAAGTGCTATACAACCAAACAAATTGCACTAAATTAGACAGACTTTTTCAAATTTGATTGAGTAGACAATCTCATATTTCTATAAAATTTCATTCCAAACTTTAAATTTATCTCTAATTTATATATTTTTAAATTTTAAGATAAATCATATGAAAATCGTTCAAAGTCACAATAATATTAATGGTGTGAATTTTGAGAATATCCACAACTGAACCGGCAGGTGCACCGGTCGTCCAAGTAATACTTCAGGTGAGTGAGGGTCGATCCTACGAGGACTGATGGGTTGAGCAACAATGGTCGACTGATTGGTTTAGTTAGACAGGCAGAAAAGTTGGTTTTGTGGGTTTGAAAAGCATTAAACAGTAATTCAATAGTAAAGAAAGCAAATAAGAGAATTGGTAAGAAATCAATAAGAGAAAACAATTAAGGTATTGGAAATGTTTACCTTTTTGGATTAAGTTTTCTTATCAACTATTTTAATCATGCAAGATTCATTTCATTGCAAACTGTGAATGACTAAACCCTAATGTCTTAGTGATTTAGTCTACTCTAACCTTCATCAATCGCCAATGTCTTGGTCACTTGATTCCAATTAGAGGGTTAAGTTCAAATCTAGTTTATGGCCACAAAAACCATAATTACCCAAAGCTAAGAGGACTATATGTCACGTATCTCGATTAGTTCAAGTAATTAGCAGTTTAGGAGGAGTTTACTTTCAAGCCGTTATTCAGGTGAGAAACCTCTTTTAAGGATCACAAGAACGCATATAGAATAAGGGTCATACTTTCGTTCCACTCAGATTCATAAAACGAAGAACGAAAGTAATATTTGAAACTAAATCAATACATTAATTAAAATAGAAAAGCAATAGTCTTAATCCATTGAAATAAACAGAGCTCCTAACCTTAACCAAGGAAGTTTAGTGGCTCATGACTTACAGAGAAAAGGGTTCTGAAAAGTGTGAAAGGCGCAAGAGAGAAGATCCCCCCAAAGGGGTGAATCTTTTCCCTTTTATATCTAACCTAATTTTTTATTTGAAAATAAAATAAAATAATAAATCCTAAAACTAAAAGATATTATTTGTAAATAAAAATTACAAAGATAAAATAAAAGATAACTAATAAAAGCTAAATCCACTCGAAGATACTTCTTGATGAGGTTTCAATTCGGATTGCCTGGGGCTAAATGCCAGTTGGACGTTTAGCACCCGAAGAGGCAGAAAGCTTCCTATTTTGCAAGGCTTGCTGGCTAGGCGTTTAGCACCCAAAGAGGTAGCCTTAAATCTTCTCCTTTTAGCACAAATCTCTACTAAATTGCTCCGAATCTCACCTGAAACAAATAAAAACACTAAAACACTCAAAGTAGCATCCAAAGAGGATTTTTTGTATTAAAATAATATAAAACTTAATAAATTCTAACTAAAAATGACTAAAAAACCAAGAAAAATAGGTACAAGATGCTCACGCATCAATTAAACAAATATCTTCAAGCAAAAATGATTACGATTTTGTCTCAATTTTATTTTTCGATCATTGCAGATAGCAACGTTGATGTTTTTATAGTTAATTGTAAGAAGTCATCACGATTTATCTTGGAGTAGGATACATCAGTAAATCATTTAAGACTTCAACTATTTATGATTATTAAAATAGTGTATATAAATAGTTGAGAGTTATTACAAATTTAGCTTGGTTGAAATAGGAATGACAACGGGGCAGGGCGGGGGCAGGAGATGTCATCTTGCTCTCCATCCCGGCTCCTGTTCTCCATCATGGGAGAATATTGTCCTCCATCTCTATTTCTTATAGGGACCCATTTCCTACGGGGGCCCCATTCCCCATCTCTTTAATAGTTTTGACTGATCATTAATTTTCATAAGAATAGAGCTATAAGTATTCATCCTATAAAAAAATAGCAAGCCTTTATACAAAAAAGTTTAAATGGAAGGACAACGACTTCTTTTGAAATGACGCAATGGGGGAACACGACAACAGGCCAGAGCACAGAGCAGTGAACGAGGTAGGAGACACGACACTGGAGAAAAGAATGGACACGACGACAAAGTTGTGGAAAGGAGAACAAAAACACCCTCAAAAAGGAAAAAATGCCGCGAATAGAGAGAACAACACAGCGAGGGTGATGGCACGGTGATGGATGACAGTGCGGTGAGAAGGGAGAGTGATGAAGGGTGACTACAGATAATATAAACTTAATAAATTCTAACTAAAAACGACTAAAAAACCAAAGAAAAATAGGTACAAGATGCTCACGCATCAATTAAACAAATACCTTAAGGCAAAATCATTACGATTTTTTCTCAATTTTATTTTTCAATCATTGCAGATAGCGACGTTGATGTTTTTATAGTTAATTATAAGAAGTCATCATGATTTATCTTGGAGCAGGATACATGAGTAAATTGTTTAGGACTTCAACTATTTACGATTATTAAAATAGTGTATATAAATCATTGAGAGTTATTACAAATTTAGCTTGGTTGAAGTAGGGATGACAATGGGACAGGGAGGGGGCGGGAGATGTCTTCTTGCTCCTCATCCCCGTTCCCATTCTCCATCATGGGAGAATATGTCCTCCATCTCTATTTCTTACAGGGACTTATTCCCTGCGGGGACCCCATTCCCTATCTTTTTAATAGTTTTGACTGATTATAAATTTCCATAAGAATAGAGCTACAAGTATCCATCCTATACAAAAATAGTAAGCCTTTATACAAAAAGTTTAAATGGCAGGACAACGACTTCTTTAGAAATGACGCAGTGGGGGGACGCGACAGCAAGCTAGAGCACAAAGCAGTGGATGAGGTGGGAGATGCGACAGCAGAGAAAAGAATGGACACGACGACAGAGTTGCGGAAAGAAGAACAAATGCACCCTCAAAAAGGAAAAAATGTTGCGAACAGAGAGAACAACGCGGTGAGGGTGATGGCACGGTAAAGGATGACAGTGTAGTGAGAAGGGAGAGTGGCAAGGGGTGACTACAGATAATTTGGATGGAGTATGGACGATGTTAATGATTTCTAAATTAATTCTAAACTATCAATTCAATTATAATTCTAAATTAATTATTTTTGTTCAATATCATACTAAATGATTTCATCTTGCCTTAATAAGGTTGGAACAATGTCTGGAGGAGCTCAGACGTCACGTCAGCAACCATGTGATAGAGCTCGTGCATTTCCGTCCTCAACTAATAGTGCTCCAGCATCCCGTATTAATGAACCATTTCATGCACCGTGCAATGATAGATGGCTGGCGCCATCAAGTCGAAGTGATGACCCTCAAACTCCCACATAATGTATAGAGACTCGGTATCGCGATGAAGTGGCCAATATACTTTCAGAGGATGAAGATTATGACATAGATGTGTAAATTCTAATTACATAATAAATAAACTAAAACTATAAAAATGATGAGATAAAGGTTTAGAATAGAAATCATGACACTTATTTTAAAGGTTTTGCCCTGAGATAAGACCAAAAGACCAAAAATCACAAAATGGGCCCATGTTGGCCAAAGTCTAAACCCAAGGCACAAAACCCCTCTCACTTAGCAATAATTCAGCACATATACCCCTCATTTGAAAGAGAAGCACGCATAGAGAGAAGAGAGGAAGAACAAAAACCCTAAGCAACTATTCACTCAAATTTTCAAGTCTATATAACTTTCAATCTGTACCTCCGATCAAAGATTCATTTGTGGCCATGCAACCACCTTGTCATGTTCTTCGATTCTATCTAACTATTGTGGTAAGAAATTTCAAAATTATTTCCCCATTTTTCATTTCTCTTCTGAATTCGAGTTTTGGGTATATAGTGTTGAGATTTTTGTGATTTTAATATTTAGGAGAAGCTCAATTTTGAGTTCTAGCGAGGTTTTGACCCGAGGTTCCGCAAAATAAGGTAAGAAAACTTTTTTCCTTTGTTTTTCCGTAATTTGGGTTAAGAACCTAGTGTGAACATTATAAAATTTGTATGTGATTAGATTATATGGATTAGCTTGCCTTGTTTGGTTGAATTGATGCAGTTGGAGTACATGGTGTGGTTGCGAAATGATTGATGGAGGCTTGGAGGAGTCGGTTGAGGCTTGAGTCTGGTTGGAAAAAAAATTCAAGTGTTGGAAAAACCGTCGTCGATAAGGTACGGGTTTTGGTTCCGGGTAGGCATTATGTAAAGTTATGTGAAAACCTAGGTTACATGCCTTAGGATAGGTTTGAATAGAATTGGTTAGTTGATGATTGATTAATTGTTGAGAAATAATGTGAATTTGCAAAATCAGTATAATTGAGTTTGAATATAATTGTGATTGAATAGATGTTGTAATTGATTGCCTATTGGGATTTTGATATGAAAATTGGGTCGGAGGTTGTGATAGGGTGAAGTATCCCCTATTTGATAAGTTACGGTAAGTGGTGTAAGTGCCATGTTGTGAATTGTGGTTGAAATAATAAGTTTGGATTGATAATTGATGAGTTGTGGTTATTGTTATGAATGTATATTTTGATGATTTATGCTATATGAGTTGAAATTGGGTTGATTAGGCTATTGTTTAGCAGGTGATTGAATATTGATAAATGAGTATTGATGGTGTTTAGAAGTGGTTTTTGATGGGTTAGAATGAGGTAAATTGATGTTTTTGTAAAAATGACATCATGCAAATTTTTGGTAAAAATAGATTTTTGACTAACTTCGATGGGTCATAACTTGGCATTCGAAGTTCGGAATTTGATGGAATTTATATTAAATTAAAGATAATGATGAGATATTTAGAACGGTTTAAGAATTAAGGAAAACAAAATTTTGTAGAGGAAGTTATGAACAATTAAAAATTGATATTTTAAACTGAAATCTCAGATGTTGCAGAAAAACCAGAATTTTGGCCTGTGTGCACACGCACAGGGTTGTGTGCACGCACTAGTTAGAACGAGTGTAAAGACTTGTGTGTTAGCACGACGGTGTGCGTACGCATGCCAAGGGAGATCTTCAAGTGGTACGTACGCATGAGGGGTGACGCGTACACATAAGATGGGAATTGCTTCTGATCGGTGCGTACACACGAGGGTGATGCGTACGCATAGGTCCTATTTTCAAAAAAAGTCTCTGTTTTTTACTGGTTAGCTTTTCTGACAAGCTTGTAAACCCTTGTAACCCCTGAATAAGGTCCAATAACTAGTTTTCAGGCTCTGAATGAGTGTGAGCATATTGAATGGATTAAATTGACATATTGAATGAGATTGTGGATTGAAGGATCGAAGTTAATGATAATTGATGAAAGCTTATGGTTAATGAACCTATTGAATAAAATTTTTTTAAAGACATTAATGATAACTGATTGAGATCTGAAATACTGAAATGGCAAGCTAAGGATGGTGGTGCATTTTGCTTGTGCATTGATTGATATTTGTTCCGAACAAGGACGATGGTTAATCCCGCTTGTTCGAGGTGCCCGGTGAAGACGGTTGGTTAATCATGCTGACTCGTGGGCTAATGTGATTGGCAAGGATGGTGGTAAATCCAACTTGCATATTGATCCGAGAACGTTCTGGGGCAAGGACAGTTTGGTGAATCCCGCTTGCTTTTATGGAACCTACGAGTAAGGACATTTGATTAATCCCGCTTACTCGAGTCGGGTTTGGCAACATAACCGACGCGTGAGCTCATGGCTAGTAGGACAAGCCTGCATCGTGTGCATCTTTGTGCAATTTCTTGAGTGTGCATCTTGTGTTTGGTTTGTCTAAGTGAATATCTCTGTTTAATTGCTAATTGCTATATATGTTGTAATTGCTCTTGATTGTGTTTGCATCCTATTACTTGTGTTTGCTACTGCTGAATAAATTGATGAACCATATACTGATTGGCTGTGATGTTGAAAAGAGTAAAATGCTGAGATGTGTGGAGGAGAATTAAGAATATAGACCACTGATATAGATGAGAACTTAGCGTGTTTACCATGTTTGGATTAGCAAAATTCTAAGCTTGAATCTCGTCTGATTGGAGTTTAGGATTGCCTAGCGGGTTCGTGCAATTTTTACATCATCTTTTTTTAGAACTGTTACCTTACTGGGAACTTTCGGGTTCTCACCCATTGCGAACTTTGTTGTTTTCAAATACAGGATGTGATGCACCTTGCTAAGCATGCTGGATTCTCTTGGATAGCGAAGATTCCTTTCCTATTTTGTATTTTGTGCTTAGTAATGTTTATTTCTCCACTTTTGTATATGCATTTAATTTGTATATCCCTCTTAGAGGTTTTCTTTTGGAGAAACAAGGTTGTATTTGGTTATACTTCGGGGTTGTAATACTTTTCTAGCTGGCCTTTTCTTTGCAGGTCGAGACTAGTATTTTCTATGTATCTCCTTTTGAATCCTATATATATATATATATATATATATTATGTCTTTTGTTTCTGTATATTGACGCTTTTACCTTTAACACTACGTGTGTGATGATGATTTATCGCTTTTATTTTATCCTTCCTTCATAAGTTTCTAGTTAAATTATATTTCTTCAAATACTATGTATGAACTTTTCTGTTTAGGTGTCGTAATACCTCACCACCTCTGCTTTATTACTATAGTGTAAGGCTTTGCGTGGTATGGTGTTACAGGAGGCGAATGAAATTGAGTCGTTTTATGACCACATTGACAACTTGTTTGATTTCCAAGAAGCCGAAGGTCAGAACCACGACAACAAACGCAAAGATACAAATCATTGAAATGTTACTATGATTGGTAAACTTTTCCCCCTATTATTGTTAATATTGATTTTTAAAATCCCTTAATTCTATTTTTCTTTTGTGTAACGATTATCTTGCAATATTTTTTTTATTTCTTAGAGGACGGCGTGACAAAAGGGACGAGTTTGAGTATCAAGGAGGCTATAGCACTTTCTCCAAATAGAAAGATCATACTCCTGTTTAACAAAGAGTTGCAATCGGTTGGTCATGCGACTAGATTATTAAGTGATTTTTTGGGAGTTTGTGTGCTGACTATTCCCAGTTTTTCATTTGTGAAAAGAGTTAGAAGACAGTGAACAAGGCTACCAAGGAATATGCATATAACATGGTTAAGGTAATCCTTTTAGTTTCGATATGTTAAGGCAATTTAATTATCAATTTTTTTTGGGTAAAAACTTTGCAATGTATATTTTGTATTGCTAGTTAAATTTTCATATTTTGTGTTTCACGTGTTTAAATTAGAATTTCTATCTTATATGTAATAATGCTTTTTAGATTCTTATATTGTTATATTTTTTAATTTTAAAGTAGATTATTTTTAGTTATTGATATTCTTCACATTACCATAGACTTATGTTTGTTCATTGATTTTGGTTACTGACAATGAAAAATAATGGTAGCGGGTCTTTCAATATGAAGACGACATCGGAGGAAAAATAAAATGGGGAATTATGCAAAGGATAGGAAAGAACTGAAAGAATACAAGACACAACTTGTATCATAAGTTTTACAATGAAATAAAGACTCTTAAGAAAAATGTTAAGTGTCACCCATCAAGAATAGATGCAAATAACTGGAAATAGGTCCTTGAGTATTGCTTGAAGAAAGAAACAAAGGTAACAAATAGTATTTTGTATTTCTTTCCCCTAAACCATATATGGCTACGTAAAAGACTCTTTATATTTTATTAATTCATCCCAGTCTCATTTGTATTTATTTCGTTGTTGATAGAAAAAGTGTAAACAAAATGCTTTAAATCGTTTGAAACAAGTTTACACACATACTGGGAGTTCCAAAATATTGGCAAGACGAAAGGACGAAGAGGTAATAAATAATTATTGTGTTTCAGATTTTGCATCATTTTCCTAAATATAGTGTTGTTATTTACATGATTGTGTCGACATCAATGTTCTAAGAGCAAGTACAAGGAAAGCGCATTAGTAAAGGAGAGTTATGGACCACGGTTCATAAAAAAAGAATGGCTCGGATATCCATGACGATGCGCGTGTTGTTAGTGTAAGTAATGTTTTAAGATTTTTTACTTCTCTTTTTGTATTCATCATGCTAAAGTTAAAACTATTATAACCCCAATTTTGGTATATTCGTAGGAAGTAATTGTGAGTATTGAGAGTTAAGATGAATCCTCGAAGCAGCTTTCACAAAACAATTCGCTTGCATAAGTTTTTGTTAAGGAGCACTCAGGACAAGTTCGTGGTTTAGGTGTTGGACCATATCCCACCCAACTTTTTAGTAATTCTACTTCACAATAGTTGGACTTTGGTGTGCAAATTGAAAGTATTAGAGAGCGATTGCAGAATTAAAGGTTGAGGCAGCAGAAGAGAAGGCGAAGAGACAAATAATGGAGAATCTTTTGAGATATCTAATCCAACAGCAATGAGACAATTTGTCACCAGACGTTGTTGCAGAGCTGGATTCTTTGGGGAGTGCATCGACTTTATCGCGTGCAAAGCCATCTTCTTCTTGCAATCATGACATGCAACAAAAATAATGAGTTTGAATAAACTGAAATAGATATTATAAAATTTAATTTGTTTTAGTGCTTAATGTTTATTTTTCTGACATGACCTAATTTTAGTTTATAAAGAATGATGCGCTTGTGACAATTTTGTTATATATATATATATATATATATATTCTTTTTCTTATAACATTTTATTTTTTAATTTGATTAAAATTTCTTAATTTTAATTAATTTCTATTAAATTAAACTAATAAAAAAGAAACAAAATAAAGGAAACAAGCATATTGATATTGACATAAAATAATAAAAAACGGGAAAAATATCTTTTTTAATTATGTTTATTTTGCAGCGGTTACAAACTGATGCTAAAATGAAAGGCATTTATGTTTCCAATTATAGCAGCAGATATAACCGCTGCAAAGTTAAATGCTGATTTTGCGACGGTAAATAGAAAACGTTGCTAACTGTTTACATGCGGTTTATTTTGGAGCGATTACTTAGCCGTTGCAAAATATTTAGCGGCGGTAATATGGCTCCAGAACCGCCACTATTTACTGAAAATGTTGTAGTGTTTTCAATGGTGGCAATAGTCAGCGATGATCTTCCATGAGGAGAAGGCGATTGGATTGTTGAAGTCTTTCTTGATTTGTTGAAGTCTTTCATGAAGAATGTATTATAGTTAGACTAGTTATGATTAGTCTTTAACTTTATTTTATCTGTGATATTAGGAAAAATGAATTTGTATTGTTTGTACTTGCATTGGGGATTGAGAGAAATAAGGAGTGAGGTTAATTAGGATTAGAAAAAATGTAATTTGAGAATTTTGTCATACGGAATCAATTTTTTATATATACCATTTCAATTTTATTTTTTTTCGTAGATAGATTTATCAGTATATTTAACTTTGGGTAAAAATGATAACTTATTCTATATGATATATAAAATTTAAAACTCATATAATTAATAGTTAGAAAATCTGAAATAATAGTAATTAATTAAGCACATACCAGTCACTAGTATATGTGATGATGTAAATAATAGTGTAAAATGCATATTTAAACCAAATGGAGTCTAAAATTACACAATTTACCTAAAAGAAAAAACGTTATATGGATCTCTCAATAGGACATTTTTATATAAATCAAATGAGCCCCATTCGAATTATCCATTCCAACATTAATTCAAATCAGGTTAATTCGATTTACTAGAGAAATATGCAAATCGAATCTAACCAATTTGATTTATGCATGCATGTATTGTCCTATTATATCGAATCACATTGATTCGAATTATGCATGCAACTGACGTGCCTAGTAATTCGAAACAATCTGTTTTGATTTACACCTCGTATTGTCCTTATATAATTCGACATCAGGTCTCAAGTGCGAAGGATGGGGAGGTCCATCCTGTAATGAAACCGGCGCCGTATCAGTAATACCAACTTTTTCGTCACCACTGCGGTTTAGATCAGCTACAAAGGACGGGGAGGCTACCACCATTGCCTCAGGTGCAATTACAGGCACGGATGAAGAGGCACCAACAGGCCTCGAACTAGAACAGGCTGCCGTTGTTGAAGGTTGGGGATTCCAATTGGAACCTCCTGAGCTGGAGACCACATCTACAAGTTTGGCCAACAACTCATGGGTCCTGACCTCGGGGATCTTCCGACGACAATGGAACAGAACCTCCAAATCCTCGTCACTTTCTATGACAAACGAATCGTATTTCATATCATCTCGCAAAACTAAAATCGAAATTCGATAGAATAACTTCTCAACTCGTTTCACGCCTTGCAACCCTAGTTTTTGGATTATAGAATTCAGGAATTTAGCAAAGCTCGTTGTAGGTTTAAGAAAAATACTGAGAAAATCCTTATCAGTAAACTTAATTCCAAAGCATATTTTTTTCTTAATCGACCCTCTATAATGCATCAACACTAAAAAACTATCCTCACTAGCCATTGTGTTTCACTCTCATAGCAAGAATTCACGTTCACATCATATTTATATACGTTGGCGTCACAGTAAATCGAATTTATCTTGTTTGATTTATATGTTCTTGGTAATTCGAATCAGTCAAATTCGAATTATATAAGGACAATACAAGGCGTAAAACGAAACATGTTGTTTCAAATTATTAGGCATGTCAGTTGCATGCATAATTCGAATCAATGTGATTCGATTTAATAGGACATTTTATGCATGTATAAATTGAATTGGTTAGATTCGATTTACATATTTCTCTAGTAATTCAAATTGACCTAATTCAAATGAGTATTGGAATGAATAATTCGAAATTGAACTCATTCGATTTATATAAAAACATTATGTATTTTACCCTAAATAATATATATGGTAAAAATTCCTCAATGATTATATGTTCATTGTCTTGGTCACGCCCATGTTGTTTTTCCAACATAAAAAGACGTGAAGGTGGGCATTGATCATAAAGTGCGTGACAAGGGAATATGTAAGGCAGTGGAGACACGAATGTTATTAAAGGGAACCCGTTATGGGAGAAAGTAGCTTTACTAATAATATATAGTTTGCAAGAAAAGCGAAGAATTCCAAGGTTGTTATTCTTTCTGATGATGGGATGGTGCTGATTGCATGCACAGTACACTACTACCAAGCTAAGGTAATACGCCATGATGCCCCTTGCATTGTGCAACAATATAATGTCTTTCTCACTTGGGTGTGTTTGTGTCAGTGACTACTCTCATTTGAGGAGTCTGAAACTAAATGTGTGTGTAGTAAAGGGCAAGGAATCGTTATTGATGTAGTGCGCATGTTTGCAAGAGCGTATGGATCGGAGTTGGTGAGGTGATTGTGGGGTCAAGTGAGAGTGGAAATATTTATTTAGAAAAAGGTTGAGACTTAATTCTTTTTAGTTAATAATTAGTTAATATTGCTTTTTTATTTTTTTTATTTATTGTCTTAGTGACTAATTATTTGATAAAAAAAATTAATCCTCTAATAAATTATCTTTATCTTTATCTTTATTTTTTATATATGTATTGTGACAAAAATTTTAAAAACCAAATAGATAAATTAAACTAGTAGAGTTAGATATATAAAAAAATTTAAAAATTCAACCAAAGTTCAATTAGAATTGAGTCAGAAATAATTAAATAATATAATTATGTATATAATATATATTCTTTTAGATAAAAATGGATTTTTGTGTTTATCATTTTAAACTAATTAACTACTAAAAAGTTGTAACAAGTTTGACTCGTTAACTGATTTTTTGACTGATTTTTTTAATTTTTTAATTGGTTCATTACCAACTTATTTTTATCTAATAAATTAAATCAGTTTAGTAATTAATTTTCGATTATTCCATCTGAACTAATCAATTTGATCTGATTTTCAGAATTATAATTATGACAGATATTGCTTTCATAATTAAAAAAAAAATTATTCTATAGTAGGACTACTAAATTGTTTACAAAATATTATGTGATTAATATTTTTTGATAATTTATTTTATATTTGAATCAACACTAACAAGTAACAAGTAACGCTCAATTTTATTTTCTACTAAAAATATTGCCCTAGTATTTTCTAATTGTTTATTATACACGTGTCTAACAATTTGGTGATTTAAACATTTATAATATTAAAAATACTATTTATATACTAAAATTAATTATTATATATATTTGATAATTTAATTTATTTTTAATGTGTATTTTATATTCTATTATGTATTTTATCCTAATAACTAATTTTAATATATATCTAACATGATAGATATAATAATATATTGTACTTGTTATTACCATTTATTTTATACCTTCCTCTAAATTTTGGTATGAGCATTTCGAATTGATATTTCAAACTCTTATTTTCATGTTTTGAATATATTAAATATTAAATTAATACATACCTTTTAATTTTCAAATAATATTACTAGTGTATGTATATTTAAGGAAAAAAATTAACATATTGAAAAATATATGCCTTTTGAAACATATAATTGTGACTAGCCAGATATATATAAAATGGCATGCAAACCGTGCAGCTTTAAGTGCAACCCAAGAAATGGAGAAGGCTCAAGTTAGCGTAGCCATGGTCCATAAACTAATGATAGGTGATGGGTGTGTCTAGACTTAGACTCTGTTTGTTCTTTGAATCTTTGTTGCTATGACAGGCACATACAAGGTGTGGCAAAATGAGGCGACCCCTTCTAATATAGGTCCCTTTATAGCCTTTAATCCTTTTAGACTTTTAGGAACATGTTTTATATATCATATATTATATTCACGCATGAAACCATGTATCCCGGATTCATATCTTTAGCAGCTGCTTGAGTTTATTTCCCTTTCTTAGATGTTTGACATGCAGTTCGGTGTATTAGCTTTTGCTTTTGTGTGTTCCTTATGCTTTATTTGTCTTGTTTATGGCTGGTGCCCACTACGCTTTTCTAATGAGTCCTTAGTTATGAGTTAATCATGTCCCTCGTTCATATATGACAAGAGACTATTCCAATAATATATATATCGAAAGTATAAAAAAAAAAGAAAAGAAAAGCTGAAATATATAAACAAATGTGGTTTAACTTGAGGCTTATTCTTATACACATATACGTAGAGATGACAATTATATATGTATATATTAAGAGAGTGACATCTTGTAAAACTTCAACTAAAATCTCGTGTACATTCAAATACCCGGCATAAAGTATAATTACAATATTATTGATGTGTAATATATACAAAGAATAATACTTCACATAGGTAGGTAGACAATAAGAATATTAAATAATATGAACAATAGATATGTCGGATGTTTAATTCAATAGGTATGTAAATGATTATGTCATTATTTTTAATTGGATGGTTATTTCTTTTGATTCGATTTACTCATGTATATATAGTTAACAATAGCTGCATATTCAATTCACTAGGTGTGCAAATAGTTATTCTAATATTAAGGTTTAGGAGGTAATTTGGAGGTAGAGTATTTTTTTATTTTACTGGATAAATTCTAAAGCTTATTATTCATATTGTTTACAAAATCATATCTACCTAACAAAATCGAAATCTTTTTATTAACCAAATTTAATCAAGTTGATCTAATATAAAAATTGAAAAAAAAATAAAGAGAAGTAATTATTATAAGGATAAAGTATGTTTTTGTTGTTAACATTTGTGATTTTCTTAAAAAATATTTTTAATATTTAATTATATTCAATTTTATTTCTAATGTTTTCGATTTGTATCAAAGTTATTCCCGAATATTAATTTTATCTGAAATATTGAGGAAAAAATTGAAAACATTTAAAGATAGTTTTACAACAAATAAAAAACGTTAATAATAAAATTAAATAAATAAAAACATTAAAAATAAAATTAAATAAAATTAAATATTAAAAATATTTTTAAAAAAATTACAAACCTTAAAAATAAAAATATACTTTACCTTTATTATAATTACTAATAATAAGACTCCTCTACTAGTGACTAGGAATTTGAATGGCAAGCAATGATGTCAAAGTAAGTGTTAGATTAGGCATTTAAAAAATAATTGAAAGACAATGAATATTAGTTCAAAATAGTCTATATTTTTTTATTTTTATACTTTTTAATTATTATTAAAATAAATGAATAATTTTAAATGTAATAAACATATCATTATAATTTAAATGGCATAATTTTATTATACTCATATAAGAGATTATGAGTTCGAGTCTTTCAATCTTTGATTAAAAAAAAAATATAGTTTACATATATACGATTATTATAAATATTAAGTTAAATAAACTAATTTTAAAATATTATCTCCTAGTATGACTCCCACGCACTTGACTTAGCAAGAATCAAACGAGGAGATTTTGTGTGAAAGTCGTCGGTATCATCATATAAAGTCATAAGTTCCTATTTATGGAGGAAGCCTATAGTCAACGCCGAACTAGAAATTTTATAGAGTAAGGTATCGTTTTTATTTTCAACGTTTGAGGTAAATTTTAAAATTGTTTTTAATATTTCAATCGTCCTATTTAAGTCTCTAACGTTATAAAATTGACTTAATGTTGTCCCGCCGTTAGAGATTCGTTAACAGAATTGACGACGAAACAAAATTGAGACGATTTTAAAACATTAGGAATTTAAATAGGACGAAAATGTTGGGACAAAAACGATACATAGTGTTATATCGAAAAATAATATTTTCGATCAAAATGTTATTGAATTCTTTGATAAGCCAATGTTCGACAAGTTTAGACTTCGATCATTGCCAAGTACCAAAATAATATTTCGATCGACCTCCAAATACATGTTAGAATTAACTTTGAATTGGAGCCAATTAGGTACTCCGTTATGTACTCTCTATCAGTCGATTGACTTAAGTGTGAAAATCGAAGATGCAGACTCGACGGAGGTCAACTATGTCGAAGAAGAGGTCGACAGCAATTTGTTAGTCGAAAAAGATAAACAAATTGTGAACTTCGAGGTGGAGAATAACTTTATTGGATTCCTTAAAGATGGTCAATTGATGAAGATGATGATTCTGATCGATTAGGACTCATGGAGAGAGTGAAGCAATCGAAGGAAGTTACTAAGTGAAGATAGTTGGCGGAAGTTACAGACTCAAAGAGCAGGAACAGTTATTCAAGGATCAACCGCACGTGGAAGTTATATTTGAATTTGATTGGTTGAGAACTTCTATAAATTGGTGAAAGCTCGAAAGAACAAAGGTTGGAATCTTTTCGGAGAAAACACTCACACTCACTCACATCCCCAGCGACTTTCTGAGTCAGTCAATAGTCTTTTTCTTTGAAAGGTTCCTTTCATGTCTTTACTTTTCATTTAAATTTCCTGCAACTTTCCTTTTCATGCAATTTATCTTCTTTGCAATGTCATTTCGATTCCTTTAAATTCAGTAACGTTTATCTTTTTCAGCCTTTACCTTTTAATTTGCCCTTTATTTTTCCAAACACTTTTTCTTTCTGCAATTTCATTTTCCTTTTATTCAAGTCATTTAAATTTTATTGTTCATTTCGAATTTCTGCAAAGCTTGGTTCTTTCTTCTTCGTCATTGTCAAAGGCATAGATTTTGATGCAAATAAAACTGGTACCTGTAAAAGAGGAGTAGGTTTCGCTCCGAAACCATTAGAGTCGAACCACCATCGATTTGCTAAAAATCGACAAAACAAATTGGCACGCCTGATGGGACAAGTTTAAAATTTAATTGTGTCAAAATTTGTTACTTTTAACTGTTGCATTGTGCATGCAGTGTTGATATTTGTTGCGTGCAATTAATAAGTGGTAGAATTGTTACCATGTCTGACGAAGTTTCAAATGGCAATGCAGAAACAAGTAATAATTTTCCAATAACTACTACACAAATTTCTGCAAATTTGATTCCACATGTATAGTATAATTCTGGGGAGAATATTGCAGTTATTGATGCAAGTGTTAGTGGTAGTGGACGAAATTCACGCCCTAGGATCACCACAGTGCAGAATCAACCGCAAGTAACTGCAAGTTGGCTTCCATTTGGCTTTCCTTCTGGCTATACGCCTCCTATGTGCAGTTACATATTTTCAATCAGATTTGGAAATGTGCCAGGATTGATGGCTGAGTTTCGACAATATATTAATGAAAGCCATCATGATTTATTCAACTTGTTGACTCACCAGATGACTACTATTCTGAATCCTATCCTAGCTGACAGTGAGTCAAAATATGATCGACTGGTTAAACAAATTTACTATACATAGAAATAAATTTTAATTTTATCCTTCAATAATATCAATTTTTTACTATACATAGTATTCAATTATTTTTTAATCACACCTAAATAAATTACACTTAATCATGTTACTTTCATTTCTAAATAAATTAATTTTTTTATAATTTTACTCTTAAAGTTTTTTAGTTATAATGAAATGTTTGTAGAATGACTAGTATATAAACTTGCAGAAAAGAAAAAATAATATATATACAATAAAATATAAATTATACTTTTTGTCTCTCTAATGTATCAAAATTCTTTAAAATTATAAAAAAATAACTTTATTTAAAATAAAAGTAATGTAATTAAGTGTAATTTATTTAGATTTAATTAAAAAATAATTGAATACTACCTACAATAAAAAATTGATATTATTGAAAGATAAAATTAAATAAAAATTTATTTTTATGTATCGTTTTTGTCCCAAACGTTTTCGTCCTATTTAAGTCCCTAACGTTTCAAAATCGTTTCAATTTTGTCCCGCCGTCAATTTTTTTTAACGAATTTCTAACGGCAGGACAACATTGAGTCAATTTTGAAACGTTAAGAACTTAAATATGACGATTGAAACATTAGGGATAACTTTAGAACTTACCCCAAACGTTAGAGACAAAACAATACTTTACTCAATTTTATAAAAAAGGAACTAAATTAAACATAAAATAAACTAAAATATAATATAACAAAAATTAATAAAATATAATTAAAAAATTTAAATATTTTAAAAATATTAGTATTTTAATAATTTTAACTATTGATCTTTATTATAAAAAATATATAATATATATAATTAAAATAAGTGGTTAAAATTATTGGAAATATCAGTATTTTAAAAATATTTAAAAAATTGCTATAATTTATAATATGTATGTCAAATCAATAATTACGTTAAATAAAAGCTACCATTTAACAATATATTTTAAGATTTTAATACTTTTAGACTTGTTTACCGATATTTATAAGACTAAAATAATTAATTATTATATTTGAAGTAAATTTTAAAATAATTACCTTTTTAATATATATAATTATATAATTTAATAAAAAATCATCCTTCATCTTATTTTAATAATCATTATCGCTGAAAAAGATAATTTAATTGTTATTATTGTAACAGAAAATAAATAATTTTAAATCTTTATTTAAGAAGAATACATAAAAAAATATGAAAGAATAAAATTTTATTTAAAAAATTTATTATTTTATTTTATTTTATTTTGATAAACTTAATTTTTAAATTTGTTAGTTTATTATTTTTATTTTAATCTATATTTATTGTAAAGTTATTACATATTCATACATAGTACATTTATACTCTTTTATTTACACACATCTTTCTATTGTAATATTGTAATACACATTACACACACTGGGTTATTTACATGTAATTATTTTATCTCTAATATATTAACATATAATTAATTAATAATATTATACTGCATATATTATTAGTTGTTAGGTAAAAAATATTATTATTTAAAAAAATTATGTAAAGAAATAATTATAGATTGATGTTTTTTATATTTATATTATAATATTTATTTTTTATTAATTATTTGATAGTCCAATTATTTTTGAAGTTTTCAATTGACAGTAGACAAAGAGTGCAGAAATGACTGTAAATGTCATTTAAATTTGCAAAAAGTGACGTATCAAAATGTAATTATCAATTGACATAGAAAAGTCTATAAATAGGATGTTAAAGTCTTCAGTTCTTTAAAAATATTTAGAAATCTAAAAATTTTTTAACCATTTTGACATTACAGAATAAAATTTGAGAATTTAAATAATTCTTCTAAACTCAAATGCTTGTAATCTACTTTTTCAGTTTTTCTTAATAAAATTTATTTGCTTTTCTATGTTGTTTTATTTTTTATATTTGTCTTTCCTTCTTTATCTTTCTTTTGATTTCTGTTTCTTTTAATTTTCACAATTTTAGTTTATCTCTGGCATCTTGCATTTTTTCTTTTATCTTTAATTTTATTTCTTTAATTTCTATTAACATTACAATTGAGACATTAAGATACTCACATTTTTTGTTAAAATAGAACAAAATTTGAGTAAAACAAATTGGCACATTCAGTGGAACATTGTTAATAGACTCTAATTTTGTCAAATAAAACAACAAAAATTTTGAACTTGTATGTGGTTGCACAATGATAAAATCGTGTTTTCATATACGGGAAAATCAGTGTCCGTTGACATGTCAAGTACATCTGCAATATCTTCTACTACTTCCAGTGATAAGATTAGAGGAAGTGAGTTTGAAAATATTCTTGTGATACAAGGAACTAACTCTACTATAAGGCAACTTGAACAACTTTTCAAAGTTTAGGATTTTGAAAAAATAGGATTAGGATATTAAAAACACGCCATATAAGCCTAATGTGAAACACCCTCCACATACTATCCTCGCCTACCCGCTTTTGCAACATGAACGCCATCTCCTAGAATCGCCGTTTCTTGAAGCTCCAGCAATCATCGCACGCTGATGCCTCATCCGCTATAACCGATTGCATCACAGTGCTGGTTTCCTATGCATCGAAACCTCTTTGTTGCGACATGGTGATCTCCACGCAGCGTATCTTGCAGTGAGATCGGACCATCGATGATGTACTCTGATTACTGCAAGTCCCTTTGATCGGAGTTCGCCGCCAACCTTTGCCGTGCATCCTAGACGGCCATTCTTCCCACTTCCAATTCTCTTCGCTACAATGTTCGACTATGCATGCAAGGTCTTGTGAGACCCCATCGGACCTTCAATGTGAGATAGTTTCTTTTTGTTTAACTTGGGATTTCGTTTTATTAAATTTGAGATTTTTTTTGTAAAACTTGGAATGTTTTCTTTTATTAAACTAATTATGGGATATTTCTTTCTGTGTAACTTAGAATGTTTCTTTTATTAAATTGGAATTTTTTTTGTTACACATGGAATGTTTTGTTTTATTAAACTAAATGTGAGATATTTCTTTCTGTTTAACTTGGGATGTTTTCTTTTTTGTAAACCTTGGAACATTTCGACTGTTAAGTTGGGATATTTCTTTTCTTAAACTTTGGATGTTTTTTTTCTTAACCTTGGAATATTTTGATGCAGGTCGGCCCTGCACAACTTACAAAGGAATTGCGGCGGAGGGTACAACGACAGCATGATGGATGGTTGAAGACAAAGTACTGGCGACGCGATGAGATGGGGTTTCACGTTGACGAAGCGGTTATAAGTTTAAAATTCTATTTTTAAAAATTCAAAATTTTATTTTTTAAAAGCGGTTACAAGCTTAAAAATCCTATTTTAAAAAATTCAAAAATTTATTTCTTTAATGATTTTGAAAATTTATTCAAGTTGACGAGTATCCTAGTTGGTTACTGGTGCGCGAAATTAGAACTCGTACAACTTCACTGGCAAGTGCACCGGATTGTCCAAGTAATACCTTAGGTGAGTGAGGGTCGATCGCACAAAGATTGTTGGATTGAGCAAGCAATGGTTATCCTGTTGTATGTAGTCAGGCAAACAGTAAAAGGTGGTTGTTGTTGTAAACACATAGACAGTGAAATAGCAAGTAAAGAAAGCAATTAAACAGATCTGGAGTAAAACAATGATGAGAAAACAGTTAAGGCTTCGGAGATGTTCACTTTTTCGAATTAAAACTTCTTACTAACTATTTTAACAATGAATGATTCATTCTATGGCAAATTGTAAGTGATTAAACCCTAATTCCATAGCAATTTAATCTCCTCTCACTACTAGAAAACTAGTTATTACAGACGGATATTTCCGACGGATTTTATCCCACGGAAATACAGATGGAATTTCAGAGGAATTTTTTCTCGGAAAATAAAAAAAATAAATTAGTATAAATTACAGATGGAAAAGAGAATCCGTCGATAATTCTGTCGGAAAAATTAATTTTTTTTTTAGAAAATAATTACAGACAGAAAATTCGTCTGTAATTAAATAGATAAAAATACTGCATTTTATAAAACTTTTATAGACAGATTTTCCGTCTGTAATTTAAAATTTTCCATCGGAAATAATAAACTAAACCTACCACTACCCCGAGCCCCATTCCCAGCACACAAATCAAAGAAAATAAACACTGAACTTCTAACAAGCCCTAATTTCGATCCCAAATATCTAGATCGATCGAATTCCATGGCAAACCCTTCCTCGTCTTCCTCCTCCTCATCTCAATTCGCCGCCTACTCCTCCGATCCCTCTTGCTTCCCCACCCCCTTCCACTTTCAACAACCGCCTTACGCCGCATACAGCTATCCTCCTCCACCGTCACATCACCAACAATTCCAGCGCGACGCTCAACAACTCTTCCAGCGCGACGCCCAGACCATCACCCCGGAGGCTCTCGAGAGCGTGAAGGCTGCCATAGCCAGCAGCGACGTCGACCACAAGACCGACACGAAGCGAAAGGCAGTTCCCCGCCGTGCCGCCGGGCAGACGTGGGAGGATCCCTCACTGGCCGAGTGGCCGGAGAACAACCATCGCTTGTTCTGCGGCGACCTAGGGAACGAGGTGAACGACGACGTTTTGTCATGGTTTGCTTATTTGTTGGTTTGACCTAACATGCACATCAAATGTTTGTTAATTAGTCTAAGTGGATAATTAGGTAGATATATGTGCTCAATGTTGTGTTTGTGCAAACGAGGTGTTTGATCTAATGACTGAACTGCTTTTGACATAGGTGTTGTTTTCTTTCTTTGGAGCCATAATGGCTTATTGTTTTCTTTTTTTGAAAATTGATTAGGCCTCAATCTGGCTTTGATTTTGCTTCTTTTGTGGTGTTTAGGCATTAGTGACTAGCTTCTGCTCATAGTAATTATACTAGTATCTTCAATTGAGTCTCCATTTTTGAATTCAGATTCAGTCTCTGTTTTCTTCACTGCTATGCTTTTCTTTTATGTGTACATAAGTAGTAATATGTATCTTTATTCTTGCTATTTCACTCTTATTTAATTATTTTTATGTTGCAAGTTCTGTCAAGGGGAGGAGAGGCTATACAGATGACTACTGAAACCTAATACCGAGCGGGGCAGCATTGAGAACAGAGGTGGCTTTGTCTCAAACATGCCAGGTTCTTCAACTAACCCTGAATTATATGCTTTGTTGCTACTAATATTCAGTGCTGATTTTTGTGTTTTCATTCATCATTCCTTTTACTATAGGAACTTGAGTTTCGTTTGCTGTGATATTAGTTTGCTCAATTCCTTTTACTATAGGGCAGTGTTTCTTCTCTGAGACTGATATTCTCTTTCCCAGAAAAAAGAAACTTCTTTTGGAACAGAATGGACCACATGTTGCAAGAATCTCAGTTTACGAGGTATGCTATAAGAACCGTTTATTCAATTAAAACCTCCTTGTCTTTTTATTGTTCCTTTGCTGCTTATAAGAACCGTTTACTCAATTAAAACCTCATTGTCTTTTTATTGTTCCTTTGCTGCTTTTTATAACTCGAGTTTTTGTGCAGGGGTGTGAGAGAGAGGTTGTTGAGGCGGGGAAGCAATCTGATGAGTTCTTGCAATAGTTATCTATTTATCTATCTATCTATCTCTATTTGTTGGTGTCTATTATCTCTGCTTTGCTGATTCAACAAATTTCTATCTAACACGTCTTATATTTCTTGTACAATTTGGTTGCAATAGTTGGTGCTGTCCGCTCTGCTACTTACATCCGCTGTTTGATGTCTTTGCAGAAGTAAACCCTCTGCAGAAAGTTTCGGTTATTGTTCATGGAAACTTGAAGCTCTCTGAGAGGTAATTATTGATAAGGAACCATGCTTTTTAACCCTCCTTTCTTATTTTAATGCTTATGGCGGTGCTCCATTGCACCTGTTGGTTATCACTGGGTTATCAAGGTTATTTATGTACATCATGGCTATCAAAATGAAGGAAACATGTTGGGATATCCTAATTTAAATCTGAAACATAACATGTATTTTATTTAAGTATCCTCCATTATGTTCACTTTTTGGTTTTGTTAGTCTAATTTCTGTAATTCACTTTATAAATACGTGAATTTGTGTTTCTTTACAATGCTTATGTAAGTGGTGGAATTAATCTTGTTTTCTTTTGGCAGCCATGCAATCCTAGTATATCTTGCTTCCTGCTTTTACTGGAATTGCTGACCACTGGTTAGTAGAACCATCTCATCTGCTTCTTGTGACCTGATGAACTGCTATTGTTCCATTCTTTATAGAGTACTCATTACTTGGGAACTTGTAGATTTCAGAATTGAACCGTTACATTGTCTATTAGTAAAACACAATTTTGGGTTCATTTCCCTCATTTCTGTATGTGACTAGCCAAAATTAACTCAGTAATGGATTGGCATCATTCTAAATTAACTCATTAGTAATGCTTCATTACCTAATAAATAGCTCTTGTGAGTATGGTAGCTATATTCCTAATTTGACTTGTCATCTTGAAATCTTCTTACAAGAAAATTCTTCAGTGGATTGAGAATACAAGAAATGTCAAAGTAATAAATTTGTGGCATATTGTGGGCTTTATTCTATATACAAATCAGGAAGAAATAGTCTCTCCTCCCTGGTAGGTCTGTCTTTTCATGTGTGGAAATGATCAAGCATGCAAATCAATGGTGCCACATAATGGTAGCAGGTATTGGTTGCTATCTTCACTTCAGTTTTATTGCTCAGAGTTATAAGTACTTAATGTCAGTGCATAGAAAGTACTGTTAATTAATTAATTAATAAAGGTATGCCAGAAGCATGGATATTAATCATATTATATGTGGCAGAAATATGAACTGAGGAAATCACAGAATTTTGTGAAATACTCAATTTTTTTTATTTATTTATTGTCACAGACTGCTCTCAAGGCTGGCAAACAAACAAGGATGGGAGAGATGAGGAAATCACAGCCCTTCGTGTGAAAATTCAGGTAATTTTTTAAGAAAGCATGCATTTCTTTCCACAGTTAGATTACTCTGATATTCGATGTGAAGTTATAGCTATCTTCTTTTCTTTGTCAGAATCTAAAAGATGATGCAGCAGCAGCAGCAGCAGCTTTTGAACAACAGCAAGAAGCTTCAATCTTTTTTATTTGCACACACCAAAAAGAATAAGAAGAGAATGTTTGTTGCAGAAAAGAGCAAGGAATTGGCCACTTTCCAGGGTCAAAACAAAGCCTTCAAGTTAACTGAGGCTCAAAAGGATAGGCCATAGAAGAGGTATTTATGTTTTAGTCTCTGTGTGTTTTAGTTGCTAGTTAGCGATTAATTACTAGAAGAAGAAGAAAGGGGAAAAAAGCAGATAGGGGAAAAAAGGGTGTGTGAAGTTGAAAGGGTCTGTGTGAGTGTTTGTGAGCAGGAATAATCATATATATCAGAGAGTGAAGAAGAAGAAGAAGATGGAAATTAAAGGGTTTATGAATTGAGAGTAGAAGGTTGTTGTTTTAGTTTTTCTTTCTGGAGTAGTGTGGGAATTGTTGAAAGTGCAGTGAAGAAAGAAAAAAGCCTGCAAGAGAATCCAAAAACCAAACATGGTAAAGCTTAGGAAGTGAGAATCTGCATAGAGATTCATTCACCTTTTTTTTCTTCTCTTCTTTATTTTCTTTCTTTTTTAAACCCTTTATTTCCCCATTTTCTTTTCAATTTTCTCTCTATAGTTTGCCTACTCTAATATTCAGCTACATAGGGAGTTATATACTAAGAGAGAAAAACAAAAGAGAATAAGAAATGCGTGTGAGATAGGGAGAGAGAGTTTTGAAGAAAAAGGGTGTCTTTTTATTATTTTTTTAAATTATATTTTTTATCCTAGTACAAATTTGCTTAGGTATTTGTTTAGGTTCACATTTGCATGGAACGTGTTCAAACAATAGATGCAATAAACACTAGCATAGGGTCATAAGGTTTATTTCAGAGAAAAAAAAGGTGCTTGATTTAGTCTTTGTTTGAGTTTGTGTTCAACCATTGTTCATTCTCCTTATTAATAATTACTAGTGTGGTGTAACTCTTCATTCTATTATAAACATGAACTAATCTTAGTAACATGTTTTATATTCTGGATGATTTAGAGGAATGGCAGTGGAAGATTCATCTTCTCCTTGTGGAATTCGTCTTGTAATAGAAGACTACCCTTATGCTGTTGATGGACTAGAGATATGGTTTGCCATTAAGGAATGGGTTCAAGATTATGTCTCCTTGTACTATCCAACAGACAATGATCTCAAAAGAGACCCTGAACTCCAAAATTGATGGAAAGAAGCTGTTGAGGTAGGTTATGGTGATTTGAAAGATAAGCCATGGTGGCCAAAGATGCAGACAGTTGAAGAGTTAGTTTAATCATGCACAACCATAATATGGACGGCGTCGGCGCTCCATGCAGCCGTTAATTTTGGACAGTATCCATGTGGAGGGCTTATACTGAACCGTCCAACACTTAGCAGAAGATTGCTTCTTGAACAAGGCACTGCAGAGTATGAAGAGATGGTGAAGAGTCACCAAAAGGCTTATCTGATAACAATTACACCGAAATTAGAGACTCTCATTGACCTTACAACCATAGAAATCTTATCAAAGCATGCTTCTGATGAAGTGTATCTTGGAGAGAGGGATAATCCACATTGGACATTTGATTCAAGAGCATTACAAGCATTTCAGAGATTTGGGAACAAACTGAGTGAGATTGAGGAGAAGCTAACACAGAAGAACAAAGATGGGAGACTGAGAATAGAATTGGACCAGTTAAATTGCCATACACTCTGCTTCATCCTACTAGCAATGAAGGGTTGACTTTTAGAGGAGTTCCAAACAGCATCTCTATCTAAATGCATGGAATAATATAATGAGTTTATATTGACTTGCTTGTTTGTTTATAATACTTTTCTTTTAGTTTGATAATACAATGAGTTTGTTTATTTTTTGAAATATTATAAATATTCGAATACAAATTAGATAAAAATTTGTATTAAATTTATATTTATTTTGTATGAAAATAAGTTTATTTTGTAATTAGAAAAATAAAAAAATTCTATTTTATCTTATAGACGGATTTACAGACGGATTTTCTGTCTGTAATCAGAGTGTTCCGAAGTTCAAATTACAGACGAAAAATCTATCGAAAAATCTATCTGTAATTACAGATGGAAAATCCGTCTGAAAATCCGTCTGTAATTACAGACGGAAAATCCGTCTGGAATTACAGACAGAAAATTTGTCGAAAAATCCACCTGTAATTACAGACGGAAAATCCGCCGGAAAGTTCGTCGCCTTCGAAAAATGGATGCAGAATTTACAGAGGGAAAATCCGTCGGTAATTGGTAAAAATCCGTCTGTAATTTTCCGACGGAAAAAAAATCCGTCGGTAAATAATTTCCGACAGGGCTTTTACAGAGGGACAAAATCCGTCGGTAATTTCGTCGGTAACCAAAAATCTGTCTGTAATAAAGACTAAATCTGTCTGTAAATCTGTCTGTATTAATCCATTTTCTAGTTGTGTCTGATCCTCATCAAACGCCAAGGTCAGTTGTCATTCAATTCGGACAAAGGTGAAGTTCAGTGTTCTAGTTTATACCACAAAGGCCCTAATCACCCCAGATCCCAGCTGAACAGATGTTCCCATGTCCCTAACAGGTTGTGGATTAGCCGTCTAGGAGGTATGTGCTCAAGTTGTAGATCAGGCGACCTTGGTTAGAGTATCACAAGAACTCATGTAGAAAAAGGGTCATACTTTCGTTCCACCCAGTTTCATTTAGATTAAGAACGAGACACACCTTAGAGAATTGAATCAAACATAGATTAAAATAGAAAAGTAATAATATTAATCCATAGAAATAAACAGAGCTCCTAACCTTAACCAGGAGGTTTAGTTGTTCATGACTTACAGAGAAAATACAAAAGTGAGTTGTCTCCTTCCCAAAGGAGAGATCCAATGTTTTTTTCGGGGAGGAAGAAAGTCCCCTATTTATAGTAAAAATCTCTAAGACTAAACTTATAATTCAAATTCAAATTATATCAAAACAAAATCAAATCTAGATGAAATCAAATCTTTTGATTTGAAACTAAAACTAAAAGAGATTTAAAAATTACAAAAGGAAAATAAAGTAGGCTAAGAAGTGCTAAATCCACTTGAGAGGCCCAAAGAGGAGTTATTCGGGCTACTGGGGGCGTTCGGCGCCAGTCTGAGCATTGAACGCCCAAAGGGAAGTGTAACGATGCTGATTCTGGCCCCCTACTGGCATTCAGCGTAGGGAGGGAGAAGTTTCTGGTCCCTCTTAGGCGCTAAACGCCAGGCTTAGTGTTTAGCGCCAGTTTTGGCAATGATTTCGGAAGAAATGTATAAACTATTATATATCGTTGAAAAGTACTGGAAGTTGGCTTTCTAACGCCATTAAGACTGTGTCAATTGGGTCTCTATAGCTCAAGTTATGCTCGTTGGAATGCAAGGAGGTCAGGGTTGACAACATCTACTATCCTTTCCTCGTTGTTGCAAAAAACTCTGCTAAATTAGCCCAAAATTCACCTGAAATCATAAAATCACCACAAAAACTCAAAGTAGCGTTCAAAGAGAATTTTTGCACTAAAATATAATAAAACTTAATAAAATCTAAGTAAAAACAATATAAAAACAACTAGAAAAAGGGTAATGATGCTGATTCTGACCCCTTTGTAACACCCTCACTACCAGAATGTCACGCTTCCGGTTGGGCTACTCTGATAGTTCGGGTATTACAACAACTTCTAGACTTAATAATAATAAAATATGAGCCTTTAAATCGAATACCGGATTGCTGTTTCTTTGAGAAATCAAAATTTCTTTTTAATTTGATAATAGATATGCATATACATATACACAAAACTTCTTATACAAATAATTTACAAATATTAGATACATACATATCATACAGCTCTTATCCCTCTTACAAAATTATAATGACAAAGGCGAGGGAAACTATGCCGAATATATATACAAATAGATGTATTATGTATATTATGTATATAAATATTCTCCGGCCAGCATTAGCTTCGCAGGCTGTGTTAGAAGCTTGTTATTATATACCTTTTGGTTCTCTATTCCTAGTCTCTATTATCTTATTTTTTGTTAATCTTAGTTTTCTTCGTACGCAAGTTTCTGTTTACGTGAGCGTTACGACTTTTGTTTTGACTTTTCTTCAAAGGCTTTTAGTTATAAACTTCTTCAAACTATATTATATATGTAATTTTATTTTTAGAGGTCGTAATACCTCGCCACCTCTGCTTTATGACTCGAGTGTAAGGTTTTGTCGGTAGGGTGTTACATTAACCCTATAGTGAGAACCCTTTCGAGGACAATATTCTCACTCTCCTACAAGTGTTTCCTTTTCAAGATATGGGCGAAGAAGTTACGAAGAGTTTATTTTGTTTTTAGTTATATGATGTATTGTATTGTTTTAGATATTATTATTTTTCTCTCATCTTTATCTTTATACATTTTATAAGAGGGATATAAGTTGTATTATGTAATGCTTGTAAGTCAATATTATATACATGTTTTGTGTAACAGCCCATACCACCCGCTAGCACGATATTGTCTGCTTTGGCACACAAGGCCTCATGGTTTTGCCTTTGACGATAGGGATGATAGCCGAAACCCCCCGCACTCTCTCGTCAAAACGCGTCATGCTAGGGAGAGGTATCCACACCCTTATAAGGCATGCTTCGTTCCCCTCCCCAACCAATGTGGGACCTTACAATCCACCCCCTAAGGGAGCCCAGTGCCCTCGCTGGCACATTGATCAGGGAGCCCAGCGCCCTCGCTGGCACATTGATCCGGGTTCTGGCTCTGATACTATCTGTAACAGCCCAGACCACCCGCTAGCACGATATTGTCCGCTTTGGTACACAAGGCCTCACGATTTTGCCTTTGACGATAGGGATGATAGCTGAAGCCCCCCGCACTCACTCGTCAAAACGCGTCATGCTAGGGAGAGGTATCCACACCCTTATAAGGCATGCTTCGTTCCCCTCCCCAACCAATATGGGACCTTACATTTTGTTAGTATGCATTTATGTTTTCAAATAAAAGTCTTTTGAAAGGTTATGCGATTTTAAGTTTTAGCCAGGCTCTTATCTTAGTATGAAATATATTTAGAGTCGTTGTAACGTCTGAGCAATTAGAGTGGCGTAGCTGGAAGCTTGACATTCTGATAATGAGGGTGTTACAAATAGGATCAAGTACATGGAAGATTTTCTTTTACACATCTACAATCCAAAGCCACCAATGTCCTCTATGGCAAATTGGAAAAAATAGTTGAAGTTTAGGTAAATAAGACAATATTTTAGTCTAAATGATACAAAATAAAAGAATTATTTAATAAGTTTTAGAAATGAAAACTCACAAATAGATGGGATGTTAGATTTTTCTTGTCTAGAAAAGGAAAATACTCCTTATATTCATTGATGTTGGTGGCCTTCTTGATTGCTAGATTAATGTACTTGTCCTCAAACTTCATCAACATATTATTTTGTATTGAAATAATAACTTTTAGCATACAATGTATTTTCAAAATGCACCAAAGTTGAGGTTAGAATTTAATGGTAGTAGAGCTTACCACAATATCGAATGGAATACAGTATATCTGTTCTTCAAATTTTTTAGATTTTTTCTTGTTGAGAAGTTAGCACACTATGGAGACCACCTATGAAAATAAAGGACCCAAATTAAATTACATATATAGAACAAGAACTCGTAATAATAAGCATTAGTGTTATAGCATAAGAATTTACTAGATTTTCTACAAATTCTTTTGGTTTTAAATATGCAAAGTAATATCTAACTCCCTCGATTAGATTTTCATGCTTCAACCTAAATATGATCTCCCATTTATTGCTGGTCTCATGTTTGAAAGTCTTGATCCCAATAGTAGCATTTGTCCCTAAGCTCCTCTGTTATTTCTTTTTGCTTGACTGGAGTCTTGAACTTTTCAAGGAAGCTCAGACTTGGTTGCACATCGTTGTGGACTTGTCTCCTTGACAAATTTCAATGCTGTGGCAACCCCAGCATCCATAACCTCAACCAGCTTTTCCAACTCATCAACCAACACATGGCTCTCTTGGGTTTTAATTTTTGGGAATTTTTCCTTGTTGGTTGGTGGTCCATACTCTTGTGTAATTGTAGCTTCATCAGTTGATTACTTATGCCAATGTTAAAGGATGGTGCACTAAAGTCATCATTCAATGCAGTATTTGCAACCATAAGTAATCCAGCTTTGAGATCTTGAGCCGGTGGAGGACTGCAACATGACACATAAAATTTTGTAAGAATGCACCAAAATTGTTAAAAAAGAAATTTGATAAATTAGAACTTACGCATTAAGAGGGACTTCATGCTGAGTTTCTTTTAGGAGAACTTCCTCAGGGGCTTCTTAACAAGGTTGTGGAGGATTATAGAACGAGACATAAAATTGGTTAATAAAATACCAAGAAGAATTATGCACCAAAAAGGAATTCAACAAGAACTTACGCATTAATAGCTTCTTCTGGCAGATTTTCATTTGTAGGAGGTCAGGAGTTTGTCGTTGAGTATGTGGAGGGTTGGAGATAGAAGGTGCAATTGCTCAAAGTGGCACTCTAATGAAGGCAAACAATAAAAATTTAGGAGTGATGCTTAACAAATTTCGGTGCAAATCATTAACTCAATGATTAAAAAACTCACATATTCAATGATTCAGATTGTGACTGAGTTTGTTTTCGTAGCACAAGCATTTAATCTTCAGGATCAGTCCCAAGATTAATATTTGGGATATTCATACTAAATAAAATTCGGTGTCAGTTAAGTCTATAAAATTAAATGAAATATAAAAACTTATTATTATGAACTAAACTGAATACTTTACTGACTTGTAGATGTTGGTGAATCTTCCATCCTTTCCTGCAATTAGAATTCTATCTCCATTCTTACTTGTTTAATTAGTACTGCTTCCTCAATAAGGTTGGCTCCATCCAGTACTTCTTCTTTTATTTTGAATCTAAAATGCACCGAAATTATGTCAACAGAGCATCTCAATCATTGAATAATAACAGAATTTTTTTATGAGAATTTACGTAGTTGCAAGCTGCAAACTCTTTTTTTTCCTTTTTTCTTGAAAAAAAAATTTTAGTGCCAATTTTTTTCTTAAAAAAAGGATATCAAATTAAAAAGCACATTATAATAGGACAAGAAATAAAGAAATGGTAAGAAAAACTACGTGGGATCAATTGGTGCATTTAAAGACTTCTGAAAGCTTGACTATAAAACACAGGATTATTCTCACTTGACAGATTTACAGGTGATATTTTAAGAACATAATAAACATTATTCAGTAAAACTAGACTAATTACTTCAATTTTTAGGAAATTTTAGCAAAGAAACAATATAAGATATTGAATCTTACGTTTGTGAAAAATCATAGTGAACTTTTGTTGAATCGTGGTCACTTTTTGGTTCTTCAGGCTGAACAAGCTTTCTTTTTTTGGTGGCATTGCTTTTTTGGCCAGCATTAATGAATCTACATTTGATGATAACTTTTGGCTTGAAATGAGTGGATTTTATCACATAAACTTGTATTTATTCATTTAAATAGCATGCTTTTGTAAATTCTCTTTCAATTGTACCTAATTGTTAAAAACATGCTTTTGTGCTCCAAATGATCAAATTGATTCACTTTTATTCTATTCGATGTCTTGACATGTTTATTGAGTGATTTCAGTACCAAAAGGCGAGGATGATGATGCGTGAGCATCTTGTCTATCTTTTCCTAGTGAATTTGCATCTAATTTGTTGAGTTTAATTAAGAATTAATTATATTTTAGCCACTATGGATGCTATTTTGAGTTTTGTACAATTTTATTTATTTAAGGTAGCATTCGGTAGAATTTGATGGAGTTTCTGCAGCACAAGAATCAAAGGAGATGGCTGCGAGGAGCGACGCGCACGCGTGCCTGATGTGTGCGCGTGATCTGGAAGTATCCATGGCGACGCGTACGCGTGACTGACGCGTACGCGTGAATTGAGGATTTGCTCAGCGACGCATCCGCTTGACTGACGCGTACGTGTGACGTGCACGATCTGCAGAATTTACAGAAATCGCTGGCGAGGATTTTGGGCCACATTTTGACTCAGTTTTCAGTCCAGAAAATACAGATTAGAAGCTGCAGAATGGACAATTCAGGTGGTCTCCACCCATCAGCGGAAGACTTGTTAATTAATTCGAATTTAAATTCAAATCTTATCTTTTAGGAAAAGATATTCTTTTTTTTGTTTTAGCTAATTAGATTTTACATTTATTAGGATTAGTGATAAATAGGAACTCTGTACATTTAGACAAAGACACACTTTTTTACCAGAACCCTTATTTTTCTTCTCTGAACCATGAGCAACTAATCCTCCATTGTTAAGGTTAGGAGCTCTATCTATTTTCATGGATTGATTCGTTTGATCTTTTTAATTTAATTCATGTCTTGATTTATATTTCAATAATTGTTTGTGTTCTTATTTTATGAATATGGGTGGAACGGAACTATGATCCCTGTTCTAATTGAATTTTATAAAACTTGGAAAAGCTCTTTACTTGAACAACAGCTTGAAAACATATTATACTGAATTTTTAATTATTTGTAATTAAAGGGATACGTGACATATAATCCCCTTATTTGTGGATAATTAGGATTCTTTTGGCATATAAACTAGAAATTGATCATCCCCCTCTAATTGGAATTAATTGACCAAGAAATTGGCAATTAATAAATTTTAGAGGAGACTAGGAAGGTCTAAGGAATTAGGGTCTAGTCACATATAGTTTGCCATGAAATTAAATCCTACATGATTAAATTAATTAGTAATAAAAGTTAATCCGGAAATTAGATAACTCTGAAACTTTAACTGCTTTCTCAAATATTTTATTCCCAACTCATTGCTGCTTGCTTTCTGAAATTTTTAAAGTACTGTTTAATGTTTTTTGAATATCTCAAAACCATTTTCTGCTTGCCTAACTAAGCTTATCACTCAATAACTGTTGCTTAATCCATCAATTCTCGTGGGATTGACCCTTACTCACGTAAGGTATTACTTGGTACGACCCGGTGCACTTGCCGGTTAGTAGTGTGGGTTGTAAAATACCACACCAAGTTTTTGGCGCCGTTGCCGAAGATTGATACTGATTAACAACTAGCAGTTGTTTAATTGCTTAGATTAGGCGTTTTATTTTTAATTTTATTAAAATATATTTCAAATTTTTTTTTAAATAAACAGCACCAATATTTTTCTTAATTTTTGAAATTAAGTTTGGTGTTGACTATTTATTATTTTTTTCTATTTATTTTATGCAATATTTTTATCTCTTTACACAAGTTACCTCACTGGGAATTCTCTGCACTCTGACATAGAGATTCCCATTCTTTCTTGTTTTCTGTTTGTTTATGCGCAGGAACAAAGACAAAAAAACATCTCTTAGACTTTGATCCTGAACCTGAAAGGACTTTCAGGCGGCGTTTACAACAAGCAAGACTTTATAAGGCTGCAGAATCCACTATGGATCCGACTAATACTAAGAATACCAATGCGATAAACCCGAATGGGAATGAACAAAGGAGAGTACTTGGTTCTTTCTGCGCTCCTACAACGGATCTGTATGGAAAGAGCATTGTGGTGTGGTGCACGAAATTGTGATCACTACAACTTCGCACAACTAACCAGCAAGTGCACTGGGTCGTCCAAGTAATACCTTACGCGAGTAAGGGTCGATCCCACGGAGATTGGTGGTATGAAGCAAGCTATGGTCATCTTGTAAATCTCAGTCAGGCAAACTCAAATGGATATGGTGATGAACGAAAATAACATAAAAGATAAAGATAGGGATACTTATGTATATCATTGGTGTAAGAGCTTCAGACAAGTGTATGAAGATGCCTTCCCTTCCGTCTCTCTGCTTTCCTACAGTCTTCATCCAATCCTTTCTTACTCCTTTCCATGGCAAGCTCGTGTAGGGTCTCACTGTTGTCAGCAGCTACCTCCCATCCGCGCAGTGAAAGCTAATGCAAAGCACTCTGTCACAGTGCCGCCAATCACCGGTTTGGTTCCCTCCCCTACCGGAATAGAATCACTCTTTTGCGTCTGTCACTAACGCCCAGTAGGTTACAGGTTTGAAGCACATCACAGTCATTCAATCATTGAATCCTACTCAGAATACCACAGACAAGGTTTAGACCTTCCGGATTCTCTTGAATGCCGCCATCAGGTCCTGCCTATACCACGAAGATTCCGAAGAATCCAAGAGATATTCACTAAGCCTCGGATGCTTGTAGAGCAAGAATGGTTGTCAGTCACCTTGTTCATGGGTGAGAATGGTGATGGGCGTCAATCATCACCTTCATCATGTTGAAGAACAAGTGATATCTTGGATAAAGAACAAGTGGAATTTGAATGGAAGAACAATAGTAATTGCATTAATACTCGAGGTACAGCAGAGCTCCACACCCTTAATCTATGGTGTGTAGAAACTCCACCGTTGAAAATACATAAGAACAAGGTCTAGGCATGGCCGAATGGCCAGCCTCCCAAAGAGGGTTTAATCATCAAAACATGATCAAAAGATAGATACCAAGATGAAAATACAATAGTAAAAGGTTCTATATATAGAAAACTAGTAGCCTAAGGTGTACAAAGGTGAGTAAATGACATAAAAATCCACTTTCGGGCCCACTTGGTGTGTGCTTGGGCTGAGCAATGAAGTAATTTTCGTGTAGAGACTCTTCCTGGCGTTTAACTCCAGCTTTTATGCCAGTTTGGGCGTTTAACTCCCATTTAGGTGCCAGTTTGGGCGTTTAACGCTGGGAATTTTGAGGCCGGATTGCTTCGCGGGTTTGGGCCATCAAATCTTGGACAAAGTATGGACTATTATATATTGCTGGAAAGCCCTGGATGTCTACTTTCCAACGCCGTTGAGAGCGCGCCACTTGGGCTTCTGTAGCTCCAGAAAATCCACTTCGAGTGCAGGGAGGTCAGAATCCAACAGCATCTGCAGTCCTTTTTAGTCTCTGAATCAGATTTTTGCTCAAGTCCCTCAATTTCAGCCAGAAAATACCTGAAATCACAGAAAAACACACAAACTCATAGTAAAGTCCAGAAAAGTGAATTTTAATTAAAAACTAATAAAAATATACTAAAAACTAACTAAAAGATATCAAAAACATACTAAAAACAATGCCAAAAAGTATACAAATTATCCGCTCATCACAACACCAAACTTAAATTGTTGCTTGTCCTCAAGCAACTGAAAATCAAATAAGATAAAAAGAAGAGAATATACTATAGACTCCAAATTATCAATGAAACTTAGCTCCAAATTAGATGAGCGGGACTAGTAGCTTTTTGCCTCCGAACAGTTTTGGCATCTCACTTTATCCTTTGAAATTCAGAATGATTGGCTTCTTTAGGAACTCAGAATCCAGATAGTGTTATTGATTCTCCTAGTTAAGTATGATGATTCTTGAACACAGCTACTTTATGAGTCTTGGCCGTGGCCCAAAGCACTCTGTCTTCCAGTATTACCACCGGATACATACATGCCACAGACACATAATTGGGTGAACCTTTTCAGATTGTGACTCAGCTTTGCTAAAGTCCCCAATTAGAGGTGTCCAGGGTTCTTAAGCACACTCTTTTTGCCTTGGATCACAACTTTATTTCTTTTTTTTTTTTTTTTTTCTTTTTCTTTCTCCCCTTTTTTTTTCGTTTTTCTGCTTCTCTCTCTTTTTTTTTTTTTTTTTTTTGTATTCACTGCTTTTTCTTGCTTCAAGAATCATTTTTATGATTTTTCAGATCCTCAGTAACATGTCTCCTTTTTCATCATTCTTTCAAGAGCCAACAATTTTAACATTCATGAACAACAAATTCAAAAGACATATGCACTGTTCAAGCATACATTCAGAAAACAAAAAGTATTGTCACCACATCAAACTAATTAAGCTAGTTTTAAAGATGAATTTGAAATCCTGTACTTCTTGTTCTTTTGTGATAAAAACAGTTTTCATTTAAGAAAGGTGATGGATTCATATTGATAGCTTTAAGGCATAGACACTAAGACACTAATGATCATAAGACACAAACATAGATAAACATAAAGCATAATTTTCGAAAAACAGAAAAGCAAAGAACAAGGAGATTAAAGAACGGGTCCACCTTAGTGATGGCGGCTTGTTCTTCCTCTTGAAGATCCTATGGAGTGCTTGAGCTCCTCAATGTCTCTTCCTTGTCTTTGTTGCTCCTTTCTCATGATTCTTTGATCTTCTCCAATTTCATGGAGGAGGATGGCATGTTCTTGGTGCTCCACCCTTAGTTGTCCCATGTTGGAACTTAATTCTCCTAGGGAGGTGTTCAGTTGCTCCCAATAGTCTTGTGGAGGAAAGTGCATCCCTTGAGATGCCATAAATGGTTATGGAAAAACAAAAAGCAATGCTTTTACCACACCAAACTTAAAAGGTTTGCTCGTCCTCGAGCAAAAGAAGAAAGAAGAGGGTAGAAGAAGAAGAAATGGAGGAGAGGGAGATGGCTTTGTGGTTAGGCCAAAGAGGGGAAGAAGTGGTGTTTTATGAAGGATGGATGTGAGTGGTGAAGAGAAAGAGATGTTGAGGTGATTGATGAATGGGTGAAGAAGAAGAGAGAGTGGTGGGGTTGTTTGGGGATCCTGTGGGGTTCACAGATCCTTAGGTGTCAAGGAAAAGTCATCCCTGCACCAAATGGCATCAAAATCCACGTTTTGAGCCATTTCTGGCGTTAAACGCCGGGCTGGTGCCCATTCCTGGCGTTTAACGCCAGGTTGGTGCCCTTTACTGGCGTTTAACGCCAGTCTGGTGCCCCTTTCTGGCGTTAAACGCCCAGAATGGCCCCAGACTGGGCGTTAAACGCCCATCTGCTAGCCTGACTGGCGTTTAAACGCCAGCAGGTTCTTCCTCCAGGGTGTGCTGTTTTTCTTCCTGTTTTTCATTCTGTTTTTGCTTTTTCAATGGATTTTGTGACTTCTTATGATCATCAACCTACAAAAAACATAAAATAACAAAAGAAAATAGTCAAAATATAACATTGGGTTGCCTCCCAACAAGCGCTTCTTTAACGTCAGTAGCTTGACAGATGGCTCTCATGGAGCCTCACAAATGATCAGAGCAATGTTGGAACCTCCCAACACCAAACTTAGAGTTTGAATGTGGGGGTTCAACACCAAACTTAGAGTTTGGTTGTGGCCTCCCAACACCAAACTTAGAGTTTGACCGTGGGAGCTCTGTTTGTCTCTGATTTGAGAGAAGCTCTTTATGCTTCTTCTCATGGTGATAGAGGGATATCCTTGAGCCTTAAACACAAAGGATTTTTCATTCACTTGAATGATCAGTTCACCCCCATCAACATCAATCACAGCCTTTGCTATGGCTAGGAAGGGTCTGCCAAGGATGATGGATTCATCCATGCACTTCCCAGTCTCTAGGACTATGAAATCAGTAGGGATGTAGTGGTCTTCAATCTTGACCAAAACATTCTCTACAAGTCCAATGGAATCTCTATGGTCTCATTTTGAGCCTCAGATTCCCATGGTTCCTCTTTGAGGAACTCAGAGGAGATTGGTACACGCCCACTGAGGTCTTCCTCAGTGGCGTCCTCCTCCTCTCTTTCCTCTCCATATTCGGCCATGTCTATGGCTTTGCACTCTCCTTTTGGATTTTCTTCTGTATTACTTGGGAGAGTGCTAGGAGGGAGTTCAGTAACTTTCTTGCTCAGCTGACCCACTTGTCCCTCCAAATTTCTGATGGAGGACCTTGTTTCATTCATGAAACTTTGAGTGGTCTTTATTAGATCAGAGACCATTGTTGCTAAGTCAGAAGTATTCTGCCTAGAACTCTCTGTCTGTTGCTGAGAAGATGATGGAAAAGGCTTGCCATTGCTAAGCCTGTTTCTTCCACCATTATTATTATTGAAACCTTGTTGAGGTCTCTCTTGATTCTTCCATGAGAAATTTGGGTGATTTCTCCATGAAGAATTATAGGTGTTACCATAGGGTTCTCCTAGGTAATTTACCTCTTCCATTGAGGGGTTCTCAGGATCATAAGCTTCTTCCTCAGATGAAGCATCCTTAGTACTGTTTGGTGCATTTTGCATTCCAGTCAGACTTTGAGAAATCAAATTGACTTGTTGAGTCAATATTTTATTCTGAGCCAAAATGGCATTCAGAGTGTCAATCTCAAGAACTCCTTTCTTCTGACTAGTCCCATTGTTCACAGGATTTCTTTCAGAAGTGTACATGAATTGGTTATTTGCAACCATTTCAATCAATTCTTGAGCTTCTGCAGGCGTCTTCTTCAGGTGAAGAGATCCTCCTGCAGAGCTATCCAAGGACATCTTGGATAGTTCAGAGAGACCATCATAGAAAATACCTATGATGCTCCATTCAGAAAGCATGTCAGATGGACATTTTCTGATTAATTGTTTGTATCTTTCCCAAGCTTCATAGAGGGATTCCCCATCCTTCTGTCTGAAGGTTTGGACTTCCACTCTAAGCTTACTCCATCTTTGTGGTGGAAAGAACTTTGCCAAGAAGGCATTGACTAGCTTTTCCCAAGAGTCCAGGCTTTCTTTAGGTTGGGAGTCCAACCATATTCTAGCCCTGTCTCTTACAGCAAAAGGGAATAGCATCAGTCTATAGACCTCAGGGTTAACCCCATTAGTCTTGACTGTGTCACAGATTTGCAAGAACTCAGCTAAAAACTGATGAGGATCTTCCATTGGAAGTCCATGGAACTTGCAATTCTGTTGCATTGGAGAAACTAATTGAGGCTTAAGCTCAAAGTTGTTTACTCCAATGGCAGGGATAGAGATGCTTCTCCCATAGAAGTTGGGAGTAGGTGCAGTAAAGTCACCCAGCACCTTCCTTGCATTGTTGGCATTATTGTTGTTTTCGGCTGCCATGTGTTCTTCTTCTTTGAAGAATTCGGTCAGGTCCTCTCAGGTTCAGGGTCAGCTTCAACAAGAATGCCTTTGTCTTTGTTCCTGCTCATATGAAAGAGAAAAGAACAAGAAAGTATGGAATCCTCTATGTCACAGTATAGAGATTCCTTTAAATGTCAGAGGAAGAAAAATGGAAGACAGATGTGGAAAATTCGAACTTATCAAAGGAGAAGGAGTTCGAATTTTGCATTAAGGGATAGTGTTAGTCCAAAAATAGAAGGATGTGAGAAGAAGGGAAGTAATTTTCGAAAATTAAGTAAAAGATTTTGAAAACATTTTGAAAAACACTTAATTGATTTTCAAAAATTAAGAATAGAAAAAGAATCAATTGATTTTTGAAAAAGATTTTGAAATTAGAAATCAAAAAGATTTGATTGAAAACTAATTTGAAAAAGATGTGGTTAAAAAGATATGATTAGTTTTAAAAAGATGTGATTGAAAAGATATGATTTGAAAACAATTTTAAAAAGATTTGATTTGAAAACAATTTTAAAAAGATATGATTTGAAAATAATTTTAAAAGATATGATTTTAAAAATTAATGACTTGCCTAACAAGAAAAGATATGATTCAAACATAAAACCTTCCTCAACAGAAAAGGCAAAAAATGTTCAATCAAATCATTAATTGTTAGTAAGTATCTTTGAAAAAGGAAAGAAATTAATTTTGAAAACATTTGATTGAAAAGATATGATTTGAAAAAGATTTGATTTTGAAAAACTTTGAAAACTTGAAAAAAATTGATTTTGAAAACAAAATCTTCCCCCTTAGCACCATCCTGGCGTTAAACGCCCAGAATGTGCACATTCTGGCGTTTAACGCCCAAACCTATACCTTTTTGGGCGTTAAACGCCCAACCAGGTGCCCTGGCTGGCGTTTAAACGCCAGTCTGCCTTCTTCACTGGGCATTTTTGAATGCTCAGCTTTTTCTGTGTAATTCCTCTGCAGTATGTTTTGAATCTTCAATTCTCTGTATTCTTGACTTGAAAAGACACAAATTAAAAATATTTTTGGATTTTTAATAATGAGGGATAATCAAAATGCAACTAAAATCAAATAACAATGCATGCAAGACACCAAACTTAGCAGTTTGTATACTACTGACATTAACAAAATGAGAATGCATATGAGAAACAACAAAACACTCAAGTCAATAGAATTCAAAGATCAAAACAAGAAAATCATCAAGAACAACTTGAAGATTAATTAAGACACATGCAAAAATTCGAAAAATGCAAGAAGAACAGAAACATGCAATTGACACCAAACTTAAGATGAGACTCTAGACTCAAACAAGAAATACTTTTGGATTTTATGATTTTGTACTTTTTTTGGTTTTTTTTTTTTTCGAAAATCAAGTGAAAAGGAAAATAAAGGTATCAAAGTTCTTAATGAGAATTCCAGGAATCATGCAATGTTAGTCTAAAGCTTTAGTCTAAAGGAATTAGACATGGCCGGCCAAGCTTCAGCAGGACATTGCATTCAAGAGCTAAATTGATGAGAATCAATCAGCCTTGGTGATGATAAGAACATCACCTTGAAACACTAGAATTCATTCTTAAGAACTCTGAAGAAAAATACCTAATCTAAGCAACAAGATGAACCGTCAGTTGTCCATACTCAAGAACAATCCCCGGCAACGGCGCCAAAAACTTGGTGCACGAAATTGTGATCACTACAACTTCGCACAACTAACCAGCAAGTGCACTGGGTCGTCCAAGTAATACCTTACGCGAGTAAGGGTCGATCCCACGGAGATTGGTGGTATGAAGCAAGCTATGGTCATCTTGTAAATCTCAGTCAGGCAAACTCAAATGGATATGGTGATGAACGAAAATAACATAAAAGATAAAGATAGGGATACTTATGTATATCATTGGTGTAAGAGCTTCAGACAAGTGTATGAAGATGCCTTCCCTTCCGTCTCTCTGCTTTCCTACAGTCTTCATCCAATCCTTTCTTACTCCTTTCCATGGCAAGCTCGTGTAGGGTCTCACTGTTGTCAGCAGCTACCTCCCATCCGCGCAGTGAAAGCTAATGCAAAGCACTCTGTCACAGTGCCGCCAATCACCGGTTTGGTTCCCTCCCCTACCGGAATAGAATCACTCTTTTGCGTCTGTCACTAACGCCCAGTAGGTTACAGGTTTGAAGCACATCACAGTCATTCAATCATTGAATCCTACTCAGAATACCACAGACAAGGTTTAGACCTTCCGGATTCTCTTGAATGCCGCCATCAGGTCCTGCCTATACCACGAAGATTCCGAAGAATCCAAGAGATATTCACTAAGCCTCGGATGCTTGTAGAGCAAGAATGGTTGTCAGTCACCTTGTTCATGGGTGAGAATGGTGATGGGCGTCAATCATCACCTTCATCATGTTGAAGAACAAGTGATATCTTGGATAAAGAACAAGTGGAATTTGAATGGAAGAACAATAGTAATTGCATTAATACTCGAGGTACAGCAGAGCTCCACACCCTTAATCTATGGTGTGTAGAAACTCCACCGTTGAAAATACATAAGAACAAGGTCTAGGCATGGCCGAATGGCCAGCCTCCCAAAGAGGGTTTAATCATCAAAACATGATCAAAAGATAGATACCAAGATGAAAATACAATAGTAAAAGGTTCTATATATAGAAAACTAGTAGCCTAAGGTGTACAAAGGTGAGTAAATGACATAAAAATCCACTTTCGGGCCCACTTGGTGTGTGCTTGGGCTGAGCAATGAAGTAATTTTCGTGTAGAGACTCTTCCTGGCGTTTAACTCCAGCTTTTATGCCAGTTTGGGCGTTTAACTCCCATTTAGGTGCCAGTTTGGGCGTTTAACGCTGGGAATTTTGAGGCCGGATTGCTTCGCGGGTTTGGGCCATCAAATCTTGGACAAAGTATGGACTATTATATATTGCTGGAAAGCCCTGGATGTCTACTTTCCAACGCCGTTGAGAGCGCGCCACTTGGGCTTCTGTAGCTCCAGAAAATCCACTTCGAGTGCAGGGAGGTCAGAATCCAACAGCATCTGCAGTCCTTTTTAGTCTCTGAATCAGATTTTTGCTCAAGTCCCTCAATTTCAGCCAGAAAATACCTGAAATCACAGAAAAACACACAAACTCATAGTAAAGTCCAGAAAAGTGAATTTTAATTAAAAACTAATAAAAATATACTAAAAACTAACTAAAAGATATCAAAAACATACTAAAAACAATGCCAAAAAGTATACAAATTATCCGCTCATCATGGTGCCTCCTATTGCTGTGAACAACTTTGAGTTGAAGCCTCAACTGGTCACTCTGGTACAACAAAACTACCAGTATCACGGTCTTCCCCACGAAGACCCAAATCAGTTTATTTCTAGCTTTCTGCAAATCTGTGATACTGTGAAGACAAATGGAGTGAACCCAGATGTGTACAAACTCATGCTCTTCCTGTTTGCTCTGAGGGATGGAGCAAAGCTATGGCTAGATTCCCAACCCAAGGAGAGTTTGGATACTTGGAACAAGGTGGTTACTGAGTTTCTCACTAAATTTTTCCCATCAAAGAAGGTGACTAAGCTTAGGGTGGAGGTTCAGACCTTTAGGCAGAAGGATGGTGAAACTCTGTATGAATCTTGGGAGAGATACAAGCTACTGACTAGGCAATGTCCTCCAGACATGTTCTCCAAATGGACTCAACTTGATATCTTTTATGAAGGCTTGGCTGAAATGTCCAAGATGTGCTTAGACAATTCTGCAGGAGGTTCATTGCACAAGAAGAAGACACCGGTGGAGACCATTGAGCTGATTGAATTGGTTGCAAGCAACCCATATTTATACTCCTCTAATAGGAATCCTGTGAATTCTAAAACCCCTTAGAAGAGAGGTGTGTTGGAAGTAGATGCTGTTAATGCTTTTCTTTCTCAGAACAAGCTAATGTCTCAGCAAATAAATCTACTTACTCAACAGATGGGTGGCATGCAAGTCTCAGCTATCAACACTCAAAATCCACCACAGGAAGTCTCCTATTACATGGCAGGTAATTTTGTGCAAAATGATAATTATGATTATGCTCAACCCTCTTTTGAACAGGTGAATTACATGGAGAGCGGTCCTAGGAATCCCAACAATGATCTATATTCTAAGACATACAACCAGGGATGGAGAAATCACCTGAATTTTGGATGGAGGGATCAACCTCAGAGACCTCAGAACTTTAACAATAATTCTCAAGGCAGTTTACAACAGAACAATGATTTGGAAGCAATATTGACATGTTTTAGACAGGAAACCAGAGCATCCATCAAGAACCTGGAGATGCAAATGGGTCAAATAGCCACCAGAGTTAATGAAATTGATCAGAGGACCACTAATAGCCTTCCTAGTAACACAATTCCAAATCCAAGAGAGGAATGCAAGGCTATCTCTGTGATAAGTGGACAAGTGGCAAGTATGGAAGCACAAGTTATGCAGGAAACCAGAGGTTCTATTAGAAATTTAGAGGTGCTAGTGGGCCAACTGAACAAGCAATTACTTGAGAGGTCTGCAAGTACATTTCAAGGTGATACAGTGGTGAACCCAGGAGAAGATTGCAAGGTCATTCAATTGAGAAATGATAAAGTAGCTGGCTCTGAGACCAAAGCCAATGAAGAGTTAGTTGAAAAGGAAGCTCTAGAGGAGAAGAAGGGAGAATTGGAGCACGCCCCTCCAAAGCGTGCAGACAACCCATTCCCAGATTCTCTTGGCACTTATCCTACTTTGCCAAAGGCTTCTGAGTACAAGCCTAAGATGTCATATCCTTAGAGACTTCAAAAGGAAACCAAGGAAAAGCAGTTTTCAAAGTTCTTGAAAATATTTAGAAAGTTACAAATCAATATTTCTTTTGCTGAGGTTTTGGAGCAAATGCCTATCTATGTCAAGTTCATGAAGGAGCTGTTGTAAAAAAAAGCGTTTAAAGGGAGATGAGACAGTAGTTCTGACTAAGGAATGTAGTGCTGTAATTTAGAATAACTTGCCAAGGAAGATGCCAGATCCAGGGAGCTTTCAAATTCTATGCACCATTGGAAGCACAACCTTTGAGAAAGCATTATGTGATCTGGGAGCAAGCATCAATTTAATGCCCTTATCTGTGATAAAGAAGCTGCAAATCCAAGAGGCACAACCCACAAAGATAGCATTACAGATGGCAGACAAATCTATGAAGCCTGCATACGGACTAGTGGAGAATATTCTGGTCAAAGTGGGTAAATTCTTCCTCCCAGCAGACTTTGTGATTCTTGACACAGAGGAGGATGAGAATGCCTCTATAATTCTAGGAAAACCAATCCTAGCCACTGGAAGAGCTCTGATTGATGTAGAAGTGGGCGAATTAGTGCTTAGAGTGCATAATGAGCAACTGGTCTTTCATGTCTTCAAAGATATACATCCAACAGGTGAAGAAGAGAGGTGCATGCAGGTTGAGCTTATTGATCCAAACCTTCAAAAACCGCCTGATGATACACATCAGAATCTGCAACTCAAACCTCCCTTGGTAACAGTCAATAAAATTCCTCCTGACATCAAACCTAAGTTTGGTGTTGGGAATGCATCATCTACCAAGGAGGAGGCTCCCAAAAAGAAGAAAATACCCAGAGGATGAAGAAACAAAAAGATCCCCACTGAAGGTTTCTCCCCAAGAATGAAGGTAGTATTGACCAGCAATCCAGCATGGGTTTATACAGTAATCAGAATTCTCTCTCTGGAGCATATTGAGCTACGTTATGGAGACATAGGAAAGAAGTTCAAAGTAAGGGGTGAAGAGCTGAGCACCTATGACCCTCCTCCTTAGAGGAGCTGACCGTCAAGCTAGTGACGATAAAGAAGCGCTTGTCGGGAGGCAACCCGATAATTTCGTATCCTTAGCTATTTTTATTTTTCGTAGTAGTAGTTTTCTTATTTATTTTTATTTTAGTTCTTACTAATTTTCTGATCATGCAGCTATGTTACTCCAGGAACCGAACACCTCAAGCTCTATATATATTTCAAAAAAAAAGCGCATACGACGCGCAAGCGTCACTGACGCGAACGCGTCGATCATATGTGAGTGAAAAATAAAATTTGACAGAGAGTTGAGCGGGAATGGCACTAGAACCAAGCCTCTAGCACAAAAAACCCACGCGTACGCGTACCCCACGTGTGCGCGTCGTTTGTAATTTTCGCCATTCACGCGTGCGCATCATTGACGCGTACGCGTGACCTGCAAAATCGATGTAAAGGAGTGTTTGGGTAGAGAGTTATGCTGGCTTGGGGCAGGAAGTGTGCTAAAAGCACAAGTTAGTGCACGCGGACACGTGACTGACGCGTTCGCGTCAGTTGCACATATGGCCATCCACGCGAGCGCGTGCATGACGCGAACGCGTCGTATGATTAATTGGCTCCCAAGCCATATGAACAGAGAGTCGCGCGGGCACGCGGCTGGCTTCGCACAAATCGCACAAAATCCAGGGCACGCGGACGCGTGCTTGACGCTAACGCGTCAGTATGAAGAATGCGCGACCCACGCGTACGCGTGACGTACGCGTACGCGTCGCTTGCGCCGCCCAGTTTTCTTTCTCTCTCTCCCCCAATCCTTATTCTCTCTTATTCTTTTATCCTCTTCTCTTTCTCTCATCATAATATTTGTTTCTTCTATTTTCAGTTCTTCTTTGCTTGAGGACAAGCAAACCTTTAAGTTTGGTGTTGACGCTGCGCTTATTGGTTTTTTTTTCTGGCACAAAAGGGAGGCGAATCATCTTCACTGAGGAACACAACCTAAAGAATAAAGCGACCGCTAGGATAACTAAAGTGGTTGAGTTCCTTTCATTTTTATTCCTCCCCTCTTTTTCTATGTTATGTTCCGATTTTCTGCTATTTTACTTTGTCTGTTGCATGATCCTTTATTAGTTAGACTCCTAGGACTAGTTTAGTTTTCTTTTAATTGCTTTAATGCTGAAAAGATATTTCATGTACCACTCACTGAACTTGAATCTAAAAAGAAAAGAAAAACAAGTGATGTATTGCATGAGAAATTGAGTTAATTTTAAGAATAGTCCTATTTACTTAAATGTGGTGGTATTTTCTATGATTTTTGAATGCATGATATGAACAGTGCATATTTGAATTTGAATCAAGGGATGTTAATATATAAGGAACAGGAATCTAGAGAATTATTATGACTTCTCTGAAATAAACAAAAATTTAATCCTTGAAGCAAAAGAAATTTTTTTTTATAATAATTAATAAATAAAAGCAAGGTCCAAGACTTTGAGCATCAATGACTAAGAAGGTCAGACATGATTAAAAGCTCAAAGAGTTGTTTCCCTAGTCATATGCTTGTGGTGCGATTGTGTCAAGTAATCCTTGAGACAGAACACTTAGAGTCGAGACCAAGTGCATTTAACAGAGTATGCCAAAGGCTTTGAGCACCATTGTCTGGGAGTAACTAAAAGAAAAATCAGGACTCAAAGAGAGTCCCCCAGTTAAGTGCTTATGGTATTTCTGTGTCAAGTAATCCTTGAGACAAAACATTTAAAGTCACGGCTAGGCTCAAGGTGCAAAGCACCAAAGGAAAATAAATTAAAGTAAATTTCGCTGTGTTCAAGGATTAAACTGAAATATAAAAGATTAGAGACTTCATAATATTATCCAGATTCTAATTCCGAATGACATTAACATTCTTCTGATTCAAATGAGAGTGAGATGCCAAACCTATTCATGATTGTAGTTGTAAACCCCACTATAAGAAGAGAAACGAGCTTAATCGAACTCTCATTCTCATGCAAATTCACATCATAAGCTTATATTAGTTTTGGTTGCTTGAGGACAAGCAACAGTTTAAGTTTGGTGTTGTGATGCGTGAGCATCTTGTCTATCTTTTTCTAGTGAATTTGCATCTAATTTGTTGAGTTTAATTAAGAATTAATTATATTTTAGCCACTATGGATGCTATTTTGAGTTTTGTGAAATTTTATTTATTTAAGGTAGCATTCGGCGGAATTTGATGGAGTTTCTGCAGCACAAGAATAAAAGGAGATGGCTGCGAGTAGCGACGCGCACGCGTGCCTGACGCGTGCGTGTGATCTAGAAGTATCCATGGCGACGCGTACGCGTGACTGACACATATGTGTGAATTGAAGATTTGCTCAGCGACGCGTCCACGTGACCGACGCGTCCGCGTGATTGACGCGTACGCGTGACGTGCACGATCTGCAGAATTTACAGAAATCGCTGGCGTGGATTTTGGGCCGCATTTTGACTCAGTTTTCAGCCCAGAAAATACATATTAGAAGCTGCAGAATGGACAATTCAGGTGGCCCCCACCCATCAGCGGAAGACTTCTTAATTAATTCGAATTTAAATTCAAATCTTATCTTTTAGGAAAAGATATTCTTTTTTTGTTTTAGATAATTAGATTTTACATTTATTAGGATTAGTGATAAATAGGAACTATGTACATTTAGACAGAGACACACTTTTTTACCAGAATCATTATTTTTCTTCTCTGAACCATGAGCAACTAATCCTCCATTGTTAAGGTTAGGAGCTCTGTCTATTTTCATGGATTGATTCGTTTGATCTTTTTAATTTAATTCATGTCTTGATTTATATTTCAATAATTGTTTTCATTATTTATTTTATGAATATGGGTGGAACGGAAGTATGACCCCTGTTCTAATTGAATTATTGTAAAACTTGGAAAAGCTCTTTACTTGAACAATAGCATGAAAACATATTATACTGAATTTTTAATTGTTTGTAATTAAAGGGATACATGACATATAATCCCCTTATTTGTGGATAATTAGGATTCTTTTGGCATATAAACTAGAAATTGATCATCACCCTCTAATTGGAATTAATTGACCAAGAAATTGGCAATTAATGAATTTTAGAGGAGACTAGGAAGGTCTAAGGAATTAGGGTCTAGTCACATATAGTTTGCCATGAAATTAAATCCTGCATGATTAAATTAATTAATAATAAAAGTTAATCCGAAAATTAGATAACTCTGAAACCTTAACTGCTTTCTCAAATATTTTATACCCAACTCATTGCTGCTTGCTTTCTGAAATTTTTAAAGTACTGTTTAATGCTTTTTGAATATCTCAAAACCATTTTCTACTTGCCTAACTAAGCTTATCACTCAATAACTGTTGCTTAATCCATCAATCCTCGTGGGATCGACCCTTACTCATGTAAGGTATTACTTGGTACGACCCGGTGCACTTGCCGGTTAGTAGTGTGGGTTGTAAAATACCGCACCAGATGACTTTGAAGAAGTGGAGAAAAAACATGCAAAGTGAAAGAATTCATAGAGAAACAAAGGAGGAGAACATTTGGATACGTGTGTATGCACAAGTGTGAAAAATTAGCTAGCATGCGTACGCACACGTGGGAAAACTGGCAAGTGTGCGTACTCACATAATGGTGCGTATGCACAAGTCCGAGCATGTGCCTCATTTAAGAAATCACGTGATGTGCGAGCTGGAGGCCTTCTTGACCCAATCTTTAAGTTTTGAAGCAAAAAGGAGAAATTCACTCAAGGGGGAACATACCATACACCATCATATCATCATTTTGCAAGGTTTAGGCTAGTTTTTCATAGTTTTTCCTAGAGAGAGAAACTCTCACTTATCTCTAGGGTTTATTAGGGTTTATGCAATTTATACTTTAATTTTGAAATTTAGCTTGTCTCAGTTGTAAGTTGTGCTTAATTTTCTCACCCTTTGCACTATACTTAGATTATCTTATAATTAAAGTCACTTTGTTAGTATATGCACTTGAGAGTTTTTGAATTTTATGTTAATGAATTTGATGTTTTAAGGTTTATATATACTTGATTGAATTGTTAGTATTGATTGTTTGCATTGTTTGGCTATAGTTTTCATTTAATTTTGTAATTTACTATGCGTTATCTTCATGCCTACCAAGTGTTTGATAAAATTCTTAGTTGAATATGGAGTAGATTTTTATCCCTTGACTTGGGGATTGAGAAACTAGGATCTTAGAATCATTAGTGTCTAAAATTGAATGGTAGTTTTGGGTTGTTAGTTGATCTTGTTTTCACTAATGCTAACTTTTTACTAAGTCTAATTAGTAAGTTAGTTAGGATTTATGGATTAAGACCAATTATGCCTACTTGATTTTTTTCATTGTTTAGGAGTTAACTAAGTGGGATTAACTCATTGTAATTACCATGGTTGTGGTTATAACAATGATAAGATTCCTTAACTCTCAATCCCTAGTCAAGGCCCTTTTTATGCGTTTGAACTACATTTCTCATTAGCTCATTGCTTTAATCTTCCATAGTTTGATTTAATTGTCTTTTAATATAGTGGTAGCTTAGTCATTACTTTTCATTCATGCTTGCTTACTTAATTGTTTTTCTTGTTTATTAAGTCTAATCTTAGTCATCTAATTGTTTTTGGTTCATTTCACTTCTAATCTCTTTAATTTCTGTTTTTATGCGTGAAAACCCTTGAGTTCACAACCAATGATGCGTACTTAATTGCTAATCCAAGAAAGAATGACCCAGGATTAACACTCCCGGTTAATTATTTTGTAGCTTTGTGACATACTTGTTTAAACTTTGATTCGTGTTGTTTGTTAGTTTGGAGTATACTTATAACGAATCCATCCTTTCAAACTGGCGAAATTCCTAACCGACATCCGACGTGCATCAAGCATCCTGGAAAAGAAAAGAATCATCAGGTAAACAAATACTTTTAAATTTACAAATAACACCAAAAGTAACACATACTTTTCTGCAGGCTTATCACTTTTTTTCTTCATCATTCTTTCTGTTTTTTCTGCATTTCTTCACTTCTGACAATATAAACAAAAATTTCTATTATGCAAAAATTTTGATGAAAAAACAAATCATAGTTTTAAAATAGTAATTTCTAAATCTTACTCATCTTCAGAGTTAGTCTCTATTTGTAAAGATGAATTCACAATAACATAATTCCTCTTTTTAGATTTCATCCTGAAAAAGTAAAAATGCACGAGGTAAATAAACACAATAAATATTTAGAAATTACATCGAAAAGTAACACTTACTTCTTTACTCTTCTTTGTGGTTGTTTTCTTCTCTTTGGTGTTTCCTTGTTGTCAGATTCAGAATTAAACTAATATTCAGAGTCAGCCATCAACTGCATATTTGTTTTTCAGTCTATGCCCTCTGATTCCTTTGATGAGGAAGATGAGCACATAAGTAGCCCAATTTCATTCTGGAATAGTGTCCACATGAAGAATTGGTGGCATATGAACTAAAAAAAATTTGTTTATTGTTGTTGACAACAAGAAGCATTTCTAGATGAATAGAATGAATGTTCTCTTAAATTTTATCTGATTTTTAGGTCCATCCAGACTCATCTCAATTAAAGACTTTGTCAAAAATGACAAAGAAGAACCTTTGAAGCCTTTTACAATTTCTTTCTGCTACTCATTGATTTCTTTATAGATAATTTTGTTTGAAAAGCAATCCCCTACGTGAGTAGTAAAAATATTTTAATAACACAAAAGTAATATAAAAAAAATACCGAAATTTGATTGATAGAATAGATTACAAAAAAAATTTTTACCGGATGAATTTAAGCCAAGAGCATCCCTTATCTTGGTAGGGGTGATCCTGATTTTCCCACACCGTATGTCTAGGGAGCTATTATACAAATCAAAGGAATTAGCCAGTTCTTTCAGCAGTTTATGGGTCACATTCAAGCTCGGAAAATGTTTCATCGCTCCAAATCTTAATTCGTCCACAAGATTTTTTTTCATCACTCATTTTGCTGAAATCATGAATTTTTTGTAAATAAATAAAAATTATGTTATATAATTATATTTATATAACAAAAATAGAGTTGTTTTAACAAATATATGCTTACATTATGTATTGGTGCCTTCTTCTTTGAGATGTTCTTCTCAGCAACTTTTTTATTGTCATTTTTACTATAAGGAATAAAGAATTAGGTTTATAGATAACAACACTATATTTAACTCATGAAAATCACTTAACTATGCACAAAATTAAAATCGAAGCACTACAGTAAGATTTTATGGTCTAATTACACTAAATTTAAGACAAAAACACCCATTGCATCTCAATTAAGTCAAAATGTACCGAAAGTGCTTACTGATTACTTTCCACAAGCTCAGTTCAAAACATGCAAATCACTCAAACATGCACAAAAGACATGAAAATTACTCAAATATGCACAAAATGATAACATAATCACTACAGCAATATTCTATGGCCTAATTACACCAAATTTAGGACATAAATCAATTGCACCTCAATTCAGTCAAAATGCACTGAATGTACTTACTGATTACTAGGCACAAACTCATTTCAAAACATGCAAATCACTCAAACATGAACAAAAAAGCACATACAAATCAATTTTAGATCAGAACATATTAATATAGGTTAAATCACACCAGAAGCACTACAATAACATTCTTACACCGACCTAACATAGTTATCACAAATGAATATACGAAGAGAACATTCACATCTACATTATCGCGAGAACACAAACTGAATTTGCTAAATATACAAAAATATAACTATTTAGTGTTTCGCGATCGCAAATGCGAAAGAGAAAAGTGAAAAAATATGGACGATTTACCCTCAATAATCTTTCGTCTTCTCTTTTGTTGAAGATTTCGAACATAGCTCTGAGATTTTCTTGAACTTTCGCAAAGATTTTTACAAATTTTTGAAAGATTTTGAGCATAGTTTGAACTTTGAAGTTTCTTTGTTGCAATTTTGAGGAAAAGAATGGAACCATTTTTCATATTAATGTGTGCGGCTTCGAAACGTCATTCGCGTTAGTGAACAGTGGCATCAGTGCATGTTTTACATGCTCTCTGTTTTGAAGTTAGTTTTGTTGGGCTTAAGCCAACTTGGTTGAAATTAGATGCCAAAAAGACTTCTAAGTGTTGCATAACTGTTCTATTTAAAGGATTGTAACTGACCAATGAATTGCTGTATACATAAGATGAGTTTCGAACTCCAAAATTTATTTAAACAAACTAATAAACTAGTCACAGAAGATTTTATTGCTTTTTTTTTTTTGTCTTTGAGATTTTATTGCTTTATCATGTATAATATGCAACATTGTATACAATAATGTTGGGTCGATCAGGTTCAATATGTTTTTTCTGGATAATTTAAAATTAGGTTTGATATTAAAAATGACCCAATAAAAACTTAATTCTGAATCTAGCTAAAATGCTAAACCCCCACCGGATGACTCATACACTCCCTTACTGGTTAGCCGAGTTTTGGTGGTTGCCAAACACTATTGCAAGTTCTTAACTAACTTGAGTTGGTCAAGCGATTAGCTCACTTGTTCATTTAAGCAAATCTCAAGAATTCAAATCCCGCCTTATGCATTCAGCAATGACAAACTTTTAAATATACAAGTTTTCATTTCTCAAGCGAGGTGACCGAGTCATTGTAGAGATAAGAGCATGCTTAGCACATAGATCCAATTTAATCACTTCAATCATGATTACAACATAATGAAGATCGTACAAAGGTGATGACTTACAAGGCTATATGGGAAACATTGCGAAGCTATAAGTAGTACTCATACCCATAAAACCCCAAACCAAGAAAAAAGAGAGTTTAGAATAAAATAAAACAAGAGGTATATGACTTTACACAAGAAATAAAACTTCACAAACTTCTTCCTATACCCTCTACTATACGTTCCTCTTAGTGGCATTCAAATCCTGTTTTCTGACCATAGACACATAATTGATACTTAGATAGTGAGATATTACTTTAACCAAATAGTATGTTGGACCAAGGAGATAAGCTCAAGGCCCTCGGCTTTTGCGAAAGCAAAGACAGCCCTGCTGCTGATCAGGCGGGATCATACCTCCACCTTTCGATGTATCGATCACCTCGAGCAAGGAAACTACCTCGTCCATCTCAGGTCGTTTATCAGGATTCGCGTCCCAGCATTTCTTCATTACATTTGCTAGAGAGCTAGGACAACATCTTGGTATTTCTGGTCTCAGATTCTAAAATTTTAACAGAAAAATGTAATCAAATCATGATCATGGATTCAAAGTAAATGTGAATAACCCGTGACAAACATGTGCTGCTCAACTATGAGTTATAGCCAAAACCAGAAGATACACACACACACACATATATATATACCTGGCGAACGACGGCTGAAGTAATCTCCGAGAAACTGAGGTCGGGATATGGCATGTCACAACAATATATTTCCCATAAACAGATTCCAAAACTGTACACATCACATTTCCTGTTATAGGGGTTGCCATTTAAGACCTGGAAGCCACCACCCAATTTATGGATGAATATGTAGTTAGTTATACCATGTTTGTGAAAAAGAACTACTTAGTATTGTCCTACTAAAACGAGTTGGTTATATGAATTAGACGATGACATAGTATCTTGTCATAAATCAAATTTACCAGGCTTTATCAGTAATTAAATTAGAAACTTTTAAGGTCACCCTCTTGTTTATATTGGCCCATCATATTCTGCATTATTAAGGACCCGAAAACCCATTTTCAGATTAAATGAAATATGTTTTGGAAAAAGCAAGCGATTGCAGTAATGATCAACTCTGCCATACATGGAAGAACAATTTCTAACTGGTACTAATGACACACCTCGGGAGCCATGTAACCAAGGGTACCGGTCTCCCCAGTCATGTCATTTGGATTTGACGCTTCAACACGGGCGACGCCAAAATCAGCAATCTTAACCGTGCGTGTCTTATCCAACAGCATGTTCTCTGTCTTTACATCTCTATGAACAATCTTTTGAGAATGAAGGTAACTCAGCCTGCAACAAACGAGTAATTTGAGCCGTTATCTAGACAGATTATGAGAGTTGCTTTTCTGAACTTGCTAAATCACTATGCAATCAATGGAAAAATATTACAAAAGCTAAATACCCTCTTGCAAGATCAAGTGCCAACTGGATGACAACCTTAAAAGCCAACTTTCTTCTTCGATTCTTTATCAGGAAAGATTTAAGCGCACCTCCCGCAAGATACTCCACAACAACACAGCAAATATTGCTTGGCAGGCTAATTAGACCATCATCAGTTTGTATCTGCAATTCCGAAGATCCCATTGTTGCTCCTATGAACTGAACAAGATGAAAGAGTTATTTGAAAATTTCATGACCAAAACCACTTATGTCCTAAAAAATAAGACAGATGCTAGAACACCCAAATTGAGAATACATGTGAATCAAAATACATGTAATGAAGATGTAGAATAACTTTCTTTCTGTTAGAATAGAAGTGAAAATGGTGACATGTCGATGCTTCCAAAGTACAGATTCATTAAGATTTCCTTTTTTTTAGTTCAAAAACTGTTTCAATAAGATTTGGTTATAAGCTATTTTGAACCTAAAATAAGCTAATCAACACAAAAGCAGGCATGATATATAAATTTCAAAGTATGGTGCTTTTTAAGCATGTCCAACCAAATGGAAGTTCCTATACACATCCATTTCCATTTTTTAGTGACTCTAATTTCAATAAATTTCTATGAAGTTATAGTGTCTTCCTATATCAATAGAGTATCCGATCAATTAAACACTTAAAAGTTTGAATTCTCTAATTTGCCGGACTTGATGTAGTAAACAAAGTCCTTGAAACTGCTATATGATCTGAAAACTTTAAGAACCTGATGTCACAAGTAAAACTGAAAGGAGTTATGCATAGGCATTAGAGGCGTCAATTGACTAACCCTCCGCGAAACAGCAGCTGATGATATGCTGTTATAACAACTAACAAGCTCAACCAACAACAACAAAATTAACTGAGAAGAAATGAAATTGACCTTTGTCACATTTGGATGATCAAGTTTATGCCAAACAGCAACTTCTTGTGTAAACGCCGACCTCAGGGCTACGATTTCAGCATCTGTCCGTTGCCCTTCTTCACCATAGTCCAGCATTTTAACTGATCATTAAATAATAAACACAGGATTGGTTAACAGTGGAAATGCAAAAAAAAAAAAAGAAAATAAAAAAGAAAGCAAACCAATAACTTCATTGAAAGCACAAGCAATCTCAATATAACATTGAAGATATATTTTATTCCACAGTCATCACACAAAAACACAAATCAGGATCGCATGAATTTTCATATATGATCCCCAACATGCAAAGAGATTCAAAGCTAAAAGAAATGCAACGTAACTAACTGCCATAACTTTTGATCAATTGCTTGATCCAAACCGAATTTCGCTCCAAAAACTAAGACTATCAAAGAAATTGGCTATGCTTAGCAGTGATCCTATTGAATTGAAGTAATCAATAACAATAACAACAATAATAATAAAATTAATAAAAAAATAGTAAACAGAGAAAGAGAAGAGAAGGGGTTACCAGCAACATCTTGGCCATCATAGACACCACGGTGGACAGTACCAAAAGTTCCACGGGCTATGACACCTTTAATGATGAGGTTAGAAGGGTCAATTTCCCACTCCTGCCTCTGCTTCTTGAAACTAGAAGAGACAACACTCTTCAACTTGGTGGCAGTGGCAACAGCAACAACATCTTGTTGTTGTTGTTGTTCTTCTTCTTCTCCACCTTGCTTCTGCTTGTTCTTCTCAATGGTCAGAACCTTGTTGAGGTGCCTCTCAAGCTGCTCATCAATGGTCTTGAGATCAATCTGATCAGCTCTAACAAATCCATCATTCCCTTCCTTCATCTCTTGTTCTTGTTCTTGCTCCTTGTGTCCTGAGAATTGTGTGGTTATTGGGGTAAGTAGGAATGTTGAGGTTCAATTATTTTGGGATGATGATGAATTGATGATGATCATTCTCTTGTTTGTGTTGTTAGAATTTGTTTGTTTGATTGATTGAGTCCGCAAAATTGCCGCGGAGACTCCAATCATCCAGTTGGGCACATGGAAATGCCCGGGGCACAGCGTGTGGCCACTGACCCACTTGGTCTCCTTCTCCTCCTTCTCCTTCTCTCCTCTTCTTTAACTCATTTTTTTTTATAGGCTCTTTAACTCATTTATAATTTTCACTCTACACTAGTGTTTAGCGTTAAGCGTTCATTGTTCTTCTATTTATTTATTTATTTATTATTCTTTTTCTTGTCTTGTTTTTTATTCCTCACATTATTCTTCTTTTCAGCTTCTTTTTGAACGGCGATTTTTCTTAAGATATTTCTTTATTTAATAATTTTGGAGAAGAAGTGATTTGCCAATATGAATATGAGTAGAGTCTATCGAAATCAAATTTAGCTAACAAAAAATTGTTAGTCTTCTAATTCGATTCATTAAGAATCGAATCTATTTTAATTCATAGAAATTGAGTTTATTTTATAACCGACTCATTAAAATTTGAGCTAATTTTAAAATTTATGATCTACTTACAGAAAATTCACATACTAATTTTAACTCACAAATATAATTTATATAAATAATAAAATATTATAGCACAAAAATAGAAATAAAGGATAATGGTATTAAGTAAATTTACATTTCTCGAAAGTATTTATGGAAAATATATTTTATCAATCCAACTATTAATCATAATAACATATAATGAAGATTATGTATACTGAATTTTATTTAAATCAGACATCAATAAACATGGTATTGTAGAATTATTTTTGTTTATGTATATTTTTTTAATAAATTATGTTAAATTACTTTTCAAATATACAAAATGTATATCAGACAATTGACATAAATAGTATTTCTTTAATCATTGTGGATGAAATACATTAGGATCGAGAGGATTTGGATCCTCTAAAGTTTGAATTTCACTTTAGAGTAAAATGTGATCTTCTATCCTTAAATAGTTTCTCTTTTATATTTATTTTTGGTCCCATATATGAAATAAATAATAAAAAATTACACTTTATTTTTTAAAATAAAATTCAAACTTTAAAAAATTCAAATTCGAATTGAGATATGTTATCTTTCATCATGCATATATTTAAGAGTCTTTTTTTTTTATCCTTCTTATGCACTTGAACTTTTAGAAATAATGTGTCTTTGAAGTTATGTCTCTAAAAATTATTTATTTGGAACATATTAATAAAATTTGGAAGGTTAAGCTACTTACCTCTAATAAGACATTATTAAAGATAGCAAGTGATAGTGACAATCTGAAGACACTTGTTTGTGAAGTCCAATGCTTGAGATCTTTTAAATAATGAGGATAAAGTGCCTATTTTTTTAGAGGTTTACGATACAGATCGAATTGGATGAAGTCGGGACCTTTTCTTAATCAAATTAGACATAATGAAGTGGGTACCTACAAGACACTCTAATATCTATCGAATTGGATGAAGTCGGGACCTTTTCTTAATCAAATTAGACATAATGAAGTGGGTACCTATAAGACACTCTAATATCTAAATCAATAAATAATTTTTTTTAGCTATATATAAGTGTTAAGAATAGTGTATTTCTTTTGGCTATGCCAATTTATTTTATAATAGCATATCCTTTGCCTTAGGTAATGATTTTCGTGTTTTAACTAAGCGTTAATTATAATTACTACCTCTTAATGGTCATTCTTTATTCATTGGAAGTTATGTGTTAGAGAATCATTAGAATCAATTTAGATTAATTAGTATCGTCTATATTTATATAATATATCTGTACATTAATTGTAAGATTCTATGTCTTTATTACTTTGATTCATTTAGCACCTATAAATACCTCTTATATATTGTACCTTTCACCACACTCAATAATACACTTTTCAGATCACTCTCTCAGTCTCTTGTTTCTAACATGGTATCAAGAGCTTAAGGTTTTTTTTTTCAATGAATTTTTGTTCATAGCTTTTTCTCATCCGACCGTGCCTCTTTCCTCTCGTTTTTCGATCTGTTTTCGACGCTTTGGTTCGTCACCTCCAGCATCATCGTGTTCTTCTCTTCGTCAGCTTTCTAACGCCGCCGAGATCGCCGCCAGCAGCCACCGGACACACCGCCACGCGCCACCGGAATCTTGCTGCTCGTCTCCATTCTTTCTCCTTCAGAAGGTTCAGCAGCCGTTGGATCTTGGCTCCAATCGGACGATCCTCGCGCTCCCACGTGTCGCGACGTGAGTCCTCCTCGCCCTCTAGCCTTTCAGCAGCCGTTGATCTCGGTGCAGATCCAACGCTCCAGGTGCTGCCATGTGTCGCAACGAAGCTACCCTTGCCGACCCGTGCACGCCCGACCCGACCCGTGTTTGACCCGCGATTCCACCTCACTGCCATCGTCTCTCTCTCCCTCCTCTCAGGTGCCGCCACGTGGCATTGTTTCGCTGGCGTGGCACTGACGTGACTACTGACGTGGCGCTGACGTGGCACTGACGTGGCAGACAAGTGGGACCCTCCCTAAGGTTTTTTGGTGAGTTCTTTCTGATTTCGTGTTCCATTTTCTCATTTTCTGCCCCAAATTTACAGTTTTCTTCTTCCCTTTTGCTATTTCTTCTATTACTATGAAAAAATCAGATGTCTTTCAGCCTATCCCTGTTATTCTTAATGGCTCCAACTATGCACATTAGGTTGAAGCTATGCGAGGATTTCTTAAAGGGCGAAAATTATGGCGATATGTGACTGGTGATATTGCCTGTCCTGTTAAGCCAACTGTGACTGACAAATCCAAATATGGTGCCTCCAAATCCAAGGTGGATGCTGAGAAAGAGAAGGACTATGCAAAGAAATTGGAAGATTGGGATAGTAAAAATCATCAGATTATCACTTGGTTCTGCAACACTTCTACTCCTGGCATTCATTTACAGTTTGGGCGTTTTGAAACTGCTAAAGAGGTATGGGATCATTTGGCGAATCGTTACACTATTTCTGATCTCTCTCATCAGTACCAACTGCTTAAGGAACTTCATAGCCTTAAGCAAGAACGTGGCCAAGCAGTTTTTGACTTTCTTGCTCAGATGGAGATTATTTGGGATCAGTTGACCTCTTGTGAGCCTGTTATTAAAGATCCCATACCTCTTTAGCTAAGCCATATGAGGATTATTGGAACCGGACACGTCTCATCCAATTTCTGATGCCACTTACTGATGACTATGAGCCGGTCAGGACTTCTCTTCTTTATCAGAATCCCTTGCCTTGTCTTGAAGATGCTCTTCCTCGTCTCAAGTTTGAAGAAACGCGCTTGGGATTGTTTTGTTCTAAAAGTGAAACTGTCTTTGCTGCCACCGACAGAAAGGGTAAAATCTGTCGCAACTGTAACTGGCCTGGGCATTCCTTCTCTGATTGTCCTTCTATTGAATGTCATAAGTGCAAACAAAAAGGCCACATTGGCTCCAACTGCCCGAAACTGTTCTACTATTATTGTAAGCTCTCGGGTCACTTGATTGCTACCTGTCCTACTCGACCACCACGTTCAGATCAGAACAAGTATCAACCTCGTCCCAACAACTCTCCGCATATGCCTCCTCTACTGCTGCTGCTGCTGCTGCTGCTGAGTCCACCTCTTCCACATCTCTCAACACACCTTCTGTCTCTCCATTAGATATTGAAACCCTTCTTAAGCAACTTCTCTCTTTTTTTTGGTAATACCCCCGTTACTCTTTCCACCCCTCCAGGTAATTCTAAATGGTATTTTGACTCTGGTTGTTTCAATCATATGTCTCCTCTGCGTCATCTTTTTTCGTCGTTGTCTCCCACTACAAATGCACCTTCTGTCAACACTGCTAATGGTTCCCTCTTGCATGCAACACATCACGGGATTATTTCACAGTCCAATATTCATCTTTCTGATGCTTATTTTATTCCAAAATTGAATTTTAATCTTATCTCTGTCGGTCAGCTTGTTGAACTCGGTTTTGATGTCATTTTTTCTATTTCTGGTTGTCGTGTGTAGGATCGTCGGACGGAAAAGATCATCGGGACTAGCTGTAAGGTCGGACACTTATTTGAGCTCGAGAACCTTCATGTTCCCTCTACAAATCTCTGTGCTGCTTCTTCCCCATCTACTCTCCACTTGTGGCACCGTCGTCTTGCCCATAGCTCCTTAGGAAAAATGCATCCTCTTATATCTGCGGGTGTTTTAGGTCAAGTTCAAAATGAGTCTTTAGATTGCATTTCTTGTCACACTGCAAAACAACCTGCCTTATCCTTTAATAATAATTCCTCTATTGCATGCTCTCCTTTTGATCTTATTCATTCTGATGTTTGGGGCCCCGCTCCCACCGCTTCTATGGGAGGGGCTCCATATTTTGTCGTATTTATTAATGATTATTCACGTTTTACTTGGATTTATTTGATGACTAATCATTGTGAGTTACCTCAGATTTACATTAACTTTGCCACTATGGTTTGAACTCAGTTTTCAAAGGTCATTAAAATTTTCAGACGTGATAATGCTATGGAATATCGTGACTCCAAACTCTTAAATTTTCTCGCTGAATAGGATACTTTGTCCGAGTTTTCTTATCCTAGTACCTCTCAATAAAATGGCAGAGCTGAGCATAAACTCTGTCATATTCTTGACTCTGTCCGTGCGATACTTATTTCCTCTTCCTGTCCTGAGCGTGCTTGGGGTGAAACTGTTCTCACTGCTGTTCATGCTATCAATAGACTCCCTTCTTCTATTCTTGGTAACACTACTCCCTTTGAGCGTCTTTATCGTACTTCTCCTGATTACAGTTCCCTCCGTGTTTTTGGTTGTGTCTGCTTTATCCTTCTTCAGCCTCATGAACACAATAAGCTTAAACCTCAAACTCGCATATGTTGTTTTCTTAGTTATGCTTCTGAACATAAAGGTTATCATTGTTGGGATCCTATCTCTCGCCGTATTCGTATATCTCGTCATGTTGTCTTCTGAGAGCATCACATGTTCTCTAGTTTTTCCTCTTTTGAGTTCATTCCTTCTACTTCGTCACCATTTTTTACTAACTGAAATGTTGATCTCTTTCCTAGTGATGATACTACAGGGTCTACCCCAAGTCCACCCCTCGAGGCTCCTGCCCCTCTGCCTTTTTCCATCTCCCGATGATTTCAGTCCGGACGGCGATCCTGCTCCTACCGTCATGCCTCCTCCTCCCACTCGTTCTTCTCGGGTAAGAAATCCACCTCCTCATCTTCTTGATTATCATTGATTTTCTACTATTCTTCATCAACATAAACCTAAATCATTCAGAGAAGCTTCCACAAATTCAAATTGGCAAAAAGCAATGCAGAAAGAAATACAGGCACTTGAAAAAGTACATACTTGAGATTTGGTTTATCCTCTTTCTGATCAGGAAGTTATGGGCAGTAGATGGGTATACAAGATCAAGACTCGCTCTGTTGGCTCTATTGACTGTTATAAGGCATGCTTGGTTGCTCAAGGTTGCACGCAAGAGTATGGTATTGATTATGAAGAGACTTTTGCTCATGTTGCTCGCCTTACATTTGTTAGAGCTCTCCTTGCCATTGCTGTGGTTAAAAAATGGTCTCTCAGTCAGATGGATGTGAAGAATGCATTTCTTAATGGGGACTTGAAATAGAAAGTCTATATGAAACCACCTCCGGGATATTCTTGTCCTTCTCGTAAGGTTTGTCTCCTTCGCAAGGCACTTTATGGACTTAAGCAAGCTCCTCGTGAATGGTTTGACAAGGTCAACACTACCATATACAGTCTTGGTTTTACTTCTAGTCCTCATGAGAATGCCCTCTTCATTCATAAAAGCGAACGTGGAGTTGTCCTTCTACTTTTGTATGTTGATGACATGATCATTACTGGAGATGATGTTGATGGTATCTTTGATCTCAAGGCCTCACTTCACCGTACCTTTGAGATGAAAGATCTTGGTTCTTTCAGCTATTTTCTTGGTCTCGAGATCATCTCCACAGATGATGGCATCTATCTCTCTCAGGCTAAGTATGCTTCCGATCTTCTTGCTCGCGTTGGGATTACAGATAGTCGCACTGAGTCTGCTCCTATTGAGCCTAATGTTTGATTTACCCCTATGGATGGCACTGTTTTGGATAATCCGACTCTCTATCGACAGTTAGTTAGCAGTCTCGTCTATTTGACTGTCACCTGACCAGACATTGCATATCCAGTTCATGTCCTCAGCCAGTTCTTGTCCGCTCCTCGTACTACTCACTATGCGACAGTTCTTCGCATTCTTCGCTACGTCAAAGGCACTCTGTTTCATGGCCTTTATTTTTCTTCCCATTCCTCTTTGACCCTTCAGGCATACTCCGATGCTGATTGGGCTGGTAATCCCACTGATCGTCGTTCTACTACTGGTTATTGTTTGTTCCTTGGCGACGCTCTCATTTCTTGGTGTGTTAAGAAACAAACGTTCACTGCTCGCTCAAGCACAGAAGCTGAATACCATGCCCTCGCTGACACCACTGCTGAGGTTATCTCGGTTCATTGGCTTCTCGAAGATCTGGGTGCTCCTCAATCGTCCCCTACTGATGTTTTTTATGATAACCACAGTGCTATTCAAATTGCCCATCATGATGTGTTTCATGACCGCACCAAACACATTGAGATTGATTATCATTTTGTTCGGCAACGTATTCTTATTGATGCTGTTCGTCTCATTGCTGTTGGAACACTGGATCAGACTGCTGATATCTTCACGAAAGCTCATCACCCAACTCATTTCCGGACTTTGTTATCCAAACTCAAGTTGGTCTCCTTAGCTCCCACTTGAATTTGAGGGGGATGTTAGAGAATCATTAGAATCAATTTAGATCAATTAGTATCGTCTATATTTATATAGTATATCTGTACATTAATTGTAGGATTCTATGTCTTTATTACTTTGATTCATTTAGCACCTATAAATACCTCTTGTATATTATACCTTTCACCATACTCAATAATACACTTTTCAGATCACTCTCTTAGTCTCTTGTTTCTAAGCTAAGTTATGAAATTTGGGCACTCATTGAGAATCACCCAACGTCTTCGTCAATTTGAGGTCTGATTGCCTAGTTCCAATAAGCTAGAAACTCGAGATAGGTCCAATTGTCATTTTGTGTAACTCGGCTCGTAGGCTTAGGATTTGTGCAAAACACTATTACCTATTACTAATAAAAAAATATTACAACTATCTTTAGTCTTTACTGTTTACGTTACACTCTTTTGGAGTTTTGACTTTTGAATGTTAGCTCCGTTTACCATTGCATCGATTATAAAAGATAAGTTGGATTGGGTTGGTTGCTAAGAATTTTGCATGTTTTGTGGATCGACTTATTATCAAATAGGCCTTACCTAGTATGAATTAATACTGTTTAATTGTTTAGCAGACCTTTGCTAATCCAGAAGAGAGCTTTCCTATCAAATTGGCCCTCTCTTCTAGAGTTGGTAGCCCATTGACCACCTTTTTGTTTGGTTAATTTGGAAGTTAAAGGGACTTGGCATCATTAAGTTTTTATTACATTTATGTGCACTCAATGATTTATGAAGAAATATTTTGAGTGTATAGTAACTTCATTTGGCCAAAGACGTTGACTATGGTTGATGCAATCATGATGTCCATAAATCTATGTTGGTATTTTTGTTTTGAAAAATTACTAGCAAAAATTCCTCTGCAAAGTGATGGGTAAGAGTTTCTCAACTTGAGTATTTGTGCTTGTCTCATTAGTAATTTATCTTCTTCTTTAGAGGTTAGTGGTTATGAATGACCTTATCTTTTTGGCATTGTCATTTACCTCTTGTGGAGGTTAAGGCACATACGAGTAAGATAATTTAAGTTATGATTCTTAACAAGAATTATATATGCTAAACTCTTCATAATATTGGATTTGGCTTTCTAGTTTTTCTTTGATGTTTTTCTTGTGGCATGATCATCATACTCTTATAGTTGTCATTCACTAAAAACACATTCCTGAAATATTGGAGTTCATGTATACATATATATTTACCTGATGAACGGTAGTAATTCTTGGCTAGAATTACCTAAGTAATATAAGATAAACTCTTCATAATCTTAGACTTGGCTTTCTTTTTTCCTTTGTTATTTTTCTTGTTGTTTCCTGATCCTTAAGGTAGCATTTCTTTTTTAAAATAGAACATAACATGACACTGGAACAATAGAATAAAGACACTAAAAATTAGTGTTTATATATTATATTTCGATACAATATACAAGACATTTAAATAAAGTTAATATTATATTTGAATAGACATGAACAAGACTAAAATATAATATAAACTAACTAAAATGGACATGTTCTCCCAAAAGCTCTCATACTTACTTCTCACTCTCTCTATCTCTCAACCCATGCTTGCTGCCTGTCACTCTTCCCCAGTTGTTGTTGTCGTCGTCGCCTCTCCTCTTCTTCATCCTTGGATTCACTCTCAACCTTTGGGTCACGGGTCACCTTGCTTCCAGCTCCCTTCTCTTGGCCATTAATCACAACCTCCGATGTTCACAACAGTGATGTCTCAAGAACTTAGCTCCATGTTTGTGAACTTAGTAAGGAAAATATGCGTTTGTTTGTATGCAGGTTCTTGTAGGTTTTACCTATGAGGATAGTCAGTACTCATTCTCTCTCACCACATTTAGGTATGTTCATTAGTGGCTTTTTCTTCTTCTTCTTTTATTTATTGGGTCTATAGTTACAGTGGGAGTGTGATGCGTTCGTATTTTTTTGTTGTTTTTCTTGTTTTTAGTTCTTGTTTTCTTAGATTTAATTATAGTTTCAACTTCTAATCTTATTACTTTTGGCTATCTTTTGCTGCTGAGGTGTTTGTTAAGTGTTTTCAAAGAATATAGTTAAAAAAAAGGCAAATCAAGTAGCAAAGGAAGGTTGTTAAAGGAGCAAAGCATTGAATGGAAGATCAAGAGCCTAGCACGTAAGAATCAAGCCGTACAAAGCCATGCAAGGGCGTGCCATGCCATCAACATTGAGAACCAGGCGTACCACGAGGATGCAGGGGCGTGCCACGCCCTATGAAGAAGATGCAGGACGTGCCACACCCTGTCAAAGTCAAGCAAGTTGTGCCACGAGACATGGAGGGCGTGTCACGCATGAAGGCAGCCAATCCCTGGGAGAAAGCCCAATCTCAGGTGTGTCACACCCTGGCCAACCAAAGAGAGGGCGTGCCACGCAGAGAAGAGGGCGTGTCACAAGCTAGAAGGGTATGCCATGCTTAGCCTCAAATTGCCTAGCCCAATATGCTTCCAATGCTAAATTCTCAAGGCCCAACTTCAAAGATTTGATTTCAATTGAAGATTGAAGAAGATTCTATAATTAATTAATTTTGAATTTAATTTAATTATATTTTGAATTCTAGGATTTGAATTAATTAAAGATTATCTTAATTATTCTAATTAAGAATTATTCTAATTAAGATAAGATTAGGTTTTAAGATTAAATTAGAAGAAACCTAGGTATAAATAAGTGAATTACGTTCACATCCGCAAGAAAGTTCTCCCTAGTAGTTCATTATTGATTTGGCACTCAACATGAGTAACTAAACCTTTGTCAAAGGATTAGGAGCTCTTTTGTTTTACAGCTTTGCATTAATTTGTTTATTATCGAGTATTTCGGTCTTCATCACTAAAGGATTAGTAGCATTGACAGGGGTGCTAATCCTATTTTGAATTTATTTACTCATTTGAAACTCTTTTACGTAACTTTTTGAATTAACTAGACGTAGTGATTTTCTAAGTGTGCAACACATTCTGATTACCCTAGTTTTGAATAAGTAACATATAATTTAGATTAGGACTTTTCCCAAAAATTTTGTTTTCTCATTAAGAAACTAAATTGGATTTTTGTACTTAAACCTCTTTGACCAAGACATTGGTAGTTGGTTAATTAAAGAGAAATCGAGGAGTCGAGACATCGAAAATCAGTTACTTTAGATTCGTCATGAACATAGATTTGCAAGCTTTAGAATTAGGTTAACAAGGTTTAATTATCCTGAAAACATGCACATTTCTAAAACCCTAGACATCCATCTCCATTAATTTCTTCAAACTCAACAAGCATTATCTAAAGCATTCACTCTTCAAGTTTCAAGCCTTTCAAGTTTTCAGCAAGTTCCAACATTCATCAATTCCAGGTTCTATTGATCTAATTAATATTTTAATTCGATATTTGTGTGCTTAGTCCTTTAATCTTCGTGAAAACAATATCCACTCGCCGAGGTATTACTTGAACGATCTATTGCACTTGCCAATGTCTGGGAGCTTCACTTTTCCCTCATCAGAGTGATTTTAAGTCTCAATATTCGAGCTTATTGTGTTTGAGATTTTATGATAAATATAAACAACCCTTCTGGAAAGCAGGTTCAGATCGAACATGCTCTTACGGCTGTTGGTTCTGGACATACATCTTTGGGAATTAAAGGTAATTTCACTATCTATGGCATTGGCTTTGTTTCAAGCTCTTTTTATATGCTCAATGCTTGTTCTGTTCATAATTTGAATTATTACAAATGCACTAGTAATAATTTGGTGGAAGACTGAAAACATTACTCCTGTTTCATTGGAACTTAAATTGCTACTATTTGTTTTCTCTATCTTAAATTAATGGGTGGGTGACTACTGAGATAGTGGGAGCTGAGTATATTTGACTTGTCCCATTAGGTGTAAGGTAAGATTCTAAAATATTTGCAGTTTTAAATTATCGCAATTTGATGAAACAATTTTAAAATAATGCAACTTGAAAGACGGTATATAGTGGCTTACGACAGAATTTAGTGACTCAATTCGTATGGAGCTCTTACTCATTTTTGGTATTAGGTTATTACAAGAACCATGCTTAAAAAGAAGATTACTCTTAAGAGTCTGATATTTACTTATATGATGGTGATATATTAGATGAGCATAAGGCAAATGTTTATACAATGTGTTTATTATATGATGATCATCTGTTGTAGACAGGTTTCCTGTTCTTTATATGAGATCATGTAAGTGATTTTGGCAAAAATGTTATTTTTGAAATGTAAAAATTTGTGGAATAAGCAGGCTAGAAGTATAGATTTTTTGCCCCCATTTTAATCTTGTGTTTAGCATAATAATTCTAGAAATTAACATTTTAATTGTAAATTTTAGTTGTCTGTTTTATTTTTGAATATTTTGTATGTGTCATATTGCAATCCATTATTTCAATCAATATTTATCTCTAATTCATTGGGTTCTTTTGTCTTGAAGGTGATTTGGATCATATAATATAACTGCTCTATGACGTGGTTTTTCTAATTTGTAACTTTATGTTTCACTCTTGCAGCTACAAATGGCGTAATCATCGTAATAGAGAAGAAATTTCCTTCTATATTGACTGATGAAGCATCGATAAGTTTGTTATTCGTTAGAATTTCTTGCTTGTCTATTATGCCTTGTAGCTAGTGTTTGTACGAATGATATTAATATATTTTTTTTTAGTTTCACTGTTCCCTAACTTCAAATATTATTTGCTAAGTAAATAATTTAAGTATATTTTGAATTTCAAGAAAATATGCAATAGTGTGACCATTAGTAAAACAATTGTCTAATTTATCAATTAATTAGCAAGGATGAAGTTTATCTTTTCTGAATTTCTGTTTAGTCAATTTACTAATTCTACAATTATGAAGTTAATTTGTCCATGTTGGATTCTTAATTTGAAACTTGATCTTAGTTATTTGTTATATTTCATTGCTATGGATGCTGCCAATACCTCCTTGGTCAATTTATCGTCATCATCACAATCACCAATTCGATCTAAGAGACTGAGATAGTTAATTCTGTGATGATAGCCAACGAATACAACAACACCAACAACACCATGCTTTTACTTTCTCCATGGAGGGAAGGAGTCAAATTTTGTGTCAGCAATAAAGAGGAGAATGATGAGATCGTTAACATTTCTGAGAATGATTACTTTACGGTTTTCACAGCTAACAAAACATCAATTTTTAAGCTTGTGGCCATTTTTTTGTTTATTTTGCCTTGTTAAGTCTTGAGACATCTTTGTTGTTATAATGTCTGTGAGTTTGGGCTGATATACTTTATTTTAAATTGTATCATTTGAGTTATCTGTAATTTTAGATCTTATAAGAATAGTGATGTTTTCTTGAAAAGTTATGTAAGAATTATGAGATAGCATTTGTGGTAAAACTTTGTCCAAATAATACATATGTTATATATTTTTACCAAAAAGTTAATGTATTTTATTATTTTCATTTCTTACAATTACTTTTGCACTAATTTAACATAAATAAAATTATATTTTGCACAACTAAAAAAAATTCTGCTTCAACATAAACAAAAGAAACTTATGCAAATTAAAAACAAAATTGAAACTAATTCTGCACTAATTTTGAACAAGATTATGCATTAATATAATTGAAATTAACCAATTGGAACTAATTCTGTACTAATAATTTCAAACAAAATTTTGCATTTTAAACATAAATAAAGAAACTTTTACACGATTGAAACAAAATCCTAAACTAATTGAAGCCTATCTACATTCTACACTAATGTTAAATAAAATTCTACACTAATTTTAACCAAAATTCTATGAAAACAAAATTGAAACTAATTGGAACTAATTCTATACTAATTTCAAACAAAATTCTGCATTAACATCAACAAAAAAAAAAAACAAATTTAAAGCCTATCTGCATTAATGTTAAAAAACATCCTACACTAATTTCAAACAAAATTCGTCATCAACATCCCAATACACAATTTACACGTAGAACATAATAATAATTCTGCACTTTGGTTTTTGAAAATAGATCAACTCTAATTCTTGCAATATAGCTCTAACAAATCCAACTTTTTTACTATCTCCAGGTGACCAAAAGGTTTTCTCCAACTGAGATTTGTGGAGAACTTGAGTGCAACAGAAATAACTTCATCATTGGTGAAGTCAAGTTCGCTAAGAATATCACCAACCTATTTTTTCTCATGAGTGTTTACCATAACTTGAGCAAAAGCATCTAAACACTTTTCGTGTTGATCAAACACATATTTCAGGATGTCAGTTAACTCCTTCATCATCTTGGTATCCTTTGCCGCTTTAGATGAGTATGGCTTCTTTCCTTATTTTCTCTCAGAAGATGAAGACACAGAATTTGATTGCTGGAATAGATATTCACTTAAATCATGATTTAAGTTAAACATATCTATATCTTCTTCATCCGTTTCTTCGTCTCCATCCTTTTGTACTTCTTCTCTAACATCATTGCCGCATACAACAGCAACCGCCCCATTGATCTTTCCTTACAAAATATTTTTTCCAACCGTAGATAAAGGAGAAACAGCTTTCCTAGAGTATACAACCTTACTTCTTGTTTCTAGAAAAAAAAATAAATGATCATCAAAGAGGGATAAAACTAATTTTCAAACAGAATAAAATTAACTCAATAAAATCAAACTAGTAACCAACCTTGAACCTTCATATATGCAGCTACAATCTCTTTAATTTGTTACCCACAACCACACATTGCTTCACATCATCCCATCCAAAATTGCTATAAGGTGCTTGTCAACAGCAAATTGATATTTCTCTTTTAGCCTTTTAACCTTATTCTTGCAATGATTTATTTGAAAGCCACCACCTGAAAACCTCTCATTTATTTTTGCAGTAAGCTTCGTAAAAGATATAAGTTCAAATTGATTTGCATTAGCTCTTCTTCTTTTAATGACAAGCTCCTCCATAAGACCAACAACTGCCTTAGTTTCTTTATTAGTCTAGACATGTATGTTCATTTTTTTTTACAATCTAGATTAACTCAATCAAACTTCAAGTGAGCATCACATACACATGATGGCATCATTGTAATAATTTATCAATTGAATGCATTTAAAAAATGGTACATGTAGTCCAAATAATAGAAAGGGTAAAGTACTATTTTGGTCCCAAATATTTAGGGCAAATCTAAATTTAGCCCCTAACATTTCAAATGTCTTATTTCTATCCCAAAAAGTTTCAAATAGGTTCAATATTGTCCTATTGTTAAATTTGACACTAATAGTTAATAAAATTAGTGATGTGAATGTATATAACGTTATTAGTTAAGTCATATCTTCTTCCATCTGTTAAAAAAATATAACCAAAACCTTTTTGTAATACTTCTCCTCAATTTTCTTTTAGGACAAACTCCAAATCATAACAATTAATCATCAGTACTTAAAAATTAAAGGAAAAATTTTTATATTAGTGATCATTGGTGGATCGATTTTACTTACATACTAAAATCGAATGCTATTGGCTCTTCAATATACAGATTATTTGTGTCAAATTTAATGGTGGGACAACATTGAACCCGGTTAAAACTTTTTTGGAATTGAAATAGGACGTTTGAAAATTTTTTGGACTAAAATGGGACGTTTGAAACATTAAAGCCCAAAAATTAGGCTTCGATCCAAACGTTGGAGACCAAAATAATACTTTAGTCTAATAAAAAAATAATAATTACAGTTTCACTATTTGGTCTTACAATAATGATCTAAACCACAAATTATCATAATTCAAATAAAACACACCTAAAACAAATAAACCAACTAATTGATTTGGCTATTCATCCACTCATTGTACATTTCATTTACTAAATTGCCTCACCAAGCAATCAATTCATTGCTACGTACCCTTTACATTATTAATCATCTCATCATTTCCATCTTTCATTATCACCATGCTCCTCTCCAATAAGTACTTGCTCATCCTCAATAAATAATAAACAATGAGCAATAATTATTATATTTTGTGTCTTATAGAAACAAGAACTCAAAATTACCCTTCTATCCTTCAATAAACCAAAATAACACTCAATAATGTTCCTAATTGAAGAATGCTTGTTAAAATATTGTCAAAAATTTCTAAAAACAGTTCTACCATGGGCAAATTTTTGGACGTGATATTAAGTATGCCTATATAATGCTAGAAACTCCTTGCAGTTATTATAACCAACCTCTATTAAATAATAATTTTCTATCAATTAAATGAGATACATTCTGAGGATTAAGATATTTATATGAACTAAAAGCTTTGAAGTATTTTTTTTACCTAAAAGTTAACTATTACATACCAATTGGTATGTTGAGGTTATTATAATGTGAAATGACATCTTTAAGGACTCTTGAATCTGATGCAGATCCTTCTCATCCACTAAGTACGTACACAAAATTCATATCTTAATTGCATATGCCTAGGACGTTGGTTGATATTTTATCCTTTCTTGTTTGGCATATTGATTTATCTTTTTCAGGACAGTCACATCTTTATATGTTCTATCTAATATTTCTAGACAACCCTAAACCAAAGAAATTAAAGTGTCAAGACTAATTCTATACAAAATTACAGATAATACAAAACTACTACCTTAGTTATTCACTAGACTTACCTTGAACAATTTTCATCTGGGATCTATGCAATCATCTGGAATAGGAATATTCTTTACAAATAACAGACTTTGGACACGTATGACCAAGGACTACACCTTATTGAAATACCTACTTATTATTTCTCCATACCTACAAAATATAACTTGAAGTGTGTGATTCTTTTTATGATGAGCTAGTTTTATTAAAAATGTAAACACTTGCTCAGGTATACTTATACCTATTTATCGCTTTATCCACCCTCAACTATAAGTAACTCGTATAATCTTCCTAATGCATCTACATTCATCCTTAATTTCCAAATATAATTCTTATCAACCCCTCCTATTATGCAGTTTAACACATTCATCTTAAGGGATTAGTACTAATTTTTCTATTCCTAATCAACAAACATCTTGTTCTCCTATTTCCCAAATAGAAAAATAAAAACATCAAAACTAATATCGTAACTTTCTTAAGCTCAATATGAATCATAAAATTAAAAAAAGAAATCATCTAAAAATAATCAACCGCAATGAGAATAAGAACAATATAACCTACTGATTATTTTATTTTTTAATTCAAACAAATAAAAAAGGTTCAATACAAATTTTTTTCATTCATTCTTCCGTTAAGAATAAAATACATGAACATATTAAAATTCAATACAATTTTTTCTATTCATTCATTCACAAAATCATTGTAGAAATTTAAAATTTTGTCACGAGAAAGAGTGTTACATTTGTCCATATTTAATTTTCAAATTTCCAAATCATAAAAAAATGAAAAAAAATAAAAGGAGACAAAGAAGAACAAAATAGTTTTAAATAGAAAAATAAAAATAAAAAACAAAAAGCAAGAGGAGGAGAGGAAGAGTTATACCTGGCTATATGACTGAGAAAAAGAAGAATAGGAAACTTCCAAAAATTGTGACAAGAAGAATGGGTAATTGGCGGTTGAAATGTTATTGTTAGATTAGATTAACTAGGGCAGAGGAAAGGAGTATAAAATTCAAAATCTTACCTACAAGGCTTAGCTAGAACTGACAGGCTCGACAAGAGCTTTGCGTAGCAATTGATGGCACGCGAATTGGAGCACCGTAACTCGAAATACAAGCGTATATAGGTGAGAGTGAATAGTACTCTCTCTTCTTCTCCTCCTGTCAAAGCAGCTCTATGTGTGTGTTTGTGGAGTTTATGAGCTGAAAAGCTCATTAAGTGTGCTTTTATATGTTGGGCTTGAGCCCAATTTGGGCCCAGTCCAACCTGTTAGCGTTTTTAACCTTTTTTGGCCCACTTTGGGCCAAAACCATTAAAAATAGTGCTCGGTTTTCATTTCTAAATATTTTTCCAAGTTTTTCTACTATTTTTATTACCCTCACACAGTACTGGACAGACTTAAGTCGGTACTGTCAGCTAAATTATCGATACGCATTTTTACACAATTTTCTGCTGAAAATTATATTTTCCACTCAGAAAAATTCTTTGAACTCAAATTTTACTGCTAAATTTCTAAATTAAGACTTCTAATTTCTCAAACCTATTCTGGATGATTAAATTACTATTTTATATTATCTAAACGATCAATAGGAATTACGATTCTTACAGCTATTGCTGCCAGCTTCCACCGCACTCGCATCTCCCATCACTGCCGCCGCTGAGCATACGCCAGAGGAGCAGACGCGTAAAGAGAGGAAGTCGGGGTGAGAAGGAGGCGCTGCTCACGCTGCTATGTCTAGTCGCCGTCCGTGGAGCCGTCATTGTCGTTCTGGCTGTCGGAGACTGTTGCCGACCTCCTCGCCGTAGTTCTTGCCATCGGGAGTTACCATCGGAGCTACCATGGCTCTGTTTCGTTGTTCTTCATGAGCGCGGTAATTTCTCTTCATATTTAGTGTTATGTTAAATTTTATTGAAAATGTTGAGATGTTGGTACCGTAGGGTTGAGTATCGATGATTGCATGTTGGAAACTAAGGTTGCTACTGAACTACCGGAGCTCTGTCGCCATTCTTCTTGCTGGAAAAGTACCGGCGGCATCACTGCCTTGTTTCCCTTGGTAAAAATGATTATTTGGCTCTATTTCTGTTTACTGTAATACTCTATTACTAATTATGTTCTAATTCCACTTAATACCAATCCCGCATTAAATCCAAATTATGTCAGATATGAGTTGCTACTGCTATAGTTATTGGAGTCGCTTGGGAATCATCAAGGCTACTGCTTCATTCTTTTGTTGCAATAAGTTAAACCTATTTTAAAATTATCACTGCTTGCATTCTGGTTAATGGTATTAAGGATTTGGAGATTCCGATGTCTCAGGATCAAAGTGTTGTAACCGCAAATGGTGAACGTTTTTGTAGCTACTGCGGATTGATAGGAAAAGGGGTTTATTGTGTTAAAATCGCTACGGGCTTGATTCCTTGAGGTAGAGAATTGTTTTAAAATGAAAATATTTTTGAGTTTTAAATACCTGACAAGTTTAGTAGATTAATGCAAATGGATGAATGTCTGTATTGTAAATAATTTTTTGTTGTGATTGACATGTTGTGTTTGTTGGTGATTGGTTGATTTTTGAATTTCTGGTGAAATTGAAATGTTGATTTTGGTTTTCTTTGATTGAAATTGATAATGATTGATTTTGAATGACAGATCTAGAAATGTTTATTCGAAATGCTGATTTTGTTGGGTTGAGGTTAAATTGAGGAAACCTATGAAGGGTGGTAAACTTTGGTTTTTAGTGGAGGTTCTGCCGAAATTTTTCTAAGAATTTGAAGAGTTTTGGAAGTTTTGATTATGATTTTAAAAATGAGTTTAGTTTGACTAACTTTATCAAAATAGATATGTCTTGAATAATTTCAAAGATTTTAAAGAAAATCAGATTCTTATGATTTTGTTAATTCGTGATTTTAACTCATTTGATTTTTAATAATAACGAAAAGAGATTTGATTAACTAGCTAAAGATTTTAAAAAGTAAATTAATTATAAATTTAAGAGTTTAGAAATAGGATAGTGAGTTTGAGGCTTTAATGGAATTAAATATAAGAGTTGAGAGAGAGAGAGAGAGAGAGTTATTTTAAGGAATATGATGATAAATTGTGTGATACTTGATTTGGAGAAAATTCATGTGACGGTTAAGACAAATATTGCGGGATTAATGAGTTGTTGGATGTTAGGAAGAATGGATATAGTTTAGGCTTGAACATGGATGAGGTATAATGGGTATTGATCTCGAAAGAAAAGGGTTTGAGAAGTGTTGTTGTGAAAGTTACTTGAAATTGAGGATTTAGAGAAGTTTGGCTTGTCAATCTATAAAGTGATTAATTAGAGAAATGATTTAATGAGATTGAAGGGCTTATATCGTGTTTGAGTTAGATTGTTATTGGCTATGAATGATTATGTTCTATTTGAGTTAGTATACAACCTTGATCTTGAGTCTAGGGTGTCGTATTAGAGACCTCATACCCGTAAGCTGTATGTAACGGTCCAAGCCTCACCCGGTGAATGATAAAGGGTGCGGAGTAAAGTTTTGGTGGTGTTATTGATGAGTTTGTTGAGGATTGTGATTTTAAGTTGAGATTATATGGATGATGAAGAGAAGTGAGATTAATATGAAGCTTATGATGAGAACTTGATTAAGTTGAGATATGTGCGAGAGATTATGATTGAGAATGACGATTATGTCAGTAATGATGCGACAAGGATGATTATGATAATGAGAAATGATGATAATTGATTTTGATTGAGGATGATGATGATAATGAGAGATGATGATGATTGATTTTGATTTTAATTGTGAATAAAGTAAAATGAGATTGAGGGTGAATTTGTTAACTAAATTGACTCTGATTGAGATATACCTATCTGAGTAGATGCAGTGGCGTTGTTCCACTTACTCCAGGTTATGGTTTGATTTTCTGGGGTAGATGCAAGGATGGTAGTTTTGTCCCTCTCGCTTTCAGTTTATATTTGACTCTTTCGAGGTAAATGCAGTGGTTCACCCCCACTTGCTCCTGGTTGAGAATGATATGTGATTATTTAAAAATTTATCTGAGTCACGAATTTTCCTGGGTAGATACAGTGGATCGGCTCCACTTGCTCCAGGTTGAAATTTGAGATTCTGTTGACCCTCCGTCGCAAGATGTGGTCGGACACTTATACCTTTTCGAATGTTCCCCCAATGCATTTGATATATGAATATGAACTTTTGAATTTGGAAATGCGTGCACGCAGAAACTGTCCAGGATTCACTACCGGACATGTCGGGTTTGGCTATATAACCGACAAATGAGCTCATCAATCATAGGACAAACATGTATCATATGCATTTGTTTGGGTGTGCATCTTGTTTTTGGTTTGCCTATTTGAATAATTGTATCTATCTTCTATTGATCTAATTGTTCTATTTGTGCTCTCTTTTTGTGTATTCTTTATATTGTTTTGTCTATGTTTGAAAACTGAAAGATCCTTCATGCTGATGGTGGTGACACTGAGGATTGTTCCTGATGTAATAATGGAGGTTGAGGCAGATTAGACTTGATATTGTCCTGATACTCCAGTTTATGTATTGATGGGTAGAAATGAGCGATGTAAGTTTGTTGGATAGAAAGCCCTTAGACATGTCTTTGGTCATTTTTCCTTATTATCCACTTTACTTTACGGAATTGTAAACTAAAGAAAATTCATTATGATCTTTTTAAAGTAAATTTTCTCACATAACTTTTCCAAAAGGTTATTTTAAAAATAAACTATTTTTATAATAAAATTCTTTTTATTTGCAAGTATTTCTTTATTTTGATGGTATTTTCTTTTCTACTGAGAATTCGAAAGGATAATGTTCTCATCCCTTTTTATATCTAACACTTCAGTAACAGGTTCGGGAAATTTTGGCTCGAACCAACGACTGAACTATAAAGCTATATGTATTTGTATTTTTTGTTTTTGGTTTAGTTGAGATTTTTTCTCTCGTCATTTGTCATTTTGAGTTTTTAGCGAGGCAGGACTTGTATTTGAGGAATTTTGAATAAGTATATGTATTTAATATTATGTGGATATAATTATGTGATTAAGTGGTTTAAAGTAAAGATTTTTCGATTTCTTAATTAAAAATCCGGTTTGTATTCGCAAATGCTCAATATTAAATAAATATAGTATAAAATTAAAAAAATAATGGTAGATAATACCTAAATTTTTAGTATAATTATGAAGTACTAAAAATTGGGGTGTTACAATTTAATACTACTTATTTCCAAATTAAACTTAAATAATATACCATATAACTAAATACTTCGAATACTGAATTTTTTGTGACGACCTACTATGGACTACGAACCAACTACAATCTAATGGTGTCTTATGAAGACAATTAATTTGTTATCTTAGATTAAAATATGATTTCCTTTAACAAATTCAGAAAGCATTTTGGCTAAATAACAAATTTTTGTGTTAACATTTAAAGATAACTTTTTTCTTCACCTTTGCAAAACAGGGCCTATAAACATCAGATACACATACACCCTTCTAAGTAATAGCGTAATAGAAATTCAATTTTCTGGTGGATTGTGCGGCTCATCCAGTGAGTCATCTCCAACCCTTATTTGTTGCACTCGCATTGAAATCAAAGCTCAAGAGGGATCTAGTACAACACACGTGCCAACACCAAATTTTATTAATGAGAATATCTATATTTTTGTAGGGGTGAAGTTCTTTACCGTATAATTTTTATTAAAGAAAATATCTATATCTTTGTAGGAGGTGAAGCTCTTTACCGTATAATTGACTTTATTTATTTGATGGTGATTATTTGGATAAAGATATTTATTTCATCTTTTTCTAAAAATGGTTTTATGTTATATTTTAATTAGTTTTTGTATAATTTATTTGATATTTTTTATTACATATTATTAAATTCTTTAAAAAAATTTATTTCTAAAAATAATAAAAAATATTTAATTTGGATTAAAACTAAAAAAGTAATAGATTAACTATTAGACTTTTTTTAAATTATTTATATAAAAAAATATATCACATTCATCAAAATATATATATATATATATAAAATAAGCTCCAACCTCTTAAAATTTTTACAAATAAAAAAATAATTAATTTATATTCGTACAATATATAAAACAATTACTATATTATTATTATATTATAAATTAAAATTCACTAATTTAAATTTTTTTTTCGTTTTTAATATAAGCATTAGAAATAAATAAAATTTTTATAACTAAATGTAGTGTAACAAAATATATATAATATTAATTAGTTCTTAAAAAATTATAAAAAAATAGTTTCTTTCATTTTAGTAAAATAACTATTTATTAAAGTAGATAAATTAATTATTTTCTTCTCATATACAGTTTTTTTTAAGACATAAAAGTAATTAATTAGAACATTTGTTTAAGATAATTAAAGTCACTATTTCATTAAATTTTTAATTTAAAGAGAAATCCTAGTTAATTTTGGTATAGAAATTTTGAATTTGAAAACATTGATAAAAATTATGTTGAATTTTGATTTATTTTATTCTCATTTAAATTAATCACTACATAAGTTAAAGTTCTGTTTTGAAGTTATATTCGAGCTTTAATCTGATTTTTAAAGTTTCAATTTACTTAGTTTGATTTTTTAACTTAGGTATCCATGACTCATATTAGGATTTTAAGTGTTTAGTTGAAAAAAATTAAGGTAAAAAAAATTCAATTGTCACATCAAATAGTCGCTAGAACGTATAAATGTAGCAGTTGTTAGTCCATTTCAGCATGTCATTAATGATTTTGTGAGTCTGTGACAAAAATAATATCAGGAACCAACGTGAGTCATAACTATTAAGTTGGGAGACTAAATTGAGTAAATCGAAATTTTTGAAATTAGATTGAAATACGAATATAATTTCAGAGACCAATAAGTATTATCTCTTTGTTGACAATTAAGTTGTTTTAATGGTAATTAAGATCTAATAATGGTTTATAATAAAAAAGCAGTCTTTTGCAATAATGAACCTATAGTAGTAGTTATGGGTGTTCATAGATTAAATCATACTCATAAATCCACAATATTTATCCGTATCTTATCTGTAATTTGAGGATATAATCTGATCTATAAGATGATCGGATTGGATCGACTCGGATCCACACTCTAATCAGATAGAAGTAAATATGTTTAAAAAAACCGGACCCACACTCTTTTTATTATTATTATTATTATTATTATTATTATTATTATTATTATTATTATTATTATTATTATTATATTATTATTATTATTGTTTTGTACATTAAAAAATAACAGGCCAAATTATTACCATAATACACTACAACAAATATGGCCTTTAGCAACGCCAAATTTCGCAACGCCTTAAAACCGTTCTCTTAGATAGGTTTAGACAACGGTTTTTTAAAGTGTTACTGTTGAATTCAGTTTTTCATCAATTTCTAGCAACAAAATAAAACCGTTCTTTTTTATTATTTTAAAGAACGGTTTTATAACCGTTACCATGATTTGGCTTTAAACAACGGTTTTTTATTGTTGTTTAAAGAATTGTACAAAAGAAACGCATTAAAACCGTTGCCAAAATGCTACACTTTAAAACTGTTCCATTAGATGGTCTTAGACAACGGTTTTTATAGTGTTGTTGTTAAAGTTCATTTTTTCATTATGCTATAGTAACAAAATAAAACCGTTCTCTTTGACTATTTTAAAGAACGGTTTTACAACCATTACAACAATTATTTATGAAACAACTATTTTCTAATATTATTTAAATAATTGTACAAATTAAACAATACTAATAAAAATAATTTCAAATAATTATATAAATTGAAACTATTTTTTCTATAAATACTGAATTTATAAAATACTCAAAAATTATTGTTATAGATAAATAACAAATATTATTTTAAAAAAATAAAACTAAAATAAATTTATTATAAATATTATATATTATTATAAATATATAAAAAATATTATATTTTGAACACATAAGGGTAAAATAAATTTATAATAAATATTATATATTTTTATTATAAATATATAATAAATATTAATATAAAGAAATAAAATTAAAATAATTTTAAAATAAATATTATATATCTATTATTGATTATTATATAGCAAATATTATTTTTAAAAAAAATAAAATTAAAATAAATTTATAATAAATATTATATATTTTTATTATAAATAATTATTTTGTTATAACAAATATATATTTTTTTTTTAGAAATAATTATTTGAATTTAGCAATAGATTGATAAATAATATTTTTAAATAATTTTAATATAATATATTAAATTTTTTTAGTAATTATAGTATATTAGATTTTAAAATTATTATTCTATCCATCCATTTTTATCAATATATCTATTTTATCTATATCCTCTTATAAAATCTCTCATTCCTAACTAAATTCCCAAATTAACTAAAAAACCCTAATTTCCAAAATTTAAAACCCTAAACACCCCCCACTAAGCACACAACCCCCACTCATAAACGTAACACATACACACACACGGACAAGAGAGGAGGAAGGAGAAGAGGACGCCGCCGGCGGGTTAGGTGCCGCCGTCGCCGTCGTTGCCAAGCCCGAAGGAGAAAGAGAGTCCGCAAAGGGAGAGTGAGGGACGGAGAAGAGAAGCCGCGCTAACCCCGCAACGCCACTGCGTCGTCGCCTCCGTTGAGCGGTCGCCATCATCGTGCGAGAAAGGAGAAGGAGCCGTCGAGGGGTCGCTGAGCCGCTGCCGTCGCCGTCGCGTTCGTTTCTGTCACAGAAGCTTCCATTTCCGTCACTTTCATGTTGCGGAGAGAAAGAACTACGCATGAGTCAGGGGCCAGGGAAAGGGAGCCACCGCCGTTGCATCCTGGCTACGCCGCCGTTCAATTCGTTGTTTCATCATGGCCATGGAGAGGAACGTGAATGGAAAAGGAAACAGGGAAGCTGCTACTTGGGATTTGAGGAAAACGGCTCTGTTCTGCCTCGCCTCTAGGTTCTGCAAGTTGCCGGAGTCCTCAGCCGCTGGGAACCAGCACTGGAGCTACCCAGAATCACTACTGCTGCTGCCATGGGAGCTGGTATTGGAACCACTGATGGAGCTGCTGTGTTTAGTGATTTTCGCGAGTTGTGACATCGAGGTAGGGAATATTTTATTAAATTAAATATTTTAAACTTTGAATGCTTGAAAAGTTTACTGGATTATTACGAATAGTTGAATGCTTCATATGTAATGGATTTTGGTTGTAGATTAATTGTGTGACTGGTTGTGCCTCTTGTTGATTTTACGATAGTAAGGTAGAACATGTTGATATGTGTATGCTGTAGTCTGCAAGAGTGTGTTGCGTGAGTACCATACGACTTTACAAGCAAAATCTCTGCAGATTTCTGGTGACTTTTGTGAGGTAATGAACATTGCCAGCATTACAAATCCAACATCATTCAAAGATGAGGTTTCTAGGTGGTTTATAAATGTGAGACATTCTTTGCCTTTGAGCTAGCTTTGGGGTTGAGTTAAAATAGGTTATAGATTTCCTGTCTCTTGGCAATTTGTCCATCAATTGTTGTTACTTTTACGTTTACAGTTGAGTTAAAGACTCCTGATATTATTCTTAATTTCTACTATTTACTTTGTTGTTGTCAAATGATGGCCTTATTCTGAGCTGTTTTATTAGTGCTGATTTGATTTTAGTGAGTTCATATGGGTTGATGTTGCTTTAGTTTAATTTCTAAAAGTTACACGAGCATTCAATATGTTTGAATTGGGAATAAGACTAAAACAATGATGAATTTTATGTTTTGTTAACTCTTGAGATATGTTTAAATTGGCAGATATCAAGTGAAGAAGCTATAGAAACTGCAAAGCAACTAATGCTTAAAGAAGGCCTGTTTGTAAGTTCCCTAATGTATGTGTATTAGTATTCTGTTGTGACACTAGTAATTTATTAACTTTATTGTTGATGCTGAACCTGTTGATTTTGAGAATAATGGAATTCTCTGGCTCCCTCCTGAACCAGAAGATGCAGAAGACGAGCGAGAAACTTTTTTGGTTGATGAAGATGATGAAGACAATGACGGGAATGGGAATGCCATTGGTGAGTGGGGATATCTGTGCAATTTAAACAGTTTTGGAAGTGGAGAGCATCGCCACAAGGGTAGGACAAGTGAGGAGCAGAAGAACAAGGATAGGACAAGTGAGGAGCATCGACGGCTGCAGATTCTCGAACCGAAATCAAGGGTTGATATCGGTTCTTTTCCCTAGGTCTCCACGTAGGGTTGATATCAATTCAATTTCAGTTTCCAGCAAAGGTTAAAAATATCTCTGCTTAGGGTTTTAGCACTTTACAAAGGTACTCTCCCAGGCTCCAATTCTCTTCTTTTTCTTCTTCACTGTGCTGCTCTTGTTTATATTTTTTTAATCTCCACCTTGTTTTTTCTTCATCTTTCGATTCAATTTATTGTTGTTTATATTTTTTAATTTCCGCACTTGACAAGTTGAGAATTATCTTGCTATGCTACCTATGATATTGATATATCTCTTTTCGTTTTGGTTTTCAATCTGCTGGTTTTATTTCATTGGTTATTGCAAGGGTTTGATCAAGGAGCTTGAAATTTGATTGATAAATAGCTCTCTGAAACTAATAGTTAGGTAATGAAGCGTTAAAAATGGTTGGCTTTTGAATTTATGTTATTGATTAGGACAAGAACAATGAAATGATTTTATATAGTTTGAGTGTAACAAGCTGAAGTAAATAATTTTCTTTCTGCACTTCTTTGTTTTTCGTCTCATGTGTGTCGACAATCTGGTTTTTGTTGTTGAAATACCATATATAGAACATAATAATAATAATCAAGGTTTACGGTTTACTTCAGGTTCCAACGATGGCTTTCTTTGGTTGAATTGGGAATTTACTCAGAAATGCTGCAAACAAGCAGATCAGTTCAGAATTGCTCCCATCCCCATCTATTCTCCAGGAAATACGGTGCATGTCATCTGCTCCAAACTCAAAACTGTTCATTGGAGGTGCATTGAAGTTTGAAATACCTTATAAGTTGCATCCATCATGTTTTATTTTTGGTGTAATGTAGCTGATACTAATAATATAATAGATATTGATATATGGATAGATACATATTAACATTTCCTCTGTTGCAGGTATTTCATATTCTACTGATGAGTAAGGTTTGAGGGAGGCATTTCAAGATATGGAGAAGTTGTTGATGGTATATACAATTACTCATTTTTTCCTATGCAGACTCGATCCATGGCAGGGAAACCCTTTTGTTTGAGGAGACTCGGAAAAAGCAGCATTGTTCTTATTCTGAAGAGTTTGCAACCCCCGAGAGAGCTTGAATGAACAAGACTCAGAATTTATAGGAAGAAATGCTGATTCTGGTTCAAACTTGAGGCCTCAGAATTTATAGGAAGCAGCATTGTTCCAAAAATATGATGAAGAAATGTCCCTGTTAGACAGAATTAGTGCACAGAAACTTGAGGAAACAGGTAACAATACATCATCCATAATTATTAAATTTAGAGTTTAATTCATTAACATAGTTGCCTAATCCATCTTCAGAGTATTTAAGATCCATGGAAGCCTCTCCAAGATCAATTTCAGAGCGTATTTGCATCAAGTGTGAAGAAGAAAGCATGTGATATAGGTCACAATAACCCATATGGTGAACTAGAGGCCGCTTATGTTGCTGGAATTATTGGGTGATTGTGTTGTGGATGTTGGAGCTATGTTGCAATAGCTACTATTATTATTCTCCATCTGGTTGAAGCTGCTGCAGGTTCCATCACTGACTACTGGAGAGGATGCTACTAATGTTGGCAACAATTGATGAAGAGTGAGGGTCTCTTGGCCGGAATTAGTCTATCACATTATAATAAAGCTTCCAGTTTAGTGTTTCAATAAACACTCTCACATTCTTTTGTTATTATATTTTTTGCAAACTTAGATGATATTGTGGATCTTACAACAATTTTTATAAATTTGATGGGAAATGTTCAAATTTTTTTCTTTAGTGACTTCATTCAAATAGTTTAGATTATTTATTGACATTAAATAATCTAAAAAAAACTGAAATTAAGTTCATTCACGAGAAAACTATTGTAAATAAAAAATTATATATCACAAAAAAATCGTTGTCAATAGTTACAAAAGACAATGGTGTTAAAACCGTTGCCAAAACACGACTCCAAAGGTAACGCTTTAAAACCGTTGTTTTAAATGACTATAAAATGGCAATGGTATTAAAACCGTTGCTGAAAACGACATCAACAGTAACGCTTTAAAACCGTTGTCCTAGATGGTTATAAACTGGCAACGGTTTTAAAATCGTTGCCAAAACCTGGAGCCAACGGTAACGGTTTATAACCGTTGGCTATGTGAATAATAAAACCACAACAGTTTAAAACCGTTGCCTATCCAGTTACGATTTTAAACCGTTGTCATGTTAATAGGAACGGTTAGAAACCGTTGCTTGTTGAGTAACGGATCAAAACCGTTGTCTAAAATTTTCCGTCAAAACCGTTGTCTATGCCACTAACTGTGGCAACGGTTTTTCTGTTACCGTTGCCTTAGGTAAAAAACCGTTGCCTTTGAGCATTGGCAACGGCCGCATATACCACAGGTCAAAAACCGTTGCCAAAGCGTTGCCTAAAGTTTTGGGAACGGTTTTTCAATCTACAACAACGGTTTTTGACCGCTGTGAAAAGCCTTGTTTGTTGTAGTGATATAATAGAAGTATGGAAGTTTATCATTCTTCTCTAATGGAGGAAACAAAATTCTTTTCAATAGTTTATTTAACGTTTAGTAGAATAAAAATAAATTTTATTTGAATAAATTTTAGTACAAGTTTAATATTTTTATTCATCATAAAATATTTATAGAATTACTCGTAGATAAATTTTAGAAAAAAGAAAAAAAAAGCATGATTTTTAATTTTATTTTTAAATAAACTTTATTTTTAATTTTAAAATAAATTTTTATTTTATTTTTAATAATATTAATTTTTTACTGTATATAATTATTTAATTATTTTTAATCATATATAAATAAATTACTCTTAATAAGACTTTTTTGTGTTATTGAATTATCTTTTTTAAAAATAATTAATTATTAAAATAATTAAACTTTTCACAACAAAAATAATAAAAAAATTATGAATGAAAAAAATTAACCATCGTGATAATTTTTTGTATTTTTATTCATATTTTAATTATAAACATAAATATAATTTGATTATATTATTTATGAAATGTGATTATAGATGTAGATAAAATTTGGTTATATTCCTTATATATAGTTTCATTGTATTGTATTGCTTATAAAGTTAGGTTATAATTATGACAATAGAATTATTCTGGTATTTTTATATGTGCGACTAATTAGTGGTGTTAAAACATTACTCTTAATTATAAATAAGATTTATAATTTAAAAAATCAAAGACTCAATTAAAAAGATACAAAAAAGATGATGTTAAAATATTCTAACTCTTTAAAATAAAAATATTCGAAATTCAATTAAAAATTATTTAAAATTTAAACTCAATAAAAATTTATATTCAATGTGTTTTGTATTAAATATATTTAATAACCTATTATATTATATTAGTTGAAATTACCTTTTATAATGTTAATTTTCTAATAACACTTTATTAAAAAAACTATTTTTTTAAAATTTTTTAAAAACTAATTAATATTATATATATTTTATTACACTACATCTTGTTATAAAAAATTTATTCATTTCTAATGCTTATATTAAAAATGAAAATAAAATTTAAATTAGTGAATTTTAATTTATAATATAATAATAATATAGTAATTGTTTTATATATTGTACGAATATAAATTAATTATTTTTTTATTGGTAAAAATTTTAAGAGTTTATTATATATATATATATATTTTTTGATGAATATGATATTTTTTTATATAATTAATTTTAAAAAAATTTAATAGTTAATCTGTTATTTTTTTGGTTTTAGTCCAAATTAAATATTTTTTATTATTTTTGGAAAGAAAATCTTTTAAAAAATTTAATAATATGTGATGAAGAATAACGAATAAATTATATAGAAACCAATTAAAACACAATATAAAAATATCTTTAAAAAAAAGATGAGTTATTTTATTTATGATTTTACCATGAGTACAATAATAGTTCATGATCCTTGTACTAAGTGCCACATGCCGAACATCTAATGGTTAGCTACGTGATGCAATAGTAAAGTCTTCAAATTAGTCCCACATTTCTATTGGAGCAATAAACTTCTGAAGCCTCTCATGCACCCTTGATGTTTCTACCCCAACTCTTGCTATTTTATCCTGTTTAAATTAAAGTAGACCGCGATTCAATAAAATGATGAAATGAGACTTTTTTTTATTCTCATAAATATAGTTGTCAAAATTAAATCGGCCTGATGAGTTCAACTAAAAAAACAGTTCAAGCCGGATTGAGCTGTTCAAAACTGGACGGTTTGCGCGAACAGCAGGAAAATCAAAATCAATGTCAAATGGTGTATAAGCACACATCCCTTGCACATGTGATTTATGAACTCTCTAGGCGATGCTTAACTTCTTTTAAAAAGGAGAATGCAAAGAAATTATATAACTATGACCGAGTCATCCAATTCAATTGTGATCTATCAGTTGAATTAATAATTCAGTAACCTAAATCGATTCGATTATTGATTCAGTTTTGATAATTATCATGGTTCTGAAAACCGGATCGGACCGGCCGGTTCAACCGGAAAAACCAGAAACCGGTTAGTTAACCAATCCGGATAAACTCAAAAACTGGCCAGCAAAAAACTAGTAAAAAACCGGTTGAATCGGCCGGTTAATCGGTAAACCGATCAAATCGGTCGGTTTTTTAACGGTTTTTTATTAAATTAATATATTTAAAATTATTTTTAGGTTTTTTAATAATTTTATTTAATATTTAATTAAACCGATTGAACTCCGGTTGAACCCCGATCGAACCATTGAACCATTAAACCAGTAACATCACCGGTTTATTGACCGGTCCGGTTCTCGCAACCTTGATAATTATATACATAACTAATGATAAAAGAAATTAAGATAATTATTTGCTCTCTATTTTAGGATTCATGTTTTCTTTCCTCTAAATAATTGTCTTTATTTTAATTAGATTTTATTTGGAAAATAATATTAGTCAATCCAGATGGCTAATTACAAGAAGAAAATTATTTGAAAATTAAACTGAAAAGTACCTGAGCATGAACAATGTAAAATATTTTGTCCCCCACAGTTGAGAAGCTTGCAGTAACAACTTCAGCACCTTCTTCCTCAAGAACATTAATAACTTCATATAACATGAAGGTCTTGTTTCTCAATCCACAAACCAACACAACTTCTATGCCGGAGCCAAATTCTCTCAGCTCAAGCAGTGGCAATTTAGTGTCCATATTTTTGCACATTATTGTATTATTGTTGTTGTTTTTTGACTCCATCATGACGTGCTGCTTCTGCTTCTTCAACTCATCTATTCTTTCTCTCATATGCTTTATGTACCTTGCTGCCAGATCCAGCTGGTCTTGCTGTGTTAGTGTCTCCTAAACTTACACAAATATCAATTCATTCAATTTTCTTAATTAAAGAATTTAAAAAATGAAAATATAATCTAAGAATAATATATACTAGACAATCAATTTTTTTTAACCATGATTAACCAATTTTTTTTAAGTTATTTTATTTATCTTAAATTCTAGCCTAAATTATCAAGCCTTAACTGTAGATTTTAAGTTATAAATTCTAAAAAAAGTTGGTTAATATTGACCAACTAAAAATTAATTATATATATATATATATATATATATAGAGAGAGAGAGAGAGAGAGAGAGAGAGAGAGAGAGACCTTGGATTTGGAATATTGTGTGAATCTATGGTTGGGAGGAATAAGAGAAGTGAGCTTGAAGCAGAGAGATTTCATGTGAATTCTGCGGTTCCTCTCAATGGTTTTGCGATCAAGTTTGGAAGGCTCATTACTTGTGCTAATTGCTTTCTTCATGTTCCCTAATCAACTCCACTCAATGCCACAAACAAGTACTTTAGTTTTTGTGTTGGATCAGCATAGACATATATATGTATGTTATTAGGACGATTAATCAGTTTGTGAGGACAGAGAGGTTAGAAGCTTATATAGAGACAAGAGGCTAAGACTAACACGGAGAAGAAAGTGGTCTGTGCATGATAGTTGCATAATATTCCATTCATTATTGGATCTGTAATTATTCATCTTTGTTTGTTGCTAACAAATTAAAACTTTAAGGCCCAAGCCAACAATAATGACAACTAACTTCTCTCTGGATTCTGCTTATGTACAGTCATGGTCTATCTCTTTCGCCACATGCTTTGCTCAGGGACGGACATAGGGGGGGGGGGGGCGAGTGGCGGCCTCGGCCCCCCCAACTTTTTTTAAGAGTAATAAGTTATTATGTATAAATTAATTTTTTTAAAAAAATATTTACTATTTAGTCTAGTATAAATAAAAATTCAGTCTAATTTAAATATTAATAATTTTTAATATCTAAAAAGTAAGTAACAATATTAAAGAAATCTAAAAAAATATTATTACTAATATTTTTTAATTAAACAAAAAATTTCAAATATCATAAAGTGAATTCTTTTTCTTCTTGTAGCCGTCTTTTTTTATTTATTTGGTATTAATTCTCTCTGTTTCAACTGCTACAATTAAGAGATCTTTTTCAACTATGAATATTGTGAAAAATAACTTAGAAACAAAATAAAAGATGAATTTCTTGATAATTTTCTTTTAATTATATTGAAAAGAAAATTACTGAAAAATTTTACACAAATTCCATTATCGGTGAATTTTATGATATGAAGAATCGACCATTTCGTTAGTAAAAAGTATACACATATTTCTTTTTACTTTAAAATATATTCTCTGTCAATATAATTTTTGTAATACATCTTATATTATATAATTTTTTTACATAATTTTTAATATTATATGTGTTATTGGCTCCTCCATAATATCATTTCTGGATCCGTCGCTGGCTTTGCTTATATATTATTAGTAACTTAGTACTTTTTTAGATTATTACTATATATGGATGCATACTGTTGTGATGATGCTTATTTAATTTTCAACAAATCGTTTTAGGCTACAATCTTTCATCATATGTCTCTGTCATAGGAGTGATTCTATTTTAAATAATTATTAGAGAGAAATTATATGTCAATCTCATCTAATTCTTTCTTAACACAAATTATGTCGTTCCAACTTCTTAATTATTTAAATGGTATTTGTCATATAGTAATTTTAATCTTTAGGACACGTCGTTATTCTTGTTATGTTTTAAAACCGTGACTTAAAGATTTAATTTCCTACGATCACACTTATGGACTGTAACTATATATAAAAAAAAATACTTTATATAGTGTTACTGTTATTAACAGTTACACTTATGGTAATAACAGTTACACTTATGGTATTTGTTCTCTGTTTGTTGTATTTCTTCAATCTTCAATCGTTGCTCTGCTACTATGATTCTGTGATGATGTCCCTGTTAATTTTGTCGTCAGCTATTTTACTTCTGTTCTTGTGTTGACAATGGTGGCCAGGGGGCCGTGGAATGAGATATACTAATTAAGAAAGATGCAAGACCTTACGTAATCAACTAATTAATCATATACCGCGTTGGCTGGAATCAAGGGCGTGGTCCCAGTCACCCTGTTAGTTAAAGGTATTTATGAGCTACATTAGTATTAAATAAAACTGAAAAAATTGATAAAACAATAAAGTAAAAAATTAATTACTATTAATTTTATAATTTTTATAAAATATATATTTTATTATTTTAATTTAAAAGTGATTAATTTTTTATTTTATTATTTTAAAAAAAAATTCTCTAAAGATATTGAACATTTATTAATGAGAAAAAACATAACATCCACAAAACAAAAGGGTAAAACAATTCTTACTCGAACATCAACGAAATAGAAAAAAAATTTCAAATAGATTAAGGCTTGGTTTGGTAAAATTTTTTAAAAAGGTGATAAATTCAAAAAGATCATATGCTTATGCTTGTAATTTTTAAAAGATTGGGATACTTTTAAAAGCACCTAAGATAAAATTTTTTAAAGTTGAATGGTACTTTTCAAATTGTAAAAGTCTAATATAACTTTGTATGTTAACTAATTTTTAAATTTAATACTTGTATTATGTCTATTATAGTATTTTTAAATTTTAAAAGTTATTTTACCAAAGGCAATTCTTGTTGCTTGTGTTTATTGAAAACTATTTTAATTTGATTTATCAAACATAAATGGTATAACTTTTAAAAAATCATCTTTTAAAAGTTAGCTTTTATAAGCTACTTTTAAAAAGTAAAAATTTTTACCATATTAAGCAAGTTTTTTGAAGAGGTGTTTGTATTTTTTAAAAGTATAAACTCTTCATTTTGTATTTGGTAAATCAAAATGACCATGTGCTTGAGTTTGCAATTTTTAAAAGATGGGATGCTTTTGAAAACAATTAAAATGGAGTTTTATAAAGTCGGCTTGTACTTTTTAAAATTTAAAAATCTAATATAACCTTATATATTAACTAATTTTTAAATTTAACGTTTAAATTTATGTCTTTTATAAAATTTTTAAATTTTAAAAACTATTTTACCAAGTGTAATTATTAGTGTTTATGTTTATTAAAAGTCATTTTTAATTTGATTTACCAAACATAAATGTTACACTTTTTAAAGAGTTATTTTTTATAAGCTAGGAGTAAAAGTTTTACCAAACTAAATCTAAGCAGTACAATGGAAAAAGAAAAAAAAGAGAGAACGTTCATACTGCTTTAGCAAAAATTTCTTCAGTTAGTGATGATGCAGAGGCCATGACTTCTTGAGGAAAGAGCTCGATTTTCTAAAAAAAAAATTCTTATTTTTAACGTTCCAGCTTTTCTAGAGAATGGAGGCGACAAAGCTGATTTTCCTTATAAGGCTTGTAATCAATCTCCTTCCGATTTTGTTTTTTGAGCATGGCTAAATTGAACGCTTTCAAATATTTAGAGTTCAACTCCTCTTGATTCTTCTTTCTGCACAAAGTATCATATTCAATCTATTGCATTCTTCTTTCTCTTTATCTCACCAAAATTGTATTATTTGTCTTTGAATATCTTCAATGAGCATGTTAGGCAATTTAAAACAACCTAGTGTATATATTAAGATTGCGTGCAAAACCAACCAACTTGATAAGAATTTACCTTTCACTTATTGAGAGTAGTAAACTATACTTTTAATATTGGAATTTTTTTTAGTCACCTTATCTTTTATATAACTGAATGTCTCCTTCTTTAATATGAAATAAAATAACCGAAAGTAATTCGAAGTACTTATCCTAAGAGCGAATATGAAAAACTCTTCGGACAATTAAAAAGGTGTCTCGGATCTGCTGAGGCGTGTTAAAGCTGAAGAAAACAAATGATTTATTAAAGTTGATTCCCTGCCTACTAATCTCACTAATCTTATTCTTATCATATATATATATATATATATATATATATATATATATATATATATATATATATATATATATATATATATATATGAATGCTATGTGCTTAACTTATTAAAAAAGGCAAAAAAATAATATTTAATAAACTTTAAATATTTTATTTTTATTTTATATATTTGAGTAAAGTATCGTTTTTGTCCCTAACGTTTGGGGTAAGTCCCAAAGTTGTCCCTAACATTTCAATCGTTCTATTTAAGTCCCTAACGTTTCAAAATTGACTCAATGTTGTCCTGCCGTTAGGGATCCGTTAATAGAATTAACGGCGGGACAAAATTGAGACAATTTTAAAACGTTGGGGACAAAAACGATACATAGAAATAAATTTTAATTTTATCCTTCAATAATATTAATTTTTACTGTACATAATATTCAATCGTTTTTTAAATTACAGTTAATCACGTTACTTTTATTTTAAATAAATTAATTTTGTTATAATTTTATTCTTAAAGTAATGTAATTTTTTTATAAATAAATAAATTTTACACTTTCATTCTAAATAATGTAATTTTACTTTCATTATTTAATCACATTACTTATAATTTTTTTAATAATTTTACACTTTCATTCTAAATAAATTAATTTTTTTATAATTTTACATTTAAAGTAATGTAATTTTTTTTTATAAATAAATAACTTTTACACTTTCATTCTAAATAATATAATTTTACTTTCATTACTTAATCACATTACTTATATTTTTTTTTAATTTTACACTTTCATTCTAAATAAATAAATTTTTTATAATTTTATGCTTAAGTATTGTAATTCTTTTATAAATAAATAAATTTTATACTTTCATTCTAAATAATGTAATTTTACTTTCATTACTTAATCACATTACTTATAATTTTTTTTTATAATTTTACACTTTCATTCAAAATAAATTAATTTTTTTTATACTTTTACTCTTTCATTCTAAATAATGTATTTTTACTTTCATTACTCAATCACATTACTTATATTTTTTTTATAATTTTACACTTTCATTCTATTCATATTACATTATTTATTTAGAATAAAAGTATAAAATTTATTTATTTATAAAAAAATTACATTACTTTAAGTATAAAATAAAAAAAAATTATTTAGAATAAAAGTGATGTGATTAAGTGTAAATGTGATTAAAAATAATTGAATACTATGTATAGTAAAAAAATTATTATTATTGAAGAATAAAATTAAAATTTATTTCTATGTATCATTTTTGTCCCCAACGTTTTTATCCTATTTAAGTCCCTAACGTTTCAAAATCGTTTCAATTTTGTCCCGCCGTCAATTTTATTAACGGATCCCTAACGGTAGGACAACATTGAGTCAATTTTGAAACGTTGGGGACTTAAATAGGACGATTGAAACGTTAGGGACAACTTTGAGACTTACCCCAAACGTTGGGGACAAAAACGATACTTTACTCTATATATTTTATTTTTTACTTATAAAAACAAGTTAGGTAATTTAGATACCACAATAAAAGGCACCATAAAATCCACCATATAAAATTAACTCTTTAAATAAATGAATAAACCAACTTTGGTTGGAAGGGGAAAGAAAACGGTAAATATAGGTAAATATTAAATTAGTTTTTAAAAAATTACACATTTTTTAAATTAATTTTTAAAAATATTTTTATTAAAATTTGTTTTTTAAATATTTTAAATTTGTCATATTAATTATTTTGTTATTTTGTTAATAATGTCAAAATTTATTAATATAATACATTAAGTAATACTATAATATATACTTAAAAATTTTAATTGACTATTAACATAATAAGTTTATGAAAGATCAAATCAAAACTTAATTGAAGAAAGAACTTGAAGTATTAGAATTTCTCGGTGATGGAAAGTTGAGAATGGTGAAAGAACTTAAGAGGAAACATAGATTAAATATGTTAGACTTGGTAGAGACTAAAAGACAATTAGTGACAAGGTTTGATATTTTGAAAATATGGGGAAATAGTGACATATGGTGGGAATATGTGGGGTCTGATGGTGCATCTGACAGGTTGTTGTTAATATGAGGGATGATGGTTTCTTTAATATGAGAATTTGCTATAAAGATGAGCGATGGTTATGCGTTGAAAGGGTACTCTCGGAGAATTCTATTAACTGTGCTTTTTTCTTGGTTTATGGTGCTCATGCTAAAGATGAAAAACTTGTTGTGTGGGAGGAGTTGAGTTACGTGGCTGACTTGTGTCTGAGCGCGTGTTGTTATCTGGAGGACTTCAATGAGATTTCATAGGTGGAAGAAAGGCGAGGCTCATATATCTTTCCTTTGTCGGCGCAAGATTTTAAGAATGGGATAAATGACATGGGTTTGGTGGACTTGTCAATTACTGGCCGTAAGTTTACATGGTTCAGAGGACAGTCCTATAGCCATATTGATAGAGTTTTGGTTAGTTTGGAATGGCTTGAGGCATTTCCAGAGACTTGCTTGAGAGGTGGTCCACGAGGATTGTTTGATCACTGCTCTATTATAGTGGAAGATAAGAAGCTAAGGGACGGACCGAGGCTGTTCTGAAGTCTAGATTCGTGGTTTACTCATGAAGAATTTCTAAGAATGGTGAAGGAGGAATGGCGAGGGTTAGGAAAGGCACAATTCACCGATAAACTCAAGGCGTTGATGGATCCGTTGGGAAGATAGCATATAGACAACTTTGGGGATATGAACAAGAAAATTATGAAGTTTGAGAAAGAGATTAAGAAGATTGATAACATGGTCGGTAATGGGACGTATGATGGGACAGTGGAAGCAAGAAGGAGGGCACTAGTTACTTGTTGCGAGAAATGGTATGTGAGGAAAGAACTACATTGGAAGCAGATGTCGAGGTCGAGGCATGCGAAGGACATGGATAAAAACACGAGATATTTCCACAACTTAGCTTCTGCGAGAAAGAGGAATAATAGGATTGATGATCTGATTATTAATGGAAGATTGATAAGGAATCAAGTTAGGATTAAGATTGCTATCACGGAGTTTTATAAGGGCTTATATCATCAAGAGAAGTCGCCTATGGTGGATTTCAGAGATGGTCTAGTGGAAAGGATTAGCGAGGAGGATGCTTTGGCTTTAGAGATGCTACCAACACCTGAGGAGGTTAGAGAGGAAATGTGGGATTGTGAATCTTCCAAGGCTCCAAGAAGTGATGGCTACAACATGAATTTCATTAAGAAGTGTTGGGATGAAATCAGCTCGGAGTTCACGACAGCGATACTGGGCTTTTTCCAATCTTTCAGGTTGCTGCCAGATGCTAATGTCACTTGGGTGGTGCTGGCCCCCAAGTTTACTGGTGCTAAAGAAATCAAAGATCTGCATCTGATAAGTATGGTGGGATGTGTGTATAAGGTAATCTCAAAGTTCCTGGTTAGGAGAATGAGAGATGTTATGCTAGGGTTAGTAGGCGAGATGCAGAGTACGTTTGTCAAGGGTCGGAAGATTCATGATGGGGTCCTCATTGCATGTGAAACTGTTCAGTGGATCAAACAGAGGAAGAAGGAAGCAGCAATAATAAAGCTAGACTTCTGACGGAAGATAAATGTCAGTCTAGAATTTCTCAAAAGAATTTTGTTGCAAGTATAGATCCAAACCAACAAACAACCCTCAATCAAAGTTTAATTTGTTTGTCACTTAAGTCAAACCCAATAAAAATAACCAAAGTATTTAAATCTCGGGTTGTCTCTCAAGAAATTGCAGAGAAGTGTGCATATTATTAGTTATGATTGTATCTTTTGGGGTTTTGGCTTTGTGAACAAGAAAATAAATTGTAAGAAAATAAACTAACAACTAATATGGGTCTTGGCAAGGATCCAGAGTTAAGGTTTCCTATCTTGGAATATTGATCACAACATGGTGATTACAAAGGATTAATTCCACTTAGTTATCCTCTAATAATTGAAGGAAAGTCAAGTGGACATAATTGGGCCTAGAACCAACTAACAACCCTAAATCACCAATAGAACTGGACATCAATAATCTCAAGGGACCTAAGTTCTCAATCACAAGCCAAGAGTACCAAAATCTACTCTAAAATCCAACCAAGTATTTTATCAAACACTTGGTAGGCATAAAAGGAAAGTATCTTAAATTTTCAAGAATAATAAAATCTACAACTACCCAAAGTAAGAAAATAACAATAACAAAACAATTAAACAATAAGAACATCAAACATAAATTGCATTAATGGAAATCAAAGGAAACAAGAGTACATGAACAATAAAGTGAACAAGTACAAGAAATAACAAATAAAGATAAAAGAGACAAGATGCTAGAACAAGAAATAGTAAAGGAAATTAAATCAAAACAATAATTAAAACCTAGATCTAAGAGAAATTAACCTAAATCTAACCTAATTCTAGAGAGAAGAGAGAGTTTTTCTCTCTAGAAACCTATCCTAAAACATGGTGAAAATGCAACTATGACTACTTGGTTCATCCCCCTTCAATTCTTGGGTTCAAAAGCATCAGAAATGAGTTGGATTTGGGTCTCCTTGAGTTCAGAAATCTCCCCCAGCGTATTTACTTTACTGAGGTCACGTGACCAACATCATGCATGCGCGTCGCTTGGCAAAATTCCTTCTCAAGCATAAGCGTGGATGATGCGTGCACATGGCCATGAATCTTCCAAAGGCTCATTTCTTCACGAGTTCTCCACTTTGCATGCTTTTTTCTTCTCTTTCTTGATCCATTCCTTGCCCTTTTAATCCTAAAATCACTAACAAACATATCAAGGCATCAAGTGGAATCAAAAGTGAATTAAAATTTAGTTATTTTAAGGCCTAAAAAGTATTTTTTCAATCATTAAGCACAAATTAGGGAGAATTACAAAACCATGCTATTTTAGTGAATAAATGTGAGAGAAGTTGGTAAAATCTACCATATAAGACACAAGATAAATCATAAAATTATGGTTTATCAACTTTCAGAAATCATATGATAGAGTCAAGTAGAGCTTTGTAGACCTTGTATTGTAGAAGATGGGATCTAGACGAAGATGGAGGGGTGGGTTATGGAGTCTATCAGTACGTGCTCTATGTCAGTATTGATAAATGGTTCACCATCCAAGCCGTTTAAGATGGAAAGAGGCATGCGACAAGGTGATCTCCTGTCCCCATTTTTGTTCGTACTTGTTGTTGATGTCCTAAATAGGATGATTGGAGAGGCGGTGAGAAACGGTCGCATATCGCCTTTGTTGGTTGGGCGAGATCATATTGAGTTGTCGCATCGCCAGTTTGCAGATGATACTATTTTATTCTGTCCCCCTGAGGAAGAGACCATCAAGAATTACAAGAGGCTGCTTCGTTGCTTTAAGCTGATGTTAGGTTTAAGTATTAACTTTGATAAATCAAGCTTGATTCCTATTAACTGTGGTGAGCAGTGGGTACAACGTATGTGCAGTGTGTTGGGCTGTAAGCAAGCCACTCTTCCAGTTAAATATCTAGACATCTTGTTAGGAGCAAACCCAAGGTTGGTTAAGACGTTGAAGCCAGTAATAGACAAAGTGGAGGAAAAGCTTAGCCTCTGGAAGGCCAAGGTACTCAATAAGACCGGTAAGTTGAATAGGCTTCCGGTTTATTATTTGAGCTTGTACAAGATGCCAAAGGCAGTCGCAGAGAAACTGATTTCCTTTTAGAGAAGATTTCTATAGAGTAAAGAGGATGGGAGAAATGGTATGGCTCTGGTTAAGTGGGAAGTGGTGCAGGCTCCTAAAATGTTAAGTGGGTTGGAAGTTGGGGATGCTATGATACGAAACACAGCTCTTTTGTTTAAATGGTGGTGGCGATTTTCTAAGGAGGAGTGTCCGTTGTGGAAGAAATTAGTCTGTTTCTGTAACAACCTGAATCCAAATGAACTTCTGTCCTCACAGGAATTACCTGTTCGAGGGGGTCCGTGGAAGGATGTTTGTCAGTTACAGTTTAAGAACCAATAAGTCAGACAGAAGATGATTACTGGGTTGTCCATGGAGGTGGGTGACGGGTGACGAATTCGGTTTTGGGAGGATGTCTGGATTCATGGAGGTTCTTTGGATGATCGATTTCCAAAGTTCTTCTCGGTTTCAAACTAAAGAGGATCAGTGATAAGGGATTGTGGGTTTTGGAATGGTTTAGCTTGGATATGGAATTTCCAGTAGAGGAGGGAACTGCTCCAATGGGAGTTAGATCTAGTGAACCAGCTCTACCACACTTTGAGACTAGTCAAACTTGCACATGGAAAAGAAGATAGAGTGGTTTGAAAATATGATAAACAAGGAATTTTTTCTACTAACTCATTTGTGCAGGTGTTGCAGGTGAAACTGGTCTCAAAGGATATATTAAGTTACAGCTTTACTAGGAGTATTTGGAAAGGTCTTATCCCACCTAGAGTAGAACTGTTTGTCTGGTTTGTCCTGACTGGTAGGGTAAATACGGAGGAGAGACTGAGTCGGTTTGGAGTTATTCACCAAAAAGATACTTTATATCTTTTATGTAACAATATTGTTGAATATGGCCACCACTTGTTTCTTGGATGTAGTTTTTCTTGGCAGGTATAGTGTGCTTGGATATCATATTTTGGTATGCAATGGGTTTATCCGAGTACAGTAAAGGAGTACTTCCAAAGTTGGACTGAGATCTCAAATAGAAAGGAGGAGTGTAAGAGATGGATGGTGTGCTTTTGTGCTATAATTTGGAACGTATGGTTGGAACTAAACCAGAGAATTTTTCATAACAAAGGAAAAGGGGTTGAGGAGATTATCAACATGTCTTTTCTGAGCTATAAGAAGTGGCTAAGTGTAGATCCCTTCTGTTGTTGATGGCAATATCGGAAATGACAAAGGGAGATCTATTCTTGCTTTTTGTTTGCTTGTTTCTTTTTAGTTAGTTGTTTCTTATGGTGTTGTCCTCTTTGCTCCACTTGTTGTATTGGGCTTCTCTTTCAAAAAAAAAAAAAGGTGTGTATTGTGATATTACTTAATGTACATATTAATAAATTCTGACATCGTTAGCAGTGGAAGTGACGAAATGACTAATATAACCATATTTAAAAGATAAATTTAATTAAAAAAATTGGGGACCAATTTAAAAAACGAATGATTTTATAGAGACTAATTTTACTATTTACTCGATAAATATAATAATAGAAGAGTTACCGTTTGAATTTTTGATATGGCTAATTTTTTTGTAATGAATTGGAGAAGTGTGTTATGTATAGTTATAAAAAGTTGGTGTGTTTTTTATGGATACGGAGATAATTTTTTTAATTAAAAATTATAAATCAGAGACTCAGATTTAAGTGAAATAAAAAATTGGGGGTCAGATTTTGAGTGGAGATAAAAAATTGAGGGTCGATTTTGGATGAGAATAAAAAATTAAGGGTCAATTATGGGTAACAAAACAAAAAAAAATCAGAAAATTCAAATTGGATCCTCCGATTTATTTGTTCAAATTTTTTTTTAATGTTAAAATATAAATTTGACTCTCAAATTTATAAATTTTATTTAAAAAAAAAACTACAAATTTAATCTTTAAATTTATAATATCTATACAAAATAAAAATATACTAAATTTTTACATTATTAATAAACATTACTTATAATACAATACAAAAAATAAAAAACCTGATATACATATTTTGACTTGACCATTTGATTCTCCGAGCAGTACTATATAGTCCATACTCTATAGTCTACAGAAACGAAACCCGCGCTTCCACCGACCAGTTTAGGCATTTTTTAACTTTTTCAGTTGAAAGTAAATATTAAAATTATTAATTGAAAACATTTCGTTAAAATATATAAAATTTAAATTTTTAAACTATTTGTTATATATTTCTCAAAATTAAAATTTTAATTTTTTACTAATATTAAAATACTTTTTTTTCTAGACCAGCGAAGTGATAAATGAACAAATGGATATCCACAAACAAAAAATATAAAAATATATAAACTTATATGTTTTAAGTCTTGGGATTAGAATATACGTTCTATTTTTTTAAGAATGATTTATGTTGTATTTTTGCATTTATTTTTTGTATATTTTTTATTTTTATTATTAAAAATTATTTGTAAAAAGCTAGTGAGAGAAGATAAAATATTTATTTTTCTTATATACCATAATAAAATATACAAAAAGATGAATATAATAGTAGTAAACCAAAGCTCAATGTTGCAAATAATTTTTTTGGTTAGACGAGTGTGCTGTTTCCTATCATAGGGGAACCTATAAATAAAGGTGGAATGGGGTGAGGATATGAGTCGGTTTATTTTGGATTTTCATCAATAAATTTTAAATTTTATTTTAAAGAGTAAAATATAATTTTTTATAATTTATTTTATAAATAAAATAAAAAAATATTTAAAAATAAAAAATTATACTTTATTTTTTAAAATAAAAATTTAAAATTTAAAAAATTTAAATTTATTTATTTTAGACCCAATTCAATATTTGTATGTTGTGTTAAGTATTTATTATTATAGTGATTAATCAAAAGTTTTTAAAACTTGATAAATAATAAATTAATCTTTAATCTAAATGTGAAGAAAACTAAGCATAAATTAAAATAAAAATTTAAACAAACTAAAATATTTTTTAAATTTTATTATCCTTATCTCTTAAATATTTTTTTAAAAAATATTGTTACTCCATTTACTTTACTTATGTACTTGCAAAAAAATTATTAAAAATTTTTAATGCCGAGTCCACCCTCAGTCCTTTATGCGTTATATATTTTGCATATTGACCAACAATAATCAAAGTCGTTCATCACGCATGGCAGGCTTGGCAGCGCACATACGGATCATACCAGTTGGTATATTAAAGGGGGCCACATGATCAATATTCAATACATAACGGCTACGGAGATTATGATGTCATGTATTGCGTCTGGCTCCAAATTTCTATTTCAAGCCAGGATTCTTCATGCTAAATTGCTAATGACATTTATTTTGTATCGCAGTGTTTATTGTGTTTACTAGTAATGAATTTCATATTAGCAACCGCGTAGAAGACTTTTCGGTTTTAACTAATATATTGTGTGAACACTTGGGCTGATTGAGATTGAGATTGAGATTGAGATATAAAAGTATAAAATTGTATTTAAATATAGACAAAAATATTATATTTAAAAATAATAAATTAATATATTTTATATTTATCTTAATAGAAAGAATATAGAGAGATTAACATAAAATATAATTTATTTTTTATTTTTTTATTATTTTTATTATCTTTTATAATTGTATTTTTTATTATTATATTTTTTTATTTAAAATTTTAAATAAAAAAATAAAAATAAATTAAATTTTATATTTTATTTTATTTTATCACCAAATAAAATATAAAAACACTAAATTTAATATCTCTATTCTTTATGTCTTATTTTTAGTATCTTGTCTTATCATATTCTCAGAAATAAATGCAAGTTTAGCGACTTCAATCAATAATCTTGATTAGTTTGATCACGGTATTATTGTCTTAATTTTTTTTCCACTGTAATTCATGATTAATTTTAGCTTGATAGAAATAGTAGATTACATCTCTAATAAACTAAGCAAATAGTATTATTATCTGAACTCTTTTTCTATCATTCTTCCTGATTTGTATGTTATTAGCAGAAAATTTGTGCAATGTACGGATTAAAAATCTCTGTTCTCTATTTCGACTTTTTTTTTCTTCAATTCTCTTGGATTGTCACTTTTTATATTAATAAAAATATAATTTTTTTAATTAAAAAATCTCTCCCCCGGATAAACCATAGAGCCAAGAGAAACCATGAACCAGAATAGAAGAGTTTGCCCCATGAGTGTTTTTATTCGTGAATGCAAACATATCTTTTTTTTATCATTTAAAGAACCTGTTTGTAATAACTATCCCTTTTTTTGGAGATTGGATCTAGCCATAAGAAGAATAGAATGCTTGGCTGATAAATAACTCACTTCTTGGTCTTCGACCCCCTCAGTCACTACGAGCATGTCGTAGTCAATTTTTCAATTTCTATTGAATTTATTTTTTCAAGAAAAACTTCTTTCAATTATGGAAGCACGAGAATCTTATTTCAAATTCTGGTATATACGTATCATATGCGAAATACGGATATGATACCTGATAGATATTATCTCTGTAACAATTTCTAGAAAATTCGCTAAAATAAATCATTATATTGATAGACAAGTAATTGATAAAAGATTTATTTACTCTATCACTACTCAAAATACATAATTTTTTTTAATTCTTCATAATTTACAAAAACTTTTCAATTAGATTCAAATTTATACTCATTTTTTTATTCTTCTTTTTTAAAATATTCACTTTAAATGTCAACATACTATTTGATGAGCATTTCTTGAAATTGACTAAAGAGATCCTACCTCGCAATACATTATATTTTGTTCAACTTCATAAATCATGCAATATCAAATACAGTTTAAAAATATAAATAACACAGTTCAAATGATAAACATGAATAAGAACCATAATCAATATAATTTATGTATATGAAAAAAATATTCTTTGACTTAGCATATTAAAATAATTTATTTTTTAGATAAAAAAATTATTTTGTAAAAATGTAAGTTGTTATTTTTCTTTAATACTAATAGGGTCTATGAAAAAGAGATGGCCAAATGCATAAAGAGACGAAGAACTTAAAAATTTGAAAAAAATTACTGTTTTGGCCTTTAATTTTGTTTATTTGCTGATTGAAGGAAAAGAGAAAGAGAAAAAGAATGGATATTTAAAATCTCTCATCAAACTTGTTATTTTTTAAGATGAAAGAAAGAAATACAGAGATAAGTGCAAGGCTTCTTTTGTCCAAACTTCAATTCATTCCTACAAAATTCTCAACCATTACCTTTTAATCCAAATCCTAACTTAAAAGAGAGAGAAAAATGTAGAGGATGTTGCTTTACCTTTTATTTTTTTATTTTTTGCTTTTTCATCTATTTTTTATTCCTAAATATTGTGAAGGTGGCGCTTGAATGAATATTCCACGGTTATTGGAATGCACAAAATATAATCTATTTTTAATATACCATTTAAAAAATAACGAGGTAGTATTTTAAAAATAATTTTTATGGTGTTTCTAAATTTTTTTAAACCTATCAGATTCAATAAATCACGTGACCTTATACCACTACTCTTAAAAATATCTATCCTATCCAAAAAGGTATAAAATTAAAGAAGCATTGAGTTATAAAATAGTACTAAAAAGAAGAAAGTTAACTCAAATAACAACTTCAAGAAATCAAGAATATATTTTTGTGTAAAAAATCATGTAAATTTCTAATAGCCTCATAACGCTCTAGTTTGACTTTATATTAAAATTTAAAAAGATTGAGTTCATACCATAAGGGTGCTGATAGTCAGTAGATACTCTTTTCTTTTTTTTTTTTGTTAATTTTCAACCATATATAAATTTTCAAAATAATCATGAATCTTAATGGATCAGCTTATGGCACAATAAATCATTTTTCCAAACGAAAGAGGTAAAGAAGAAAACAATAACTTTAATTGTTTCAAAAAAAAGGTGATATAAGTAATATAATTATATAGGTGACATAACAACAGTACAAATTGTTATTTGGAATCACAAAATTAAAATATTAAAAAAATTTGTTATTAAGCAATAATACAACTACAAAGATAAAATTTTATTTACATGTAATAATTAATCTAAACTATGGAATCAAAGATTTGAATTGATGCTTAGTGGCCCTATGTGATCCTTGATTTGGAATAACAAAGAAAAGCTTCATCACATATACTTAACCCTCAGACAAAAGCTTTTTGAACATATGAATCATAAGCCTTCGAACAGTAACTTGTATTTTACATCACCAACTAAGGGAAGAAAATATATAATTCACAGACATTATATGAAATAACAGTCAAGAAAAAAATAGATCTCTAACTACAAAATAAAAAACAAACTACAAAGATCCAAACATTAAATACAAATAATGCTTCCAAGACAAATAAATAAATCCAGGAATTCATTAAAATGAGAATGAGATAAGGACACAACATGCTAAATTTTACATGTTTTAGAGTTACAAACACAACAAAAAACACCCAAAATCAACCCAGGAACAATGCATTTAAAACAAAATAAGATTAAAACAAAATGAGGTATGCTTAGAACACCAAAACTCAGAGATTCAGCCCCCTCCTCCCCCCTTGCGATCACAAAGCATCGTTGTGCCCTTCCTCTTTTTTTTCTTAGTTTTGGATGTTTCTTTTTACTAATTTTTTATGTTTTTCTGATTAGTTTTGAATTTTTTTATCTTATGTTTTAGATATTCTCTTTTGAACAGGTCAACTACATGGGAAATGCTCCTAGAAACTCCAATAATGATCCATACTCCAAGATCTTTAATCAGGGATGGAGAAATAATCCAAATTTTGGGTGGAGAGAGCAACCTCAGAGGCCACAGAATTTTAATAATAATTCTCAGGGCGGCTTTCAATAGAATAATTTTAATAACAGTCAGTTTCAGTTATCTCAACAACAACAACCTCAGCAAACGACGTCTTAACCACATAAGAACACTGATCTGGAATCACTAATGGCAAGTTTTATGCAGGAAACTAGAGCTTCACTCAGAAATTTAGAAGTACAAGTAGGCCAGTTGAGCAAGCAAGTACTTGAGAGGTCTCCTAATACCCTTCCTGGTGATATAGTGGTAAATCTAAGAAAAGTATGCAAGGCTATTCAATTGAGAAGTGGTAAAGTAGCAGATTCTGATACCAAGGTCAATGAGGAGCTAGTTGAAAAAGAAGCTCTAGGGGAGAAGAAAGAGGAGGTGGAACACGCCCCTCCTAGGCGTGCAGATAAGCCATTCTCAGTCTCTCTTGACACTCATCCTACATTGCCTAAGACTCATGAGTACAAGCCTAAAATGCCATATCCTCAGAGGCTCCAGAAGGCTTCCAAAGACAAGCAATTTTAGATTTTTAGAAGTCTTCAAGAAATTTTAAATCAACATTCCTTTTGCTGAGGCTCTTGAGCAAATGCCTCTCTATGCTAAATTCATGAAAGAATTGTTGACTAACAAGAGAAATTGGAAGGAAAGTGAGACCGTGGTGTTGACAAAGGAATGCAGTGCTATTATTCAACATAACCTTCCTGAGAAGATGCAGGACCCATGAAGCTTTGTAATTCTTGCACCATTAGAGATATCACTATTTAGAGAGTTTTGTGTGATCTTGGAGCTAGCATCAACCTCATGCCACTTTCAGTGATGAAAAAACTCCAAATTGAGGAGGTAAAATCTACTCGTATTTCTCTTCAACTTGTTGATCTTTCTATTAAAATTCCTATGGGGGTTGTTGAAGATTTACTTGTGAAAGTGGGTCCATTTATTTTTCCTGCTTATTTTGTCATTTTGGACATGGAAGAGGATAAAAAGTCCTCTATTATTCTTGGAAGACCCTTTTTAGCTACAGGTAGAGCTCTAATTGATGTGCAAAAGGCTGAATTAACCCTGAGGGTCAATGAAGAACAGGTGGTTCTTAATGTGTTTGAAGCTATTAAACACCCTAATGATTCTGAGGGGTGTATGAGAGTTGATGTTATTGAACCACTTGTTCAAGAGGTGCTAGAAGTTGAGGTGCTTGATGATGTTCTAGATTCTCTCTCTGAGGATGAGTTGCTTGAGATTGATGATTCACCACCTCAGAAGGACCTGTCAAGCATGCTTAAAACAGAGGGAGAAGCTCCTAATCTTGAGCTAAAGCCCTTGCCTCCTTTAAAATATGTGTTCCTAGGTGAAAACGATTCATACCCAGTGATTATTAGCTCTTCCTTGAAGCCTAAGGAGGAAGAGGCGCTTATCATAGTGCTCAAGAGTCATAAAACAGCTCTTGGGTGGACCATTGGTGATTTAAAAGGGATTAATCCAACGAAGTGTATGCATAAGATCCTTCCTGAAGATGATGCTAAACCAGTTGTGCAACCACAAAGGAGACTAAATCCAACTATGAAAGAGGTGGTCCAGAAAGAGGTAATGAAACTATGGGAAGCCGGCATCATATATGTAATACCCGGTCTAACCGAAATTTAATTAAATAATAAGTTAAGGAGGAGCGAATATGGTTGGAATATTTGGCAATTGGAATTTGATGATTTAAATATGATATTTGGATTCAGTGAATTTTTCCGAGTCGGAAGACATAGTTGTCTGCGTAAAAGCGCGCAGTGGAATTTTGACCGGCAGTACCGGCTGAGACCTGTCTGGTACTGCAGCTGAGAAAATTGATTATGAGTAAATAAGATTAAGAAATGAGGAATTATAATTAGGGGAGGTAGAAATATTTGAAGTGCGATTTAGAGCGCTAATCTTAAAGGTTTTGGTCCAAAATTGGGCCAAACGGACAAAAATAAGTGAACTGGGCCTAAGTGGGCCAAGACCCAACATATATAAACATTAGTTATGAGCATTTCAGCTCATTTTGCCCTAAGGAAGGGGTGTTGGGCGCTGAAATTGGGAGAGAGAAGAGAAGAGAGAAAACCTAACTCTCTTTGATCTTCAAACCACCATAACTTGAGCTACGGAGCTCCGATTGACGAGCCGTTTGCGGCCACGCGTCGCTCTTCTCATCTCTACAATTCTATCTAAGTTTTGTGGTGAGTATTCCATTCATCTGCCCAGTTTTCGAATTTCCCCACTGTTACACGTTTTTGGGAAGTTAGTGTTGAAATCTTGTGATTTTGGGTGTTTAGGATACTCCAACATGGATTCTAAGTGGGTTCTATCCCTACTTCATATGGGCTGAGGTAAGAAGTGCTCAAACCCTTGTGATTATCTTTATGAGCCCTAGGTTGATGTATGTATGTGATATTGGTTATGTTAGTGTATTTGGTGATTTTGATGCACAATTGGGAGGTTGGTATTGCTTGTGGAGCTTTGGTGAGGCTTGGAGCTAAGGTTTGGTGGAGACTTCCATAGAAGAGGCTCAATTGATTTGGCTACAAGAGGTACGGTTTAAGTTTCATTTAAGTACCGTGTGGTGTGATGAGAATTCCTAGGCTAGATGCCCCTAGGATTAAGTTTGGATTGTGTAAATGGTTGGTGCTAATATGCATAGTTGGTATGTAATGTGAATTAATGATTGGGTTGAGAATTGTGTGGCCTTGTATGCTTGGTGTATTGAAAATTTGATGTTTTGGGTAATGAGTATTGAATTGTGATTTATGCATTTAAATTGTGAAATTGGGCCGGAGGCCGTATATTTTGGGCCGGAGGCCGGAAAGAGGTAAGAAAGGTAAGTTGATGTGTGCATTGCATGATGACACAAGTAACTGGATGAATTTCATATAATGAATATATGAATGATTTGGTTGGTTATTGAATAATGAGGTTTGAGGAGTTGAAGTGTGGAAATTGGTGAATTTGGGTGAATAGCATAGATGAGGTATGTTTGATCTTGGTTGAGATATTATGTGGTCATATATGTGAGTATGATTATTGATGCCTTGATGGTATGAGAATGTGTGAGAGATATGTATGTTGTGATATATGCTTGAGAAATGATTAAGGTTGATTTGGGGGTGAAACCACGTGATGGTGAGTATGATATTGGTTATGTATAATGAGGGTTGATTGGGAATAGTATTGTTGAGAATTGGCATGAGGAAGAAGTATGATATGTCAATATGTTTGAGTTTGAGCCACTTGGGTGAAGTGGGTTAAAAGGATGGATAGTGATTTGTATATTGTGGTAAAGTGTCAATGGTGAGTTGAGGAGGCTGATGTTGAAATTGATGTATTTGATTGATTTCAAAGAAAAGGGATGAAAATGGCATGTTTTGATTGATTTTGAAAAGAGTTGAAAATGCCTGTTTTGAAAATGGCACTTTGTGGTTTTATATGAAAATATGGTTTTTTGGGCATACTTTGACGGGACATAACTTGGACTACGGATCTTTGTTTTGTGCCAAATCTGTTTAGAAATGAAATTGGATCCGGGATGTCCATGCCGTTCGAAGAACGGGTGAAAACGATTAAAATGAGGAAGTTATGTCCGTCGGAAGATTGGGGGTTGAAGCTGTGAATTCTGCAGTTTTTAACTTAAAAAATTTTTAGCAGAATAACCCTTGCGCGTGGGCGCACTTGGCGCGTACGCGCCGATCTTTCAGAAAACGCCATCCACGCGTGCGCGTGATGTGCGCGGGCGCGCCGATATGCTGCACCCAATGCCCAGCCATTTTCCAGAGAGTTGTGCCAGAACTGTGCCAGCTTTGTGCCTGGGGCACGAGAATATCCATGCGTACGCGTGGTTGACGCGTGCGCGTCGATTGGCAAATTTTTAATCCACGCGTTAGCGTGCATGACGCTGCGCGTCGATGAGTTTTTAAGGAATCCACGCGTGCGCGTGGAGTACGCGTACGCGTGGCATTGTTTTCATGCCAAAGTGATATTTGAGTTTTAAAAGCCAAATCTCATACTTCTAAGCCTCCGATCTCAACCACTTATATCTTAAATCTTTATGATATGCCTAGCTATTAGAAAAGGGCTAGTGAATGAGGTAACTTGCGAGTGAAGCAAGGGGAAAATGAATAATCAATGAGGATCATTGAGGGATGTGAGATGTGGAGGATGGTGGTGGAAGTGCTTGTTATGCCATGGCCGAAGGGCCGTAATTGTTATGAATTGGCTGGTTCTGGATTGAACCGTGAGCCAGAATAGCTGTGTATGCTATGATATTGGCTGGTTATGGATTTAACCGTGAGCCGGATGGCTGATATGGATGTTGATCCATGGATGAGAATTCATGCATGTTTATGCTGAATTATTGATAATTGTGAATTGCACTTCCACTATCTGAGATACGAGTTTACCTGGGTAGTAGCAAGGGTTGTGGTTCGTCCCGCTTGCTCCGGGTCAATGCTTGTGTTTTCTCTCTGGTTGTAAGGGTGACAGGGCACCGATACCCTCTAATGGCGACAGGGCGCAGATACCCTCTAATGGCGACAGGGCGCAGATACCCTCTAATGGCGACAGGGCACAGATACCCTCTAATGGTGACAGGGCACATACTCCCTCTAATGATATTAATACGCAACAGAGAGACTGTGCCCGGGTTAGCTACCGGACACGTCGGGTTGGCTTGATAACCGACAGATGATATCATCAGCCATAGGGCAGGCATACATCATTTGCATATGTTTGAATTGTTTGGGTTTGCCTATTTGTTTGGATTCTATATCATATGCTATGTTACCTGATTACATGCTACTTGTTCTACTTGTACCTTATTTGTGTATTACTTGACTGTATTGCTTGTGTTTGTACAACTGAGAGATCCTTCATGATGGTGTTGGTGGATGTTGGGGGCTGTTCTTGATGAGATGAATTGATAATGCGATTGCATAATGATGATGATTTTTGAATGAGATCATTTGAACCCCCTGGGTGGACGTAGTGATGTGATTTCACTGGCTCCAGGCGAGGGTATGATGTATTGATATAGAGCTGCTGAGGCAGAGCAACTGGTAATGGTTTTGCTTATGGTTCTGAGTCCGATTCGTGAAAGAATCGGCGGATTGGGAAAGCATGTGTAATATGAATTAGATTTAGCATCCCCTTACGTCAGATGCATATTTATGGATTAGTGAGAATCTAGGCTGGATACTTGGTGAAAAGGAGTTTAGGATGCTTAGTGAGTTTTATTGCAGTGCATTGTATTTATTTGGCACTTTTACCGTACTGGGAACCCATGGGCCCGGGGTTCTCATTCCGTATATATCTCTTGTTTTTCAGATACAGGTCCAGGTGCTCAGAAGTGAGCTGTGGTTCGTCTGAGAGACGGCGAAAATCTTTATTTTCTCTACTTTGTGTTTTGCGTAGAATCTCTCCACCTTTGTTTTGAAGATATTATATTATGTATTGAACTCTTTTGGAACTTGCCTATAGAGGCTCTTATGTTTCCTTTGGGAGAGATTAGGATGTACTGTTGTCAGTTACTTTCATACTGTAACCTAGCCGGCCTAAACTTCGCGGGTCGCGACTAGTGGCTATTACTTATGTTATATATATCTATCTCTTAATCTCCTTTATGCCTTGTCCATATATCGCTCTCGGCTTCACAGTTTAACTTTTCGTTGTCGAAACGTGAGTGAAGCGTCTTCGCGATTTTATTTCTACTCTTTTCAGGCTTCTCGATTAATATTCCTTTCGAAATTACCTATATTTATATATTAAAAATCCACCTGAGAGTCGTACCACCGTAATATCATTGACTTATGACTCGAGCATAAGGATTTGAATATTAGGGTGTTACAATATACCCTATTTCTGACAGTCCTTGGGTGACTCCTGTGCAGGTAGTTCCCAAGAAAGAAGGGATGACAGTGATCAAGAATGAAAAGAATGAGCTAATTCCTACAAGAACCATCACAGGATGGTGAATGTGCATAGATTACAGAAGGCTCAACACTGCTACAAGGAAGGATCACTTTTCCTTGCCTTTCATTGATCAGATGCTTGAGAGATTAGCTGGTCATGCTTTTTATTGCTTTCTAGATGGATATTCTGGATATAATCAAATTGCAGTGGATCCTCAAGATCAAGAGAAGACGGCATTCACATGTCTTTTTGGAGTATTTGCTTACCGGAGAATGCCGTTTGGACTTTGTATTGCCCCAAAAACTTTTTAGAGGTGTATGCTTTCAATTTTTTTTGATATGGTTGAAAAGTTTATTGAGGTATTTATGGATGATTTTTCTATTTTTGGTAATTCTTTTGAATCATATCTTAAGGATTTGTCTCTGGTCTTGAAACGGTGCCAAGAATCAAACCTTGTTTTAAATTGGGAGAAATGTCATTTTATGGTTACAGAAGGTATTGTTCTTGGACACCGAATTTCAAGCAAGGGAATTGAGGTTGATAAGCAAAGGTGGAGGTTATTGAGAAATTACCACCACCAACTAATGTTAAGGCAGTTAGGAGTTTCTTGGGTCATGCAAGATTTTATAGAAGATTGTAAAGGATTTTTCTAAAATTGCTAAACCATTGAGCAACCTGTTGGTTGCTGATGTTCCTTTTATCTTTGATGCTGACTATCTGCATGCCTTTGAAACTCTAAAAGCAAACCTTACCTTTGCTCCTATCATAGCTCCTCCTGACTGGGATTTGCCATTTGAATTAATGTGTGATGCTAGTGACTATGCTATAGGAGCTGTTTTAGAACAGAGGCAAGGCAAGCTTATGCATGTCATTTACTATGCTAGTCATATATTAAATGATGCTTAAAAGAATTACACAACTACAAAAAAAGAATTATTAGTTGTTGTGTATGTTGTTGATAAGTTTAGGTCCTATTTAATTGGTTCTAAGGATATTGCTTATATTGATCATGCTGCTTTGAAGTACCTTCTAACCAAACAAGATTCTAAACCAAGATTAATCAGATGGGTGCTGCTCCTTCAGGAGATTGATATTGAGATCAAGGACATGAAGGGGTCAGAAAATCAAGTGGCTGACCACCTTTCCAGAATTGAACCTGGAGAAGGAATGCAACCACCCACGGCTGTGACTGAGACATTCCTGGATGAGCAACTTTTTGTTATTCAGCAGGCTCCATAGTTTGCAGACATTGCAAACTACAAAGCCATGAGGTTCATCCCCAAAGAGTACAGTAAACAACAAGTTAAGAAGCTACTGAGTAATGCAAAGTACTACTTTTAGGAGGAACCTTATCTTTTTAAAATATTCTCAGATGGTATAATCCGGAGGTGTGTCTCATATGAGAAAACACAGCAGATTCTTTGGCACCACCATGGCTCTGATTATGGAGGCCACTTTGGTGGTGAAAGAACAGCTACAAAGGTCATTCAGAGCAGTTTTTGCTGGCCGACTCTCTTCCGGGACTCAAGAGTATTTGTGAAGAACTGTGACAGATGTCAGAGAGCTAAGAATCTTCCTGCCAACCATAAGATGCCACAATAGGTGATCCTTGAGATTGAGTTGTTTGATGTGTGGGGTATTGACTTCATGGGACCTTTGCCACCCTCATATGCTAACACTTATATCTTAGTGGCAGTTGATTATGTGTCCAAGTAGGTGAAAGCTATGGCTTTGCCCACCAATAATGCCAAAGTGGTGATGAGCTTTCTCCAGATATATATTTTCAGCCGGTTTGGTGTCCCAAAGACACTCATTAGTGATGGAGGAAGTCACTTCTACAACAGACAGCTCGACTCACTTCTGCAGAGATATGGAGTCCGTCATAAAGTGACAATCTCCTATCACCCTCTGACAAGTGGAAAGCTTGAGGTCTCTAACAGAGAACTCAAGAGGATTTTAGAGAAGACTGTCAGTATCTCAAGAAAGGATTGGTCTAGGAAGTTTGATGAAGCTCTCTGGCATACCGGATAGCATACAAGACTCTTATTGGCATGTCCCCTTATCAGTTGGTCTATGGTAAAGCCTGTTGATGAGCGGATAATTTGTACGCTTTTTGGCACTATTTTTAGTATGTTTTTAGTATCTTTTAGTTAGTTTTTAATATATTTTTATTAGTTTTTAGTTAAAATTCACTTTTTTGGACTTTACTATGAGTTTGTGTGTTTTTCTGTGATTTCAGGTATTTTCTGACTGAAATTGAAGGTTCTGAGCAAAAATCTGATTCAGAGACTGAAAAGGACTGCAGATGCTGTTGGATTCTGACCTCCCTGCACTCGAAGTGGATTTTCTGGAGCTACAGAAGCCCAATTGGCGCGCTCTCAACGGCATTGGAAAGTAGACATCCTGGGCTTTCCAGCAATATATGATAGTCCATACTTTGCCTAAGATTTGATGGCCCAAACCGGCGTAGCAATTCGGTCTCAGAAATTCCAGCGTTAAACGCCGGAACTGGCATAAAACTTGGAGTTAAACGCCCAAACTGGCATGAAAGCTGGCGTTTAACTCCAGAAAAGGTCTCTACACAAAAATGCTTCATTGCTCAGCCCAAGCACACACCAAGAGGGCCCGGAAGTGGATTTTTCTGTCATTTACTCATTTCTGTAAACCTTAGGATAACTAGTTTACTATTAATAGGACCTTTTGACATTGTATCAAGGACCTCATGACATTTTTATACGTTTCTTTGTGTACATTCCACGGCATGAGTCTCTAAACCCCATGGTTGGGGGTGAGGAGCTCTGCTGTGTCTTGATGGATTAATGCAATTACTACTGTTTCTTATTCAATCATGCTTGCTTCCATTCTAAGATATCACTTGTTCTTAACCCGGATGAATGTGATGATCCGTGACACTCATCATATTCTCAACTATGAACGTGTGCCTGACAACCACCTCCGTTCTACCTTAGATTGAGTAGATATCTCTTGGATTCCTTAACCAGAATCTTCGTGGTATAAGCTAGAACTGATGGCGGCATTCAAGAGAATCCGGAAGGTCTAAACCTTGTCTGTGGTATTCTGAGTAGGATTCAATGACTGAATGACTGTGACGTGCTTCAAACTCCTAGCAGGCGGGGCGTTAGTGACAGACGCAAAAGGATCGATGGATTCTATTCCGGCCTGACCGAGAACCGACAGCTGAATTCCACTATGCTGTGACAGAGCATATGCAATCGTTTTCACTGAGAGGATGGGAGGTAGCCACTGACAACGGTGAAACCCTACATACAGCTTGCCATGGAAGGAGCCTTGCGTGTTTGATGAAGAAGACAGTAAGAAAGCAGAGATTCAGAAGATGGAGCATCTCCAAAGCCTCAACCTATTCTCCATTACTGAAAAACAAGTAACCAATTCATGTTCTTTTGCTTTTTACAATCAATCCTGATAATTTCTGATATCCTGACTAAGATTTACAAGATAACCATAGCTTGCTTCAAGCCGACAATCTCCGTGGGATCGACCCTTGCTCACGCAAGGTATTACTTGGACGACCCAGTGCACTTGCTGGTTAGTTGTGCGGGATTGCAAAAGTGTTATTGCAATTTCGTGCACCAAGTTTTTGGCGCCGTTGCCGGGGATTGTTCGAGTTTGGACAACTGACGGCTTATCTTGTTGCTTAGATTAGGACTGTTTTGTTTTTGTTGGTTTAGAGTCTTTTATTTGAGTCTAGTTTCATATTTTAAGTTTGGTGTCACTTGCATGCTTTTATTTTTAATTTTCGAATTTGCATGTTCTTAGTCCCTTTTTGATTCATAAAAATTCTAAGTTTGGTGTCCTCTTTGTGTTTTCCTTTAAAATTTTCGAAAATTAGTGTTTGATTTTCTAAAAATTTTAAGTTTGGTGTCTTTTTGTTGTTTTTCTCTTCCTCTTTTCAAAAATCAAATCTTTTCATAAAATTTTCAATCATATCTTTTAATTGCTGTTTTCAAATCTTTTTAATTAACTAATTGATTTAGTTCTCAATTTGCTTTGATCTTGTTTTCTTTTGATTTTCGAATTTTTTTATTTTATTTTCTTTTGTTTTATTTTATTTTTTTCGTTTAATTCAAAAAAAAAACAAAATTTATCTATTTGCAATCATTATCATTTCCTCTTGTCCAGTATGGACCTAAGAGGATTGATCAGTCCAAAAGGACTCTGGGTCATATGCTAACCCCATTACAGCTGCATATGGGTAGCATCTGCACACCTCCCATCAAAGCAAGCAGCTTTGAGCTAAATCCTCAACTCATTATCATAGTGCAGCAAAATTGCCAGTATTCTGGTCTTCCACAGGAAGAACCTACTGAGTTTCTGGCACAGTTCTTACAATTGCTGACATAGTACATGATAAAGAGGTGGATCAGGATGTCTACAGACTATTACTGTTTCCATTTGCTGTAAAAGATCAAGCTAAAAGGTGGTTGAATAACCAACCTACAGCAAGCATAAAAACATGGAAACAGTTATCAGACAAATTCCTGAATCATTTTTACCCTCCAAAGAGGATGACACAGCTAAGGCTGGACATCCAAGGCTTTAAACAAGAGGATAATGAATCCCTTTATAATGCCTGGGAGAGGTATAGAGGTATGCTTAGAAAATGCCCCTCTGAAATGTTTTCAGAGTGGGTACAGTTAGACATCTACTATGGGCTCACAGAAAAAGCTCAGATGTCCTTAGACCACTCAGCTGGTGGATCTATACACATGAGGAAGAGAATTGAAGAAGCTCAAGAGCTTATAGACACTGTTGCTAGAAACCAATATTTATATTCTAGCAATGAGTTCGTTCCAAAAAAGGAAGTCATGGCATTAGTCACTGATCCTAATCCTCAAGAACAGATGAATGAGCTTAATCAATAATTGCTCCTGATGACTGAACAGTTAGCAGAATTTAAAGACATGCTCCATGATACTAAGGTTGCTAACAAGAGAATAGAACTGCAGTTGAATCAAGCAAAGCAGCAAATATCTAAACAGATAACAGAGGAATGTCAAGCAGTTCAACTGAGGAGTGGGAAGATACTGAATAACACTGCTCAAAGGAGCAAAAAGCCAAACAAGGAACAATTGACAGAGGATGACCAAACCACTGTTCAAAATCCCTCTGAGGACAGTAAGAGCCCAGAGAGGAATGTTATTGGCGTTCAAACGCCAGAAAGGGAAGGAAAGCTGGCGTTAAACGCCCATTCCTTGCCCAGTTCTGGCGTTCAAACGCCAGAAAAAGGGGAAAAACTGGCGTTTAACGCCCATTCCCTGCCCAGTTCTGGCGTTCAAACGCCAGAAAAGGGGGAAAAGTTGGCGTTTAACGCTAATTTTCCACCCAATCCTGGCGTTCAGACGCCAAGGGAGGATCAGACACCTGAGAGTGCTGACAGTAATCCCTCTAAAAAGGCTTCTTCAACCACTTCTATAAGGAATAAACCTGCAGCATCTAAGGTTGAAGAATATCAAGCCAAGATGCCTTATCCTCAGAAACTCCGCAAAGCGAAACAGGATAAGCAATTTGCCCGCTTTGCAGACTATCTAAGGACTCTTGAAATAAAGATTCCGTTTGCAGAGGCACTTGAGCAAATACCTTCTTATGCTAAGTTCATGAAAGAGATCTTAAGTCATAAGAAGGATTGGAGAGAAACTGAAAAGGTGTTTCTCACTGAAGAATGCAGTGCAGTCATTCTGAAAAGCTTACCAGAAAAGCTTCAAGATCCTGGAAGCTTTATGATACCATGCACATTAGAAGGTGCTTGCACCAAGACAGCTATGTGATCTTGGAGCAAGCATCAATCTAATACCTGCATCCACTATCAGAAAGCTTGGGTTGGCTGGAGAAGTCAAACCAACCAGGATATGCCTCCAACTTGCTGATGGCTCCATTAAACACCCATCAGGCATAATAGAGGACATGATTGTCAAGGTTGGACCCTTTGCTTTTCCAACTGACTTTGTGGTGCTGGAATGGAGGAGCACAAGAGTGCAACTCTCATTCTAGGAAGACCTTTCCTACAACTGGACGAACTCTCATTGATGTACAAAGAGGGGAAGTAACCCGAGGGTCAATGAGGATGAGTTCAAGTTGAATGCTGTAAAAGCCATGCAGCATCCAGACACACCATGACTGCATGGGCACTGACATTATTGACTCTCTGGTAGAAGAGATCAATATGGCTGAAAGCCTAGAATCAGAGCTTGAGGACATCTTCAAGAGCTCAACCTGATCAAGAAACACTAGAGGAAGCAAAGGAATTTCGAAAATTCCTCAGGAGGAGGATAAACCTCCCAAGCCTGAACTCAAACCTCTACCACCATCCCTGAAGTACGCATTTCTGGGAGAGGGTGACACTTTTCCAGTGATTATAAGCTCTGCTTTGAATCCACAGGAAGAGGAGCACTGATTCAAGTGCTAGGACACACAAGACAGCTCTTGGGTGGTCTATAAGTGATCTCAAGGGCATTAGCCCACTAGATGCATGCACAAGATCCTGTTGGAGGATAATGCCAACCAGTGGTCCAACCACAGAGGAGGCTAAATCCAGCCATGAAGGAGGTGGTGCAGAAAGAGGTCACTAAACTAGAGGCTGGGATTATTTATCCTATTTCTGATAGCCCCTGGGTGAGCCCTGTCCAAGTTGTCCCCAAAAAGGGATCATGACAGTGGTTCATAATGAAAAAATGAACTGGTTCCTACAAGAACAGTCACTGGTGGCGCATGTGTATTGACTACAGAAGGCTCAATACAGCCACCAGAAAGGATCATTTTCCTTTACCATTCATAGACCAAATGCTAGAAAGACTAGCTGGTCATGATTACTACTGCTTTTTGGATGGCTATTCAGGCTACAACCAAATTACAGTAGATCCTCAGGACCAAGAGAAAATAGCATTTACTTGCCCTTCTGGCGTGTTTGCCTACAGAAGGATGCCTTTTGGTCTGTGCAATGCACCTGCAACCTTTCAGAGGTGCATGCTCTCTATCTTCTCAGATATGGTAGAGAAATTTCTGGAAGTCTTCATGGATGACTTCTCAGTATATGGAGACTCATTCAGCTCCTGTCTTAACCACCTATCACTTGTCCTGAAAAGATGCCAAGAGACTAACCTGGTTTTAAACTGGGAGAAATGTCACTTTATGGTGACTGAGGGAATTATCCTTGGGCACAAAATTTCAAACAAGGGAATAGAGGTGGATAAGGCAAAAGTAGAGGTAATTGAAAAATTACCACCACCTGCCAATGTTAAGGCAATCAGAAGCTTTCTGGGACATGCAGGATTTTATAGAAGGTTCATAAAGGATTTTTCAAAAATTGCAAAACCTCTGAGTAACCTGCTAGCTGCTGACACACCGTTTGTGTTTGACACACAGTGTCTGCAGGCATATGAGACCCTGAAAGCTAAACTGGTCACAGCACCAGTCATCTCTGCACCAGATTGGGCATTACCATTTGAATTAATGTGTGATGCCAGTGATCATGCCATTGGTGCAGTGTTGGGACAGAGGCATAACAAACTTCTGCATGTCATTTATTATGCTAGCCGTGTTCTAAATGATGCACAGAAGAATTACACAACCACAGAAAAAGAATTACTTACAGTGGTTTATGCCATTGACAAGTTTAGATCTTATTTAGTGGGATCCAAAGTGATTGTGTACACTGACCATGCTGCTCTTAAATACTTACTCACAAAGCAGGATTCAAAACCCAGGCTTATCAGATGGGTGTTGCTTCTGCAAGAGTTTGATATAGAAATAAGAGACAGAAAAGGGACAGAGAACCAAGTAGCTGATCATCTGTCCCGAATAGAACCAGTAGCTGGGGCGTCCCTCCCTTCTACTGAGATCTCTGAGACTTTCCCAGATGAGCACTCTTTGCCATCCAGGAAGCTCCATGGTTTCAGATATGGCAAACTATAAAGCTGTGAGGTTCATACCCAAGGAGTACAGCTATGTGCAAAGAAAGAAATTAATTTCAGATGCCAAGTACTACCTCTGGGATGAACCATATCTCTTAAGAGATGTGCTGACGGAGTGATCCGCAGATGCGTACCCAGAAGAAGCACAAAGGATCCTATGGCACTGCCATGGATCACAATATGGAGGTCATTTTGGAAGTGAGCGAACAGCCACTAAAGTCCTCCAGTGCGGCTTCTACTGGCCCACTCTCTATAAAGATTCCCGAGAGTTTGTGCGTAACTGTGACAGTTGCCAAAGAGCTGGTAACCTGCCTCACGGATATGCCATGCCTCAACAAGGGATATTAGAGATAGAATTGTTTGATGTATGGGGAATTGACTTCATGGGCCATTCCCACCATCATACTCAAACACTTACATTCTGGTGGCAGTGGACTATGTATCTAAGTGGGTAGAAGCAATTGCTACACCCACTAATGACCAAGACCGTGCTAAATTCCTCCAGAAAAACATTTTCAGCAGATTTGGTGTTCTCAGAGTACTAATCAGTGATGGGGGCTCTCATTTCTGCAACAAACAGCTACACTCTGCTATGGTTAGATATGGAATCAGCCATAAAGTGGCAACTCCGTATCATCCACAGACAAATGGGCAAGCTGAAGTCTCTAACAGAGCTAAAAAGAATCCTAGAACGGACTGTGATAGCCCGAAAAAGGATTGGGCAAAGCTTGGATGATGCTCTGTGGCATACAGAACAGCATTCAAGACTCCTATAGGAACTTCTCCATACCAACTGGTGTATGGGAAGGCCTGTCATTTGCCTGTGGAACTGGAACATAAAGCCTACTGGGCAACCAGATTCCTAAACATGGATGCTCAGTTAGCTGGTGAAAAAAGATTGCTCCAGTTAAGTGAGCTAGAGGAGTTCAGACTCAATGCCTTTGAAAATGCAAAAATTTATAAGGAAAAGGCAAAGAAATGGCATGACAAGAAATTGTCAACCAGAGTCTTTGAGCCAGGACAAAAAGTTCTGCTCTTCAACTCTAGGCTCAAATTGTTTCCAGGAAAACTCAAATCCCGGTGGAGGGGTCCGTATGTGATCACAGGAGTGTCACCATATGGATATGTTGAGCTTCAGGATATTGATTCTGACAGAAAGTTCATTGTTAATGGACAGAGAATCAAGCACTATCTTGAAGGCAACTTTGAGCAGGAGTGCTCAAAACTGAGACTTGAGTAATTCTCAGTGAAGGTCCAGCTAAAGACAATAAAGAAGCGCTTGCTGGGAGGCAACCCAGTCATTAGGAGGTTATATGATTTGTTCTTACAGAGGCAAGTATCAAAAATGAAGGAATCCACAGAGTTACAGAAGGATTTAGCTCAAAAAGTAGAGAAAATGTGAAAAAACGCCAGTAAGGGGCATTTTGGGCGTTAAACGCCAGAATGGGCACCATTCTGGGCATTTAACGCCAGTAATGGTACCATTTTGGGCGTTAAACGCCAGAATGGGCACCATCTGGGCGTTTAACGCCAGTGTGCAGCATCCTGGGCGTTTAGAAAAACGCCCAGTGATAAAGGATTTCTGGCGTTTAACGCCAGCCAGGGCACCTGGCTGGCGTTAAACGCCCAAAAGGGGCAACAAATGGGCGTTAAACGCCAGAATGGGTGCCATTCTGGGCGTTTAACGCCAGCAAGGTGGGGGGACCACAATTTTGTTTTCAAATCAATTTTTTCAAACTTTCCTTTCTCACCCATACTTTTCTACAAAATCACACTTCAATCATCATCATTCACTTTCAATCTTCAAAAATCAAAACCATTCTTCAAATTTATTTCAAATCAATTACAAACATTGTTCAAAAATTTCACCCTTTTCTCAATTTCTTTCCATATCTTCTCAAATCTCCTTTCAAATTTCTCTCTTTTTTCGAAAACTCCCCTCCCCCCTTATAAATACACGTTTGTTCTCCCTCACCACCACCATTCGAATTTCCTCTTCCTCCCCTCTCTTCTTCTCTTTTCTTTTGCTTGAGGACAAGCAAACCTCTAAGTTTGGTGTGCTTTCCGTGATCACTAAGCCAAGATTCATCAATATGGCTCCCAAGGAAAACAAACCAATTTAAGAGGAAAGAAAGAGACTAATCCAAAGAATCTTTGGAATCAAGAGAAGTTCCTAACCAAGGAACATGAAGACCATTATCACAAAATAATGGGTCTGAGGTCAGTGATCCCGGAAGTTAAATTGATCTGAAAGAAGATGAATATCCGGGGATCCAAGAGCAAATTCGAAACAGAGGATGGGAAGTTCTAACCAATCCTGAGACAAAGGTTGGAAGGAACATGGTTCAGAATTCTACTCAAATCTGTGGCTGACAGATAAGCAGAGAATGACTGGAACCTTACCATACCTACAGAACCATGGTCAGAGGGAAAGTTATGTACTTCCATCTGGACAAAATAAGAGAGATCTTCAAATTGCCTCAACGCAAGATGATCCTGACTCCTTTATAGGAGGATGGGAGAGTAGTAAAGGGTTGGATCAAGTTCTAGAGGACATATGCCTCCCTGGAACTAAGTGGATAACCAATTCAAAGGGTGTCCCAAACCAACTCAAGAGGGGAGACCTCAAACCAATTGCAAGAGGTTGGCTAGACTTTATTGGGCATTCCATACTACCCACTAGCAACCGTTGAGGTCACCATCAAGAGAGCAGTGATGATTCATTGCATCATGCTTGGAAAAAAGTGGAGGTTCATCATGTGATTGCTTGTGAGATCTACACAATTGCAAATAAAAATTCCACTGAAGCCAACTGGCTTACCCAAGCTTAATCTCCTTGCTCTGTAAGAGGCTGGGTGAAGATGGGAGTAGATGAATTCATACCCATTGAACATCCATCACCAAGAAGTCAATGGAAGGACAAGTGCAAGAGAACTCTATCAAAAGGAGGGCGCAGGAGTTCCTCCCTGAATTTCCTGAATTGGCTACTAGGCCAGCCTAGAAGCATCTATCACCAAGTTGCAAGAGACTATGGAGCAACTTAAGGAAGAACAGCAGAATCAGAACTGCATGCTCTGCAAATTGCTAGAAGGCAGGGGCGTGAAATCTAAGAGATGAAACACCAAAACTCTCCTCTCAAGCTGAGGGAGCATCACTTCTCAAAATCAAGGTGTTGAGTCCTAACTCTGTGAAAACCTCTATTAGGAGCCTATGTTTGCGTTTTTTGTTTTCTATTTTTAGTTTCATCTTATATTTGAGTCTTGTTCTTAATTCATAATTAATAAAATTTATGCCTTAAAGCTAGATGTCCTATGAATCCATCACCTCTCTTAAATGAAAAATGCTTTAATCACAAAAGACAAGAAGTACAGGATTTCGAAATTTATCTCTGAAACTAGTTGAATTAGTTTGATGTGGTGACATACTTTTTGTTTTCTGAATGAATGCTTGAACAGTGCATATATCTCTTGAATTTGTTGTTTAAGAATGTTAAAGATTGTTGGCTCTGAAAGAATGAGGAAAAAGAGAACTGTTATGAGGATCTGAAAAATCATCAAAATGATTCTTGAAGCAAGAAAAAGCAGTGATACAAAAAAAAATATTTTTCGAAAAAAAAAAAAAGAGAAGAAAAAGAAAAGAAAGAAATAAAGTTGTGATCCAAGGCAATAAGAGTGTGCTTAAGAACCCTGGACACCTCTAATTGGGGACTTTAGCAAGCTGAGTCCAATCTAAAAAGGTTCACCCAATTATGTGTCTGTGGCATGTATGTATCCGGTGGTAATACTGGAAGACAGAGTGCTTTGGGCCACAGCCAGACTCATAAAGTAGCTGTATTCAAGAATCATCATACTTAACTAGGAGAATCATAACACTATCTGGATTCTGAGTTCCTAAAGAGCCAATCATTCTGAATTTCAGAGGATAGAGTGAGATGCCAAAACTGTTCGGAGGCAAAAAGCTACTAGTCCGCTCATCTAATTGGAACTATGTTTCTTTGTATTTTGGAGTCTATAGTATATTCTCTTCTTTTTATCCTATTTTTTTTTCAGTTCTTGGGACAAGCAACAATTTAAGTTTGGTGTTGTGATGAGCGGATAATTTGTACGCTTTTTGGCACTATTTTTAGTATGTTTTTAGTATCTTTTAGTTAGTTTTTAATATATTTTTATTAGTTTTTAGTTAAAATTCACTTTTCTGGACTTTACTATGAGTTTGTGTGTTTTTCTGTGATTTCAGGTATTTTCTGACTGAAATTGAAGGTTCTGAGCAAAAATCTTATTCAGAGACTGAAAAGGACTGCAGATGCTGTTGGATTCTGACCTCCGTGCACTCGAAGTGAATTTTCTGGAGCTACAGAAGCCCAATTGGCGCGCTCTCAATGGCATTGGAAAGTAGACATCCTGGGCTTTCCAGAAATATATGATAGTCCATACTTTGCCCAAGATTTGATGGCCCAAACCGGCGTAGCAATTCGGCCTCAGAAATTCCAGCGTTAAACGCCGGAACTGGCATAAAACTTGGAGTTAAACGCCCAAACTGGCATGAAAGCTGGCGTTTAACTCCAGAAAAGGTCTCTACACGAAAATGCTTCATTGCTCAGCCCAAGCACACACCAAGAGGGCCCGGAAGTGGATTTTTCTGTCATTTACTCATTTCTGTAAACCTTAGGATAACTAGTTTACTATTAATAGGACCTTTTGACATTGTATCAAGGACCTCATGACATTTTTATACGTTTCTTTGTGTACATTCCACGGCATGAGTCTCTAAACCCCATGGTTGGGGGTGAGGAGCTCTGCTGTGTCTTGATGGATTAATGCAATTACTACTGTTCTTATTCATCATGCTGCTTCCATTCTAAGATATCACTTGTTCTTAACCGGATGAATGTGATGATCCGTGACACTCATCATATTCTCAACTATGAACGTGTGCCTGACAACCACCTCCGTTCTACCTTAGATTGAGTAGATATCTCTGGATTCCTTAACCAGAATCTTCGTGGTATAAGCTAGAACTGATGGCGGCATTCAAGAGAATCCGGAAGGTCTAAACCTTGTGTGGTATTTGAGTAGGATTCAATGACTGAATGACTGTGACGTGCTTCAAACTCCTAGCAGGCGGGGCGTTAGTGACAGACGCAAAAGGATCGATGGATTCTATTCCGGCCTGACCGAGAACCGACAGCTGAATTCCGCTATGCTGTGACAGAGCATATGCAATCGTTTTCACTGAGAGGATGGGAGGTAGCCACTGACAACGGTGAAACCCTACATACAGCTTGCCATGGAAGGAGCCTTGCGTGTTTTGATGAAGAAGACAGTAAGAAAGCAGAGATTCAGAAGATGGAAGCATCTCCAAAGCCTCAACCTATTCTCCATTACTGAAAAACAAGTAACCAATTCATGTTCTTTTGCTTTTTACAATCAATCCTGATAATATCTGATATCCTGACTAAGATTTACAAGATAACCATAGCTTGCTTCAAGCCGACAATCTCCGTGGGATCGACCCTTGCTCACGCAAGGTATTACTTGGACGACCCAGTGCACTTGCTGGTTAGTTGTGCGGGATTGCAAAAGTGTTATTGCAATTTCGTGCACCACCTGTCACTTGCCAGTTGAGTTAGAGCATAGAGCATATTGGGTGATAAAGTTTCTGAACTTTGATGCCCAAGCTGCATGAATAAAGAGGATGCTTCAGCTAAATGAGCTTGATGAATTCAGATACTCTGCCTATGAGAATGCCAAAAATTGATCGCCAAAGGTCCACTTATCTACTGACTTAGCAGAACTAACCGTCAAGCTAGTGACGATAAAGAAGCGCTTGTCGGGAGGCAACCCGATGTTTTCGTATCCTTAAATTTGCATTTTACTTTGAATCTTTTATTTTATTTATTTAGCTTTGTTTGAGTTTCTACTATTTTTCCTTTGTTTTATGTATATTTTGATCAAGCAAATTGATAAAAACAGAAAGAGGTGCATGAAGACAGAGTTTCGGACACCCTGGAGAAGATAAGTTCGGATTGGGTGGCACCTAACTTCACTTTCTGAAGTTAGGCGCCACATCTAAGCCAATTTCAGGAGGAGCTTTCGGGAGGGGTGGTGATAAACCGCTATTTTATGGTTTATTTTGTATTAAATTGAGCAGATTTTATCCATTATTCTCACACTTATTCATATAATTCGCATGTTTTATATTTTCCTTCCTAATTTTGTGCTATGATTGAAAACATGCTTATTTGGCCTTAAATTTGCTAATTTTAATCCTCTCTTATTACCATTCGATGCCGTAATATGTTTGTTAAGTGTTTTCAGGGTTTATAGGGCAGGAATGGCTTAGAGAATGAAAAGAAAGCATGCAAAAGTGGAAGGAACACAAGAAATTGAAGGAATTGCTAAGCTGTCAATCATAACCTATTCGTACTGAATCAATCATAACTTGAGTTACAGAGGTCCAAATGAGGCGGTTCCAATTGCGTTGGAAAGCTAACATCCGGGGCTTCAAATGATGTGCCAAGGCATTTTACATGCCTATTTGGTGCAGGGATGGAATTCCTTGACACCTCAGGACCTGTGGACCTCACAGGATCCCCACCTACCTCGCCCTCTCTCTCTCTCCATTCATGGTCATCCCTTCTGTTCTTCATTCACCACTCACATCCTTCCACTCTTCCCCATGAACCCCACCTACCTTCAAAAGTTCAAAACTCTTTACCACCCAAATCCACCATATAGCCGAATACACATCCCTCCATCTCCTCCATCTATTCTTCTTCTTCTTCATCTTTTCTTTCTTCTCTTGCTTGAGGGCGAGCAATTTTCTAAGTTTGGTGTGGTAAAAGCATAGCTTTTTGCCTTTCCATAACCATTAATGGCACCTAAGGCCAGAGACATTCAAAAAAAAAAAAGAAACAAAGCTTCCACCTCTGAGTCCTGGGAGATGGAAAGACTCATATAAAGCCGTCATAGCTCAGTGGTAGAACATGGCTGCAAATCAAGAGATCCCTGAGATACCTCAGGGATAAGTTATCCTCCACACAAATATTAGAAGCACTAAGGGTGGAACATCATGAGCACTCCATCATTCTCCAAGAAATAAGAGAAGATCAAAGAGCAATGAGGGAGGAGCAACAAAGGCAAGGAAGGGACATAGAAGAGCTTAAGAACATCATTGGTTCAAGAAGGCGCCACCCTCACTCAGGTGGATTCATTCCTTGTTCTTATTTCTTTCTGCTTTTCGGTTTTATGCTGTGTTTATCTATGTTTTGTGTCTCTACTTCATGATCATTAGTAGTTAGTAACTATGTCTTAAAGTTATGAAAAAATCCATGAATCCTTCACCTCTCTTAATGAAAAATATTTAATTCAAAAGAACAAGAAGTACATGAATTTCGAATTTATCCTTGAATTTAATTTAATTATATTGATGTGGTGACAATACTTTTATTTTCTGAATGAATGCTTAAACAGTGCATATCTTTTGATCTTGTTGTTTGAATGTTAAAATTGTTGGCTCTTGAAAGAATGATGAACAAAGAGAAATGTTATTGAGGATCTGAAAAATCAGAAATTGATTCTTGAAGCAAGAAAAGCAGTGAAAAAAAAAATGGCGAAAAAAAATAGAAAAAAAAAAAAAAAAAAGAGAAGGAGCAATAGAAAAAGCCACGAGCCCTTAAAACCAAAGGCAAGGGTGAAAAGGATCAAGGCTTTGAGCATCAATGGATAGGAGGGCCCAAGGAAATTAAATCCAGGCCTAAGCGGCTAAATCAAGCTGTCCCTAACCATGTGCTTGTGTCATGAAAGTCCAAGTAAAAAGCTTGAGACTGAGTGGTAAAGTCGTGATCCAAAGCAAAAGAGTGTGCTTAAGAGCTGGACACCACTAACTGGGGACTCTAGCAAAGCTGAGTCACAATCTGGAAAGGTTCACCAGTTATGTGTCTGTGGCATTTATGTATCCGGTGGTAATACTGGAAAACAAAGTGCTTAGGCCACAGCCAAGACTCATAAGTAGCTGTGTTCAAGATCAACATGCTTAACTAGGAAAATCAATAACACTATCCGAAATTCTAAGTTCCTAGAGAAGCCAATCATTCAGAACTTCAAAGGAAGAGTGAGATGCCAAAACTGTTCAGAAGCAAAAAGCTACAAGTCCCGCTCATCTAATTATAATTAATATTCATTGATATTTTGGAATTTATAGTATTCTCTTCTTTTTATCCTCTTTGATTTTCAGTTGCTTGGGACAAGCAACAATTTAAGTTTGGTGTTGATGAGAGGATAATTTACGCTTTTGGCATTGTTTTTAGGTAGTTTTAGTAAGTTCAAGCTACTTTTAGGGATGTTTTCATTAGTTTTTATGTTAAATTCACATTTCTGGACTTTACTATGAGTTTGTGTGTTTTTCTGTGATTTCAGGTAAATTCTGACTGAAATTGAGGGACTTGAGCAAAACTCTGAAAAAGGCTGACAAAAGGACTGCTGATGCTGTTGGAATCTGACCTCCCTGCACTCGAAATAGATTTTCTGGAGCTACAGAACTCCAAATGGTGCGCTCTCAACGGCGTTGGAAAGTAGACATCTAGGGCTTTCCAAAAATATATAATAGTCCATACTTTATTCGGAAATTGATGACGTAACTTGGCGTTGAACGCCAAGTTCATGCTGCTGTCTGGAGTTAAACGCCAGAAAAACGTCATGATCCGGAGTTGAACGCCCAAAACACGTCATAACTCGGAGTTCAACTCCAAGAGAAGCCTCAGCTCGTGGATTGATCAAGCTCAGCCCAAACATACACCAAGTGGGCCCCGGAAGTGGATTTATGCATCAATTACTTACTCATGTAAACCCTAGGAGCTAGTTTATTATAAATAGAACATTTAACTAATGTATTTGACATCTTTTGATCACTTTAGATCTGAAGAGCATCTTTGAACGCATAGTTCTTAGACCATGGGGGCTGGCCATTCGGCCATGCCTGAACCTTTTACTTATGTATTTTCAACGGTGGAGTTTCTGCACACCATAGATTAAGGGTGGGAGCTCTGCTGTACCTCAAGTATTAATGTCTATTTCTTTTATTCAAATCTCTCTTATTCTTATTCCAAGATATTCATTCGCACCCAAGAACATGATGAATGTGATGATTATATGACCCTCATTATCATTCTCACTTATGAACGCGCGTGATTGACAACCACTTCCGTTCTACATGCAACAGAGCTTGAATGTGTATCTCTTAGATTCCCAACAAGAATCTTCGTGGTATAAGCTAGATAGATGGCGGCATTTATGAGGATCCGGAAAGTCTCACCTTGTCTGTGGTATTCCGAGTAGGATCCTGGGAATCCGGAAAGTCTAACCTTGTCTGTGGTATTCCGAGTAGGATTCCGGTAATGAATGACTGTGACGTGCTTCAGACTCGCAAGTGCTGGGCGTTAGTGACAGACGCAAAAGAATCAAGGGATTCTATTCCAGTAGGCGCGGGAACCAACCAGTGATTAGCCGTGCTGTGACAGAGCGCGTGAGCGTAGTTTTCACTGCGAGGATGGGATGTAGCCTTCGGCCAGGTGATGCCTCCAGACGATTAGCCATGCGAGTGACAGCCGCAGAGGACCATTTTCCCGAGAGGATTGAAAGTAGCCATCGTCGAACGGTGAACCCCTATACACAGCTTGCCATGGAAAGGAATAAGAAGGATTGAGTTGAAGCAGTAGGAGAGCAGGCGTCCTTGAGCCATACAGTATCCCCATATGCTTATCTGAAATTCCCACCAATGAATCTGCATAAGTATTTCTATCCCTTTTAATTCTTCTATTTTCTTATTTCTATTTTCGAAACCATAAACCAATTTAATCTGCCTAACTGAGATTTACAAGGTAACCATAGCTTGCTCATACCAACAATCTCTGTGGGATCGACCCTTACTCGCGTAAGGTTTATTACTTGGACGACCAGTACACTTGCTGGTCAGTTGAACGGAGTGTGAAAACAACCGATGCCATAATAATGATTTCATACAAATACAAAGAACATGATCACAATTTCGTCCACCAAGTTTTGGCGCCGTTGCGGGGATTGTTCGAGTATGGACAACTGACGGTTCATCTTGTTGCTCAGATTAGGTAATTTTCTTTTCAAAAATCTTTTTCAAAATTTTCTTTTATTTTTCGTTTTTCTAAACTTTATTTTCGAAAAAATTAATAAAAATTCAAAAAATTCAAAAATCATAAAAATAAAAAATTATTTTGTGTTTCTTGTTTAAGTCTTGAGTCAATTTTAAGTTTGGTGTCATTGCATGCTTTAAAAAATTTTTCTTGCATTTTTTTCGAAAATCCCATGCATTCATAGTGTTCTTCATGATCTTCAAGTTGTTCTTGATAAGTCCTCTTGTTTGATCTTGATGTTTTCTTGTTTTGTGTTGTTTGTTGTTTTTCATATGCATTTTTCGTTTGTTAGAGTCCATGCATTAAAGATTTCTAAGTTTGGTGTCTTGCATGTTTTCTTTGCATCAAAATTTTTTCAAAATTGTGTTCTTGATGTTCATCATGATCTTCAAAGTGTTCTTGGTGTTCATCTTGACATTCATAGTGTTCTTGCATGCATCTTGTATTTTGATCCAAAATTTTCATGTTTTGGGTCATTTTTGTGTTTTTCTCTCTCATCATTAAAAATTCAAAAATAAAAAAAAAATATCTTTTCCTTATTTCCCTCCAAATTTTCGAAATTTTGGGTTGACTTGGTCAAAAATTTTTAAAAATTAGTTGTTTCTTACAAGTCAAGTCAAAATTTCAAATTTTAAAAATCTTATCTTTTCAAAATCTTTTTCAAAAATCATATCTTTTTCATTTTTTTCTATTTTTTTCGAAAATTTCAAAAACATTTTTTAAAACATTTTCAAAATTTTTTTCTTATCTTTACATCTAATTTTTCGAAAATTCACTAATAATTAATGTGATTGGTTCAAAAATTTGAAGTTTGTTGCTTTCTTGTTAAGAAAGGTTCAATTTTTAAGTTCTAGAATCTTATCTTGTAATTTCTTGTTAGTGAAGTAAATAATTTTAAAATTTTTGAATTAAATCTTTTTATCTTTTATTTATCTTTTTCAAAAATTTTATCTTTTCAAAATTTGATTTCAAATATCTATCTAACTTACTATCTTCTTATCTTTTTCAAATTTGATTTCAAATCTTTTTCAATCAACTAACTAACTTTTTGTTTGTTTCTTATCTTTTTCAAAACCACCTAACTACTTTTCCCTCTTCAATTTTCGAAAATATCTCACCCCTTTTTCAAAAATTCTTTTTAATTAATTAATTGTTTCATGTTTTAATTTTAATTACATTTTATCTCTAAATTTCGAAATTACTAACCCCTTTTTCAAAACTATTTTCGAAATCTCCCTCCTCTTTCTTCTTCTATTTAATTATTTAATTACTAACACTTCTCTCCACCTCTCTTCATCCAAAAATCCGAATCTCCTTCTTCTTCTTCTATCCCTTTCTTCTTCTACTAACACAAAGGAATCTCTATACTGTAACATAGAGGATCCTCTTTTTTTCTTGTTTTCTTCTCTTTCATATGAGCAGGAACAGGGAAAGGCACTCTTGTTGAAATTGATCCAAACCTGAAAAGACTCTGAAGAGAAAATTAAGAGAAGCTAAATTACAACAATCCAGAAGCAACCTTTTAGAAATTTTCGAACAAGAGAAGGAGATGGCAGCCGAAAATAATAATAATGCAAGGAGAATGCTTGGTGACTTCACAAAGCCAACGTCCAAGTTTGATGGAAGAAGCATCTCCATTCCTGCCATTGGAGCTAATAACTTTGAGCTTAAGCCTCAACTAGTTGCTTTAATGCAACAAAACTGCAAGTTTTATGGACTTCCATCTGAAGATCCTTATCAGTTTTTAACTGAGTTCTTGCAGATCTGTGAGACTGTAAAGACGAATGGAGTTGATCCTGAAGTCTACAAACTTATGCTTTTCCCTTTTGCTGTAAGAGACAGAGCTAGAATATGGTTGGACTCACAACCTAAGGATAGCCTGGACTCCTGGGATAAGCTGGTCACTGCCTTCTTGGATAAATTCTTTCCTCCTCAAAAGCTGAGCAAGCTGAGAGTGGATGTTCAAACCTTCAAACAAAAAGATGGTGAATCCCTCTATGAAGCTTGGGAAAGATACAAGCAGCTGACCAAAAGATGTCCATCTGACATATTTTCAGAATGGACCATATTAGATATATTCTATTATGGTCTCTCTGAATTTTTGAAAATGTCATTGGACCATTCTGCAGGTGGATCTATCCACCTGAAGAAAACGCCTGAAGAGGCTCAAGAACTCATTGACATGGTTGCAAATAACCAGTTCATGTACACTTCTGAGAGGAATTCCATGAACAATGGGATACCTCAGAAGAAAGGAGTTCTTGAAATTGATACTCTGAATGCCATATTGGCTCAGAACAAAGTGTTGACTCAACAGGTCAACATGATCTCTCAAAATCTGAATGGATGGCAACATGCATCCAACAGTACTAGAGAGGCGGCTTCTGAAGAAGCTTATGATCCTGAGAACCCTGCCATGGCAGAGGTTAATTACATGGGTGAACCTTATGGAAACACCTATAACTCATCATGGAGAAATCATCCAAATTTCTCATGGAAGGATCAACAAAAACCTCAACAAGGTTTTAACAATGGTGGACGCAATAGGCTGGGCAATAGCAAGCCATATCCATCATCTTCTCAGCAATAGACAGAGAATTCTGAACAAAACACTTCTAATTTAGCCAATGTAGTCTCTGATCTGTCAAAGGCCACCTTCAGTTTCATGAGTGAAACAAGATCCTCCATCAGAAATCTGGAGGCACAAGTGGGCCAGCTGAGTAAGAAAGTCATTGAAACTCCTCCCAGTACTCTCCCAAGCAATACAGAAGAGAATCCAAAAGGAGAGTGCAAAGCCATTGACATAGTCAATATGGCCGAATGCACAAGGGAGGAGGAGGACGAAAATCCTAGTGAGGAAGACCTCCTGGGACGTCCATCAAGCAAGAAGGAGTTTCCTATTGAGGATCCAAAGGAATCTGAGGCTCATATAGAGACCATAGAGATTCCATTAAATCTCCTTCTACCATTCATGAGCTCTGAAGACTATTCTTCCTCTGAAGAGGATGAAGATGTGACTGGAGAGCAAGTTGCTCAATACTTAGGAGCTATCATGAAGCTGAATGCCAAGTTATTTGGTAATGAGACTTGGGAAAGTGAACCTCCCTTGCTCATTAATGAACTGGATACTTGGATTCAGAAAATTCTACCTCAAAAGAGACAAGATCCAGGCAAGTTCTTATTACCTTGTACCATAGGCACCATGACCTTTGAAAAAGCTCTGTGTGATCTGGGGTCAGGGATAAATCTAATGCCACTCTCTGTAATGGAGAAGCTGGGGATCATTGAGGTACAACCTGCCTTGTTCTCATTACAACTGGCAGACAAGTCATTGAGACAAGCTTATGGAATAGTAGAGGACGTGTTAGTAAAGGTTGAAGGCCTTTACATCCCTGCTGATTTCATAATCCTAGACACTAGGAAGGAAGAGGATGAATGCATCATCCTAGGAAGACCTTTTCTAGCCACAGCAGAAGCTGTGATAGATGTCAACAGAGGAGAATTAGTCCTTCAATTGAATGGGGAATACCTTGTGTTTAAGGCACAACGCCATCCCTCTGTGACAAAAGAGAGTAAGCATGAAGAGCTTCTCTCAGTTCAGGGTCAAGAAGAGCCCTCACAGTCAGACTCTAAGTTTGGTGTTGTGAGGCCACAACCAAACTCTAAGTTTGGTGTTAAGATCCCATATCCAAACTCTAAGTTTGGTGTGGACAACTATACAACATTGACCTGATCACCTTGTGGCTCCATGAGAGCCACTGTCAAGCTATTGACATTAAAGAAGTGCTTGTTGGGAGGCAACCCAATTTTATTTATCTAATTTTTATTTTATTGTTATTTTGTGTTTTATTAGGTACATGATCATGAGGAGTCACAAAAAATCATAAAAATTAAAAACAGAATCAAAAACAGCAGAAGAAAAAATTTTCACCCTGGAGGACGCACAGGCTGGCGTTCAACGCCAGTAAGGTGCATCTGGCTGGCGTTCAACGCCAGAACAGAGCACCATTCTGGCGCTGAACGCCAGAAACAAGCAACATTCTGGCACTGAACGCCAGGAATGTGCCCAGAGAGGAAAAAACTGGCGCTGAACGCCAGTAACAAGCATGAAACTGGCGTTCAACGCCAGAAACATGCTTTACATGGGCGTTGAACGCCCAAAATGTGCACCAATGGGCGTTTAAACGCCAGAATGATGTGTCAAGGCATTTTACATGCCTATTTGGTGCAGGGATGGAATTCCTTGACACCTCAGGACCTGTGGACCTCACAGGATCCCCACCTACCTCGCCCTCTCTCTCTCCATTCATGGTCATCCCTTCTGTTCTTCATTCACCACTCACATCCTTCCACTCTTCCCCATGAACCCCACCTACCTTCAAAAGTTCAAAACTCTTTACCACCCAAATCCACCCATATATCCGAATACACACATCCCTCCATCTCCTCCATCTCTTCTTCTTCTTCTTCATCTTTTCTTTCTTCTCTTGCTCGAGGGCGAGCAATTTTCTAAGTTTGGTGTGGTAAAAGCATAGCTTTTTGCCTTTCCATAACCATTAATGGCACCTAAGGCCAGAGACATTCAAAAAAAAAAAAAAGAAGACAAAAGCTTCCACCTCTGAGTCCTAGGAGATGGAAAGACTCATATAAAGCCGTCATAGCTCAGTAGTAGAACATGTGGCTGCAAATCAAGAGATCCCTGAGATACCTCAGGGGATAAGTTATCCTCCACACAAATATTGGAAGCAACTAAGGGTGGAACATCATGAGCACTCCATCATTCTCCAAGAAATAAGAGAAGATCAAAGAGCAATGAGGGAGGAGCAACAAAGGCAAGGAAGGGACATAGAAGAGCTTAAGAACATCATTGGTCCTTCAAGAAGGCGCCACCCTCACTCAGGTGGATTCATTCCTTGTTCTTATTTCTTTCTGCTTTTGGTTTTTATGCTGTGTTTATCTATGTTTTGTGTCTCTACTTCATGATCATTAGTAGTTAGTAACTATGTCTTAAAGTTATGAATAAAATCCATGAATCCTTCACCTCTCTTAAATGAAAAATATTTTAATTCAAAAGAACAAGAAGTACATGAATTTCGAATTTATCCTTGAATTTAATTTAATTATATTGATGTGGTGACAATACTTTTTGTTTTCTGAATGAATGCTTAAACAGTGCATATATCTTTTGATCTTGTTGTTTATGAATGTTAAAATTGTTGGCTCTTGAAAGAATGATGAACAAAGAGAAATGTTATTGAGGATCTGAAAAATCATGAAATTGATTCTTGAAGCAAGAAAAAGCAGTGAAAAAAAAAATGGCGAAAAAAAATAGAAAAAAAAAGAAAAAAAAAAAGAGAAGGAGCAATAGAAAAAGCCACGAGCCCTTAAAACCAAAAGGCAAGGGTGAAAAGGATCCAAGGCTTTGAGCATCAATGGATAGGAGGGCCCAAGGAAATTAAATCTAGGCCTAAGCGGCTAAATCAAGCTGTCCCTAACCATGTGCTTGTGTCATGAAGGTCCAAGTAAAAAGCTTGAGACTGGGTGGTTAAAGTCGTGATCCAAAGCAAAAGAGTGTGCTTAAGAGCTCTGGACACCACTAACTGGGGACTCTAGCAAAGCTGAGTCACAATCTGGAAAGGTTCACCCAGTTATGTGTCTGTGGCATTTATGTATCCGGTGGTAATACTGGAAAACAAAGTGCTTAGGGCCACAGCCAAGACTCATAAGTAGCTGTGTTCAAGAATCAACATGCTTAACTAGGAAAATCAATAACACTATCCGAAATTCTAAGTTCCTAGAGAAGCCAATCATTCAGAACTTCAAAGGAAGAAGTGAGATGCCAAAACTGTTCAGAAGCAAAAAGCTACAAGTCCCGCTCATCTAATTATAATTAATATTCATTGATATTTTGGAATTTATAGTATATTCTCTTCTTTTTATCCTCTTTGATTTTCAGTTGCTTGGGGACAAGCAACAATTTAAGTTTGGTGTTGTGATGAGCGGATAATTTATACGCTTTTTGGCATTGCTTTTAGGTAGTTTTTAGTAAGTTCAAGCTACTTTTAGGGATATTTTCATTAGTTTTTATGTTAAATTCACATTTTTGGACTTTACTATGAGTTTGTGTGTTTTTCTGTGATTTCAGGTAAATTCTGACTGAAATTGAGGGACTTGAGCAAAACTCTGAAAAAGGCTGACAAAAGGACTGCTGATGCTGTTGGAATCTGACCTCCCTGCACTCGAAATGGATTTTCTGGAGCTACAGAACTCCAAATGGCGCGCTCTTAACGGCGTTGGAAAGTAGACATCTAGGGCTTTCCAGAAATATATAATAGTCCATACTTTATTCGGAAATTGACGACGTAACTTGGCGTTGAACGCCAAGTTCATGCTACTGTCTGGAGTTAAACGCTAGAAAAACGTCATGATCCGGAGTTGAACGCCCAAAACACGTCATAACTCGGAGTTCAACTCCAAGAGAAGCCTCAGCTCGTGGATTGATCAAGCTCAGCCCAAACATACACCAAGTGGGCCCCGGAAGTGGATTTATGCATCAATTACTTACTCATGTAAACCCTAGGAGCTAGTTTATTATAAATAGAACATTTAACTAATGTATTTGACATCTTTTGATCACTTTAGATCTGAAGAGCATCTTTGAACGCATAGTTCTTAGACCATGGGGGCTGGCCATTCGGCCATGCCTGAACCTTTTACTTATGTATTTTCAACGGTGGAGTTTCTGCACACCATAGATTAAGGGTGTGGAGCTCTGCTGTACCTCAAGTATTAATGCAATTCTATTTTCTTTTATTCAAATCTCTCTTATTCTTATTCCAAGATATTCATTCGCACCCAAGAACATGATGAATGTGATGATTATATGACCCTCATTATCATTCTCACTTATGAACGCGCGTGATTGACAACCACTTCCGTTCTACATGCAACAGAGCTTGAATGTGTATCTCTTAGATTCCCCAACAAGAATCTTCGTGGTATAAGCTAGATAGATGGCGGCATTTATGAGGATCCGGAAAGTCTCACCTTGTCTGTGGTATTCCGAGTAGGATCCTGGGAATCCGGAAAGTCTAACCTTGTCTGTGGTATTCCGAGTAGGATTCCGGTAATGAATGACTGTGACGTGCTTCAGACTCGCAAGTGCTGGGCGTTAGTGACAGACGCAAAAGAATCAAGGGATTCTATTCCAGTAGGCGCGGGAACCAACCAGTGATTAGCCGTGCTGTGACAGAGCGCGTGAGCGTAGTTTTTACTGCGATGATGGGATGTAGCCTTCGGCCAGGTGATGCCTCCAGACGATTAGCCATGCGAGTGACAGCCGCAGAGGACCATTTTCCCGAGAGGATTGAAAGTAGCCATCGTCGAACGGTGAACCCCTATACACAGCTTGCCATGGAAAGGAATAAGAAGGATTGAGTTGAAGCAGTAGGAGAGCAGGCGTCCTTGAGCCATACAGTATCCCCATATGCTTATCTGAAATTCCCACCAATGAATCTGCATAAGTATTTCTATCCCTTTTAATTCTTCTATTTTCTTATTTCTATTTTCGAAACCATAAACCAATTTAATCTGCCTAACTGAGATTTACAAGGTGACCATAGCTTGCTTCATACCAACAATCTCTGTGGGATCGACCCTTACTCGCGTAAGGTTTATTACTTGGACGACCCAGTACACTTGCTGGTCAGTTGAACGGAGTTGTGAAAACAACCGATGCCATAATAATGATTTCATACAAATACAAAGAACATGAATCACAATTTCGTCCACCAATTACAATGAAGGCTTGCATCAAGGATGGGATAATCAAAGATGGGAGGAGCCACAAGGATTTGATCAACCCTCTTGGCAACAACCCCCTCCAATGTACTATGAGCAACAACTATTCCATGATGCATAACAAGACAATGGTTATGGTGGACCTCTTTATGACAATCGACAACCCTCACCATATGCCTATGAAACCCCTCCTCAATATAGTTTTGAACCACCGTACTCACAAGCCCCATGTTACCAAACACCCAATATGACCCTAATCATTACCCACTATACCAAACACCATATAAACCATATAAACCATATATAGAACCACCCAAATTCCAACACAATTACCCCCAAGAACCACCACCTTAATATACACCATCTCCATATCTTTATCAAGAAGAACCACCTTCGTATTATGAGCCCTTTCTTCCAACAAATGAAAATCCTCCTATCCACCCCAAGCTTCCATAGATGATACCTTTAGTGTTATTCGCCAAGGGCGAAGAGAGCTTTAAACCACACTTACCTCTACTCTCACTGGTCTCACCTCTATTCTCTAAGCTCTTATATCCCGTGTGGATCTACCCTCTACCTCCAATACTCAACCCTCAAGCTCTATTGCACTTTCTTTTCAACCACATAATGATCTCTCCATCCCACCACCACCCTCCATGAAAGAACATCCATATCCATCAATCCAAGAGCAACATGATCCCAATTATGCTAGTAACATGGAACAAGAGAGAAGGGATCATCTTAGGGACTTAATAGATCAGATTCACGTATCCATACTTCAAGAGAAGAAAGAGGAAGCCCAAAAGGTGTAGGTAGTATAGACCCTTGAAGATGAAGGAATAGTTAAAGATGTAGGGGAGGTTGAACAAGAGGGAAGTTCCATCATTGAAGACAACTCTACACTAAGTGACATTAAAGATCTTGTTGAAAATTCTTCCATCAGATGTGAAATCAATGTTGAGGAGAAATATACACACCCTCCAACACATGACTTGATCAATGAGAAAGAGTTGGAAGAAGTTAACAAGAAAGTAGGAATTGAAGAAAGTTGTCAAGAGGTGGAAGACATTAAGGAGAAGTTTGATTTTGTACTAGAGCAAGTGGAGAAAGCCAAAATTATCGAAGAGGAAGAAGTGGTTGAAGACTTAGGAGATGTTGAGAGTCCATGGGAACCTCAAGTCATAGAGCCTCCTTCCAAGAAGTTTGAAATTGATGTTGAGGAAGGTGTACAACCTTTAAAGCATATCATGGTTGAAGATTTTGAAGAGGTTGATCAAGAGATGGATTCAATAATTGATGAATTTCTTACTAAAATTGATTCATCCCCTATTGGACTTGAAAAAGAGGTTAAGGAAGAAGGTGCACAACTTCCAAGGTATATTCCTTATGAAGAACTAGATGGAATAGATCAAGAGGTAAGTTTCGTTGGTGACGATGATCACGAATCAAGTCCTCTTAGTGATGAATTTGCATATATAACTGAACCCCTTGAGTTTGAAGAACCTTCTCCCGATGAAATTGAAAGCAACATTGAGGTGGAGGTCCTTCGAAAAGGTTGGATGGGAGTTGAATATGCTTTCTCAAGATCGTTGGAGACTTCTCTGCCTAGGTTACCATCTACTCCTACATTTGAGTGGGTAAAACTTATCTTTGTTAGCTTTACTATCCCACTTGAGTATGGTATGCTTAAAACGGATGGCCAACTTAGGAGGCCTTGTGGCATTAAGCGTAAGAGAATGATGTTTAGTGGTTGGAGTTGCAAATCAAAACTCATCAAGGTTGAGATTTCAAGAGCTAGATGTAAGGGTTGGACTAGTGATCAATTGGTTGGATCTAGGAGAAGAGTTTGGTACTTCATGGAGAATTCGAATTGCTTACCACCCGGTTGGAACAATGATGATCCACTTAAAGACGGGTGTAGAAATAAGATTTGAGATCCCGGCATACAAGAGAATCAACTTTGGGAGCTCAAAACTTGTGAAGAACTTCATCAAGGCTTGGTGATTTCACTTGGAAATTTTGAAGCTTATTGGAAGTCTAAGCATTGGTGGAAGTTTCAAGATGAGTTCAAGCACAAGCCACCATGACAAGGAGCTCACCAAATGTCCAACTTAAGGACTTTAACTAAAAGTGCTAGGTGGGAGACACCCCACTATAGTAAATTCTTCCTATCTTATCTTTTATTTATATTGGTAATAAGTTGAATTTTCCATTTTAGTTGGGTTTATTTGGTTTAAGTTCTGGTTTTGCTTGTTTAATAATGTTTGACATTACTTTGATAGCTTATTAGCTTCTTATATATTAAAAAAAAAAGAGGGGAAGCTCACGCGTGCGCGTCGCTGATGCGCACGCGTTATAATAAATGTTTCTCTCTAGTGCATTTTCCCGAGAGTTGGGTTGGAACCGTGCGAGTGAGGTGCTAGAGACACAACCCAACCCACGCGTGCGCATTGCTGACGCGTACGATGCATACTTTTCTCTTTCACGCTCGAGCATGATCCACGCGTATGCGTGGATTTAAACTCATTAACCCATGACGCTAGAATCCGAACCCATTTGAGTACCCTTTCTCTTATCCCTCCATCAACCATTGAAGCTCCCCCAGTACCTTCCATAGCCACCGCCGGCGACCCCTACATTGCCGCCGGCCACCCCTTTCTCTCCCCTTTTCTTCTTTTCCTTCTTCTCTGCTCTCTTCCCCCTTTCACCGTCTCTTCTCCTCATACCTCCATTACCACCACCATCGACCTCCATCAATCACCACCGCCCATACCGTGTGGCGACCCCGAACCGCCGCCGACCACCCTTTCTCTTCCCTTTTCTCCTTTCCTCTTCCTCTTCTCTCACCTCTATCTTCTCTGCTACCCTGCTCTACCTCAACCGCCGTGGCCAGCCACTGCGCCCCTGTGAAGCCGCTGCCTCTGGGCCAGCATTGCTTTGCCCCGCCTTTCTCCCATGTCCAACCCCATTTCTGTTATGCTTCTTCCCAGGTCCCAGTTCACCGTTTTTATTACTATTTCTATTTTTAATTAACTTTTCATTAATTTCGATGTTAGTATTAGTTGTTAATTAAGTTGCTGTTTGATTAGGTTAGCTTAGTTGATTTAGGTGGTTAGATGACTTGAATTGGTTAGTGGATTTAGGTCTGTTTAATTTCTACTGCGTGTTTTAATTTTCTTCGAATGAATTTATGCTGTGTGTTTGGAATGAATTGTATTTTTCCCTGAATGTTACCCTGTATGATGATAACTTTGATGAATTTTTGAGTTTGAGCTATCACCGCTGCTGCATTCTTGTAACAGTGGATCTATTTCTGAATGTGATATGTGCTCAATGTGTGAGTTAAAACTGTTATTGCTGCTGAGTTCTTGTTTCAATGTAACCTTCATTGTTGGATTCAGCTGGGTGTAATTGTTTAAATTCATATTCCTTACTTGTAATTGGTTGTTGGATTCAACAAATAGAATACTACCTGAATCCATTACTTTTGTTCATTGTGCTGTTTTGGTGTTGTATTTTAAGCCATCATTTTGATTCATTGTTCAGCAAAGCATGCTACTTATTGCTTTATTGGTTATGGCTTAATTTTGCATTGCTATCTGCTGCTGTATGTTGGCTTATTTGTTTATTTCATATGAATTCACATGTGATTTTTGTGTGTTTAGTTGTTGATACATTTATATGAAACTTGGTTTCGTGGATTGAAATTGGCTGATCTGTTTCAATATGCACCTTACTTCATATGATATACTGGTTACTGATTTTGTCTAAATTGTTTTGAATTCATATGGGATGAGTTACTGCTTGTTTATATCCGGGAACGTCCATTTTACTGTCAGAATGCTGCCCAAATTTTTTCCAAAAACTGTTTTACTCTTACCTTCCACTCATGAATTGACTTTAGTACTTTTGAATCGTAATTTATTTGGTTTAAACCAAACCCAATTCATGAGGTGATGGGTTCGCATTTCCGTGCCTTTTGGTTCCTTTTTCACTTGAACTTCTTTTATTAAGAACTACATTACCATGCCACTAATTTTAACCCACTTTTCAAACTTTAGAGGTGGCGCCGAACTTCACATTAGGCACCAATCATGCATACAAAATTAGTGTTGCTCACTGGATGGGTGGCGCCTAACTTGGCTCCATCAAGTTAGGTGCCACATGAAGCATTCTTGGAAGGTTTGCCACTGCCTGGTCCACGCTTAACTCCACCATTCTCAAGTTAGGCGCTAGGCTTATTTCACACATGAAGTTAGGCACCATGATCTTCAAGTTAGGCGCCAAGTTAGAAGTCCAGCGTAAAGTTAGGCGCCACAATCATGAAGTTAGACGCTGTGAGTAGAAGGTTGTGACTCCGAAAGTGAGATTTCCACTTCAACCGGATGAATATCCAGAAATTTAATTTTAGATTCAGAGGAGAGGATGGCAATTTCTGTGCAACTCACACGCTGAGGTTGGATAATTGATGGTCCAAGAATTTTATGGCAATCTTTTGGTCACTTACAAGGATGTTGAGGGGGTTAATGAAAAGAATTATCAAAGTTTTATGAGAAGAAAGGTCATTGATTTCAGTCCGAGAAGCATCCGACATACACTCCATCTACCACCTCCAGATCATACATCTGATTGTTACAGTGAGAGGATACATAGAGATCAGGAACTGGACCAAGTCATTGAAGAAATATGCATTCCTAGTTCTCAGTGGAGAATAAGTGCAGAGGGGAAGCCGAACCAACTAAAGAGCACTAATCTTCTTCCTATAGCTAGGGGATGGTTAGACTTCATCCGAAGGTCTATCATGCCAACTAGCAACTGATCCTAATGCACCATGGTCCGGGCTGTCATGATTCACTATATCATGAAAGGAAAAGTGATGGAGGTAGAGGACATTATTCCAAAACAGATATACAACATTGCCTCAAATCCTCTTAAGAAGGCTAGGCTTGGTTTTCCACATCTGATTTACCGCCTGTGTGAAGCGGCAAGGGTAAAGGTGGATAGTGAATTTTCCATTCTTGTTGAGAGGCCAATTACCAAGAAGACCATGGAGCATCTAAGGGAACATCACAGGGTCCCTAGAGAAGATCATGTTGAGGAAGAAGCTCAACCGGACCAGCCTCTATTACCTCAGAGACATTACTTCCCACCTCACGAGTACTGGCAGCAACTTACTTCCTCCATTGAGCAGATGAAAATCACACAGGATAGCCGCTGGCAGCAGCTCAATGAATCCATGCAGCAGATGAGGGTGACATAGTGTGGTATTTTATAAACCACAGACTAACCGGCAAGTGCACCGGGTCGTACCAAGTAATACCTTACGTGAGTAAGGGTCGATCCCACGAGGATTGATGGATTAAGCAATAATAGTATTTGATAGGCTTAGTTAGGCAAGCAGAAAATAGTGTTTAGATGTTCAAAAAGCATTAAAGAATAAAAAAGAGTTTGAAGAGACACGTGAATAAGTGAATAAATTGGGAATAAAATATGGAGAAGATAGTTAAGGTTTCAGAGTTATGTATTTTTTCGGATTAACTTTTCTTTCTAACTAATTTATTATGCAGGATTTAATTTATGGCTAACTATATGTGACTAGATCCTAATTCCTTAGACCTTTCTAGCCTCCTCTAAAATTCATTAACTGCCAATTCCTTGGTCAATTAATTCCAATTAGAAGATGAAGTTCAAATTTCAGTTTATATGCCACAAAAATTCTAATTACCCAAAAATAAGAGGATTATATGTCACGTATCCAGTTAAATTCAAATAATTAAAATTTAGGAGAAATTGTTTTCAAGCTGCTGTTCAAGTAAAGAGCTTTTCCAAGTTTTACAAGAACTCAAATAGAAAAGAGGGTCATACTTCCGTTCCACCCAAATTCATAAAATAAAGAGAGAAAATAATTCTTAAATTATAAATCCAAACATGAATTAAAATAGAAAAAGCAATAAAATCAATTCATACAAATAGACAGAGCTCCTAACCTTAACAATGAAGGATTAGTTGCTCATGGAATGCGGAATGTAAATTTGTATAGAATTGGAATAGAATTCCCTAATGGAATCTCTTCTAATGGAAGAGAAGTCTCTCCTTTTTATAACTAATCTTCATTAATTTAAAATCTAATATCTAAAATTAAGATAATATCTTTTCCTAAATTCAAATTCAAATTTGAATTTAAATCAAAATTAATTATAACAATCATCAGGTCTTCAATTGATGGATGGGGACCACTTGATTCATTCACTCTGCAACTTCTGATCTGTACTTCCTGGGCTGAAAACTGGGTCAAAAGCAGCCCAGAAATCGCCCACAGCATTTTTCTACATTTTCTACACGTGGCACATGTCATGCGTACGCGTCAATGGCCTTTTTTTGCGAGTCACGCGGACGCGTCGGTCACGCACACGTGTCACTGAGCAAATCTTCAAATCACGCGTACGCGTCAGTCACGCGCACGCGTCGCCATGGAAAGCTCCAAATCACGTGTACGCGTCGCTCCTCGCTGCCATCTCCTTTATTTTTTGTGCTGCAGAAACTCCATCAAATTCCACCGAATGCTACCTAAAATAAACAAAATTGCAAAAGACTCAAAGTAGCATCCATATTGGCTAAAAGATAATTAATTCTTTATTAAACTCAACAATTTAGATGCAAATTCACTAGGAAAATATAGAAAAGATGCTCACGCATCACAACACCAAACTTAAACTGTTGCTTGTCCTCAAGCAACCAAAACTAATATAAGCTTAGGATGTGAATTTGCATGAGAATGAGAGTTCAATTAAGCTCATGTCTCTTCTTATAGTAGGGTTTACAACTGCAATCCTGAATAGTTTTGGCATTTCACTTTATCCTTTGAAGTTCAGAATGATTAGAATCCATAGGAACTCAGAATTCAGATAGTATTATTGATTCTCCTAGTTCAGTATGTTGATTCTTGAATATAGCTACTTTATGAGTCTTGGCCGTGACCCTAAGCATTTTGTTTTCTAGTATTACCACCGGATACATAAATGCCACAGACACATGACTGGGTGAACCTTTTCAGATTGTGACTCAGCTTTGCTAGAGTCCCCAGTTAGAGGTGTCCAGAGTTCTTAAGCACACTCTTTTGCTTTGGATCACGACTTTAACCGCTCAGTCTCAAGCTTTTCACTTGACACCTTCATGCCACAAGCACATGGTTAAGGACAACTTGATTTAGCCGCTTAGGCTAGGATTTTATTCCTTTGGGCCCTCCTATCCATTAATGCTCAAAGTCTTGGATCCTTTTTACCCTTTGCCTTTTAGTTTAAAGGGTTATTGTCTTTTTCTGCTTGCTTTTTTTTTTCTCTCTTTTTTTTGCAAGCTTCGTGTTTTTCACTACTTTTTCTTGCTTCAAGAATCAATTTTATGATTTTTCAGATTATCAATAACATTTCTCTTTTTTTTCATTATTCTTTTAAGAGCCAACAATTTTAACATTCATAAACTTCACTATCAAAAATATGCACTGTTCATGCCATGCATTCAGAATTACAGAAAATACCACCACATTTAAGTAAATAAGACTACTTTTAAAATTAACTCAATTTCTAATGCAATACATCACTTCTGTATTTTTTATTTGAATTCAAGCTCAATGAGTAATACATGAGACATCTTTTTAGAATTAAATCAATTAAGAAAAAAGCTAAAATAGTCCTAGGATTCTAACTAATAAAGGATCATGCAACAAACAAAGCAAAATAGCAGAAAATCGAAACGTAACATAGAAAAAGAGGGGAGGAATAAAAAATGAAAGGAACTCAACCACCTTAGTTATCCTAGCGGTTGCTTTATTCTTTAGGTTGTGCTCCTCTGTGAAGATGATTCGCCTCCCTTTTGGTGCCATAGGAATAAATAGAAAAGCTTTAAGCGAAGCGTCAACACCAAACTTAAATGTTTGCTTGTCCTCAAGCAAAGAAAATCTGAAAACAAAAACAAATAATAAGATGAAAGAAGAATAAAAGGATAAAAGAACAAGAGAGAATTAGGATTGGGAGAGAGAGAAAGAAAATTAAAATTGGGCGGCGAACTAGTATAATTGTGCGGCGCATGCAACGCGTACGCGTGCAGCAGCCGTACGCGTGGGGAGAAAAAATTTTTTAATGACACATAAGCGTCAGACGCGCGTTCGCGTGCCCTGGGTTTTGCGCAATTCGCGCGAAGCCAGCCACGTGCACGCATAACTCTCTATTCGCGTGGCTTGGGCACCAATATTTTCATACCAGACGTGCACGTCATGCACGCGCACGCGTGGATGACCATTTGTGCAAATGACACGCACGCGTCAGGGACGCGTATGCGTGGTCAAATTTGTGCCTCTAGCACACTTCCAGCCCCAAACCAGCACATCTCTCTGACCAAACACATATTTAAGCCGTTTTTTAAAGTCACGCGTACGCATCGATGACACGCACGCGTGGAATGCCAAAATCACCAATGACACCCATGCGTGGGGTACGCGTACGCGTGGGCTTGTTTGTGCGAAAGGCTTCATTCTGGCGCCACTACCGCGCAACTCTTTGGTCATTTTTATTTTTTACGCACACCCATCTGACGCGTACGCGTCAGCGACGCTTGCGCGTCGGGTGCTCTCTCTCTTTTTTTTTTCCGGTTCCTGTTCTAAAATAACTGCATGATCAGAAAATTAGTAAGAACTCAATAAAAATCAAATAAGTAAGAAAACTACTACTACGAAAAATAACTAAGAATGAAAAGGAACGATCATACCACGGTGGATTGTCTCCCACCAAGCACTTTTAGTTAAAGTCCTTAAGTTGGACATGTGGTGAGCTCCTTGTCATGGTGGCTTGTGCTTGTACTGATCCAGGAATCTCCACCAATGTTTGTAATTCCAATGGCTACTGGGATCCCAAACTAGGCGCCTAACGCCTTTGAGCAAGTTGAAGCAAGTGACAAGGCCCCAATAGTGTTAATTGTGGGAATGAATCCTAGGGTCTCAAACCTTGCTCTTACATCCGTCTTCTTGTGGATCACCATTGTTCCCACCGGGTGGCAAGCGATCTAAATTCTCACAGAGACATCTAAACAACCTTCTAGACCCATTCAATTTAGCTCTACACCAATCCTTGCACTTCAATTTGGAGCATGCAACCATATTGAACCTTGCTTGACAACTCTTTCCACTAATCATCTTCCTCTTACTCTTAATGCCACAAAGAGCTCTAAGTTGACCATCCGTCTCCAGTAGCCCATATTCAAGTGAAAAGTAAAGGTTAAGGATAGGAAATTTACCCACTTGAATGTTGTATTGGATGGTGATGGCTTTGGAAGAGGTCTTGCAAGCTCCACTCCCTTGTGTTCTTCTTTGAATTCTTCTACCTCTTTGTAAGCTTCCTCAATTTCAACATCTTCCTCTTGGTAGCTTTTTTCTAATTCAATCTCTTCTTCATTGCTTACCAAGGGCATGGGAGGTTGTGCATCTTCCTCTTCTTCCATATGTGAGGGTGGAAAGTTCTCTAATTCACTGGAGTATAAACTCCTTTGATTGGTTTCCTCACTTTCTTCCATAGGATCTTGCATTGTATCTCTTGGGAAGAAATTTGCTTGTTCCCCTTACTGGTTCTTGATCATCGTCTGCACATAATTCTCTACATTTTTTACACTCGTCTTTATATCATGTAGGAATTCTTTCATGAGGAGCTCAAGATCTGATGGTTTTTGAGATGAATAAGGAGATGATGCCTCTTGAATGAATAAGAAGGAGATGATGGTTCTTGGTATGAATAAGGAGATGGTGGCTCTTGGTATAGGTAGAAAGATGATGGTTCTTGATATGGATAAAGAGGTGGTGGTTCTTGGTATGGATATGGAGATGGTGGTTCCTGATATGAATATGGAGATGGTGGCTCTAGATAGTTGGAACATGGAGCGTTGAAGTTTCTTTGGTTTTGACTTTGCCAACCAAAATTTGGATAGTTCCTCCATCCACCATAATATGAATCACTATTTAGGTGTGAGTAGTAACCCATGTGATCTCTCTCCATTATTTTTCCTTAACACAAAACACCAAAAAGGAGATAACAGAGGGTAAGAGAAAAGACCAAACGGTGAATTCAAGCATCCAAATGGTGAAGGAGGAGATGGAAACAGAAATCGCACCTGCGATATGACCGTCGGCTGCGGTGGTGCCGGCGCTCCGAGGGAACCCTGCCTGGTGTGTTAATAGAATCTGTTGCGGTGGTGGCTGGGATTTTTGTCAGCCGGAGGGTTGCCAGGGCACCGGAGGAGACGCGTTGGGAATAGAGGAATCAGACATCACCGGGATACAGAGGAACAAGGGGCACAATTTGAGGCAACGGTGGTGTATGCGGTAGACTGTGGCGTTGTTGGTAGAAGATAATATGAACGTCGGAATTTTTTGTCGGGGGTGGTGGTTGCAATGGCACAGATTTGGCTGCGGCGGCGAGAGATAATATACTGGAGACTGGGAGGAAATGAAGGTAATAGGAGTAACCTTCTGTAGTGGGAATGGCTTAAACTACAAATCTTAATTTCTCAAATTTTAAAATTTCATAATTAGATAATTAATTTGAAAATATGAATTTTAATTATAATTGACTTTCCAATTTTAAATTATTGTTCACATTGTTTATTCAAGTCATTATTTTTCTAAACTGGGATCTTGATACAAGTTCGATTAGATATCCTATCGAAAAATACTAAAAATCGAGTGAAACAATTATAAAATATAAATACCTATTACTAATTCATTATTTAACTAATCCTGATATTTATTTTTGTACATTTTATTCTGGTGATAGTACATTTTAGTCTTTTTTTATTTTTTTTGGGCAGGTAGATTACACAATCCCTAATCCTACTTTAGTCTTTATACAAGTTTCAGAGCTTCATCGATTGAAATTGGCACGTTACCCGGCCCATTACACAATTCCTTCTAAGAGAATAATGTAACAAGCAAGCACTTCTTCTAATGGTAATAATCAATGGCCATTATCTTTTCGGTATATTAACTGAATTTTAAATCTTTCAAGAATACAATTTTCCTTTCATCACTCACATCTACCTCACATCTCTCTCTCTCTCTCTCTCTTTCTCTGGATTGAAAAAAAGAACAACATACAACATCAATAATTATCCGAAAAAAGAAGAAAGGAGGATGATGATGAATCCAAGCGACTTGCAGCGGTTTGCGGTGTCAAATCGATTCACAAGGTTCCCGAAATCGTTCTCCCTGCGGAAGAAGGTGCCATGGTGGTACAAAATACTAGACCCACGGTCAAGATTCATCGCAAGATGGAACCGGACCTTCCTTTATGCGTGCATTGTGGCACTGTTCCTTGACCCTCTCTACTTCTACTATCCCATAACGGGTGACAAGGCTTGCATGCAAACCGATTGGTACCTGGGCGTCGTCGTCACCTTCGCCAGAACCGTGGCCGATCTTTTCTTCCTCTTCCACATGGTCCTCAAATTCAGGACGGCCTACGTTAACCCTCTCACTCGTGTTTATGGCCACAAGGAGCTCGTCACGGATCCCCACCTCATTGCCAAAAGGTACCTCAAGCATGATTTCATCATCGATCTACTTGCCACCCTTCCTTTGCCTCAGGTACGCATTATGCACTCAATCAATGTCAATCCATTACTTTCTACATCAAAATAATGAAGTGTGAGTGCAGATTGTGATTTGGTTCGTGATTCCGGCAGTGAAAGGGTCAACTGTAGCACAAGGAAATCACACAATATCCCTGATTGTCCTCATTCAGTATGTTCCCCGATTGTTTCAGATTTTTCCTCTTCAACGTCGAATCTTAAAGACTAGTGGGCTTATAACCAAAACTGCATTGGCTGGGGCTGTGTACAATCTTTGTTTCTACATGTTGGCCAGCCATGTAATGATCATGCATTCATTCACATTCATACTTCAAATTTGAAACCTATCACATAATCACTTACATATTATAATAAGCAAGGATTTCAAGATTATGGTTACGCTCACATGCATACATTTTACTCAGTGGTTATAATAATTAATTAGAGAAATAAGAGGAATGAGAAAGGGATTCATAAATGAATAGGGTTATATTGTTGTCAGTGCAGGTTTTGGGAGCATCATGGTATGTGTCATCGATCCAAAGACAATTTGAGTGTTGGAGAATAACTTGTAGGAGGGAGATGAATAGAACACACTCTCCATCTTGCAAACCAGCGTATCTTGATTGCAATCTTTTGGATGATCCAGCAAGACAAGCATGGTTTAAGAGAACCAGTGTGCTTGCTGACTGTGATGCTCTCAATGACAAGAATGACTTTCAATTTGGAATGTTTTCTGATGCTTTCACCGACCATGTTTCTTCCTCCACCTTTTCTCAAAAGTATTTTTATTGCCTTTGGTGGGGCCTCAAAAATTTAACGTACGCCATCCATATTTCTCTATTTCTCAATCCCAAATTACTTGTTTTAGTTCTTCGGATATAATGAGTTTGGCTTGGATTTTTTGAGGAGAAAAGTATTTTTAATTAGAAAATTTAGTTTTATAAAATTTTAAATAATTTAATTTTAATATTTGCATAATTCAATTATATCGGTTGAATGATCATTTATATAGTAAATATAAAAAGTAGATATTTTTAGTAACATATAATTATGTAATTAAATTTATGTGTAAAATTATTTTATAATTTATATTGTATGTTAAACTTAAATTTAATTTTTTTTAAAAAATAAAATTATTTCGTGTATGACATTATCTTTCATTTATTATCATCAGTACTTTACTTTACCATTAAAATTAGACTTTAAATTTTAAAGAATAATACATTCTTTATTTTTCCAAGAGCACATTAGCATTCATAATTTTGAAATTATTTTTTTAAAAAATACATTTCATAAAAATTGTAAAAAAAAAATGGAAACTCAGATGCAATTGACTTCACATAAAGTTGATATTTAAGAGTCGTTAAATAATTTGATTGATTTGACTAAATTTTTATTTAACTACTCTCAGATATCAAGTTCACATAAAATCGCCTTCAACTGAGTTTTCAGAAAAGAAAAAACCAAAACTAGTTCGTGTGTTACTATATATTTCATGTATTAGCATGAGCACTTCACCTTTTAAGGTTCTCTAATGGTGTTTTCAACTCTACCATTTGATGTACAGATCTTATGCTCAAGGTCTTAATACGAGCACTTACGTTGGTGAAACCGTATTTTCAAGTTTCATTTGCATCGCAGGTTCAATCCTCTTTGCGCATCTCATTGGTAATATGCAGGTATTAATCAAATAATAAGTACATAATAATAACTGATGAATGATGATGCCAGTTTTTTATTTTTTTTTCAACGATAGTCATTAAAATTAACAATTACATGTTTTTTGCTATTATTAAAAAGAATTATCTGCAATCTTCAACTGCAAGACTTGAAGAATGGAGACTGAAACAAAAGGATACAGAAGAGTGGATGAATCACAGGCAACTTCCACCGGAACTTCAACAACGCATTCGCAGGTTTGTTCAATATAAATGGCTTGCCACAAGAGGCGTAGATGAAGAAGCAATTTTGCGTGATTTGCCTATTGATCTTCGACGCCAGATTCAAAGGCATCTTTGTCTTGACATTGTTCGTCGGGTAAGTCTCCCTTTTATACCGCTTTCGCTTCAAAAATCAAAATATATATTTTGGTCATCCCTTTGCTATAACGAAATTCATATTATCTTTACCTAAAGTTAATAGTTGAAAATGTTAGATAATTAAATATATTTAATTAAATTATTATTTAATAATTTTTAATTATTAACATTATATAAAAATAAACTATATCTAAATTTTTACTATTTACTAATTATTAAGAGATATAATTAAGAAGTCAAGGAGTTATGCTTCGAAATAACCTATGAAATTCCTTTTGTGAACTAAAATATTTTTCAAAATTCTATTTATGTTAATTACGTTTTGAAATTAACAAAGAATACTAAATTAGTCTCTAAAAACATAATAAATTATTTTTATTAATATCTAAGACATAATTTATGCAATTAAGATTTTAAAACCTATTTTAGTACCAGCTACAAATTTGATAGACCGTTTTAAAATTTAACTTCATAATCAATAGATCTAAGTAAGAAAGTTGGCATTTATTTATTTATTTATTTAAACATGAATGGAGAAAGGTTTTGGCCAGCAACATCTTTTAAAATGAAAGAATTTTATTATCAATCGATTTTAGGTGTACATTAAAAATTAACTAATTTATATGAAAAGATATGGGCATGCATAGGAAATATGTGGAAAAAGGATTATTTGTAATTTGTAAAGTGTGTTTAGGTTCCTTTCTTCGGTCAAATGGATGATCAACTCCTAGATGCCATATGCGAACGTCTTGTTGCATCCTTAAACACAAAAGACACATACATTGTAAGGGAAGGTGATCCAGTGAGAGAAATGCTCTTCATCATTAGAGGACAGCTTGAGAGTTCAACCACTGATGGTGGGAGAACAGGGTACTACAACTCTATCATTCTTAGACCAGGTGATTTCTGTGGTGAAGAGTTGCTGACGTGGGCCTTGATGCCCACCTCAAACCTCAGCCTTCCAGACTCTACTAGAACTGTCAAGACTGTTACTGAAGTCGAAGCGTTTGCTCTCAGAGCTGAGGATCTAAAGTTTGTTTCGAATCAATTCAAGCGTCTACATAGCAAGAAACTCCAGCATGCTTTTAGGTGTGTATGTCCACATCATTTCTCTTACACCAAAACATTTCTTGCTTGATGATACTATTAGTGTTAGTGTGTTATCTCATGCAACTCAAGAAATATATATGCCAGATAAAATATGAAAATAAAATAATAAGACACGTGTGAATTTGAATAGCTATGAATAATTCAACGTGTGACCAATCATGGTTTCATTATTAGGTACTATTCCCATCAATGGAGGGCTTGGGGGGCTGCCTTTATACAGACTGCTTGGAGACGCTATCGTAAGAGAAAACTGACAATGGAGTTGTTACAAAAAGAGAACTTGTACTACACCAATATCGAGCAAGAAGATGATGAAGGTGAAGAACAAAGGGTAGGAGGGAGTTCATCAAGTAGTGGAAACCGCGCACAGATTTCAACTACCGTTTTGGCATCTAGGTTTGCTGCAAACACAAGAAGAGGTGCCGCTAAGAAGATTGCAATACCTGATAGTGATAGTTTGAAGATGCCCAAAATGTTCAAGCCAACAGAACCTGATTTCTCAACTTTCCAAGATGAAAATTAACTAGCTGAGTTCTCAGATTGTTAAAATAATATCATGTGGCGGTATATTACTATGATAGGCTAATCATTGGTAGCTGATCGACTTAACAAATATATTATAGCAAACTACTAACTAAGGAGGTTGCATTGTTTTATTTGTTAGCTTACGATACAAATTTTTATTATTGTAGCTAGAATCCTATTTTGCACTTCTGCACGCTATTGACATTATTATTCATCATACTAACTTCTAATTCTGATTTTATCTAATTTCTTGGCTTAGTCTTACGGATGGAATAACAATAGTACTTATAGTATTTGTTGAGTTAGAATTGATTTTGGATATATTAATATGATGATAAATATTTATTATATTGGGTTAAAAATCTGAGTATAGTTTAATGTGTATTAGTATTGCAAGTCTAATACTTCATTTCTCAGCTTAACTCATGTTGCTTCAGTAAATTTTTACAATACACAAATCAAAATACAACCCAATGCATATAATGAGAAAAATCAGAACTAAGATAAAAGAAAAGAAAGGTTTTACATTTGCTAAGAGAAAGGAAAAAAAAGAAGTAAATGAGACATTTGGCATTATTATGGAAAAAGAAAAACAACAAGGATACATGAGCAACAACACTAAACTAAGGACAGTAGAAGATCAAAATTTAAAAGTTGGTAGAGCAAAAACAAAATATAAGAGCAGCAGAGATAGTGGAGTAGCTCCAAAAACTACAGAGGTAGAGTGGAGTAAAATAAAAAAGCATTGCACGTCAAGAAAGACAGCTATAACGGGCAGAATCAACAAGAAAAATGAGGAGCCAATGATAAAATTTGAAGAGCGAATTTCATACTATAAAGCTGAATTCTTAACATTTGAAGATAAGAAAATTAGAGAGAAAAAAAAGTCTAAGCATCATCTCATATATGCAGAAATTTTTTTTTTTTTTTGAGCTTTATTTTAGATTTTTTTTTTTGTTATGATTATCTAAATTTTCACGAAACATTATAGATTAATTACAGAAAATTAAAATCATATCTTGATCAATTTTCTCCCAATCTTTAAAACACCTCAAAACCTCATTTTCACAAGTTTTCAAGCTTCCAAAGTCCACTTGGCAAGCTTCCAACCACCAGAGTTCCAATTCAAACACTCCACTTCACCAATTTAACATTAACTTCACATATATTCAACCTAATTTCATATAATTTCATACGCATTCACCATTTTAATACCCTAACTTCATAAAATTGGAAATCCAAAAGGGGATAATAGTTTTTTACCTCACTCATTGATGATTGGAATAAAACTCAACAATTATCCAAGGCTACATTGCACCTAAGCCATCAAAATCATGAAAATCCCTCAATATTTAAACAAAAAATGTGAATTTGAGTGGAAGGAGGAACTGGGCATGAAAATCTGAGTAATTGGTATTGTTTTGGTTATGGTTTGGTTGGTTTTGGATCGAAAATTTTGAAAATTTTGAGGTTTTGAGTCTTTGGTAAAATTTGAATTTTTTTTAACCAATTTTGACACGTTGTAATTTGGCTCTCGAGCTCTCAAATTTGGTGAAATTTATCTTAAATAAAAATTAGGTATGAGTAGTTTATGCTGTTCGAAAAATAGACGAAAAATAATTTTTAACAAAAAAGTTATGCATGTTTGAAGTTTAAGTTAAAAAACAGAATTTTACAGAAATTATTGAAAATCAGAAATTCTGATATGTGTGCCCTCACACACTATTGTGCGCACGCACAGACTAGAGCGTAATGTGAGACTCGTGCATATGCACACCCTGCGTACACAAGCTGAGAATTCACTCTAGTGCATGCGTAATTTGTGTTTTAATCCTTATTCTAAATATTTTTATTCTTCTAAATTATAAAATTTAATTTTCTAATATTCTTAACTCATAATTAATTAATTTATTAATTATTATTAATAATTTACAGAATTTTACATCTTTTCTTTACGAATTTATTATGTCTTGATACGAGTAATTATGTGTTCAAACTTATTAGTATGTTGTGTGCAAGCAAAGACATTTATGTTATGTATTTCTATACATATCATTGTTATAATATATGCCATTTGAAACTTCTAAAAAATTATTGCAACGTGAGAAGTGTATGAAGGCAATGATGCTTGATGCAGTACAAATAGGTCTAATTGCCTAAACAAATTTTATTCGGATGTTAAGCTTATAATAATTAATAGGCCTCCAAATTGGTTAGAAGGTTATAATAATTAATCAGCTTCGCATTTGGTTAGAAAATAAAAAAGACTGGCCTTAACGTAACAAAATAGCTAGCCTCATGTTGGGATCTGCTGCAAAGATCTCAATATGGCAGGAATACTACAAAATACTTCAAATGATTATATTCAAATGAAAGACAAAGCAAGTGTGTCATAACAAAGCCAATCATGCATTAAATTTAAATTAACCAAATTCTCGTATTAAGGTCACAATAAGGACATGATACCAAACTAAATAGACTCAAACTACATCAATGGTGCCAATTTTTGGAATATCCACAACTTAACTGGTAAATGTACTGAGTCGTTCAAGTAATATCTCAGATGAGTGAGAATCGATCTCACGAAAATTGATGGACTGAGCAACAATGACTGAATGATTGGCTTAGTTAAGCAAATAGAAAAAGAGTTGTTGTTGTTGTAAATGCATAAAAATAATAAACAAACAAGTAAAAAAAGCAAGTAAAGGTTTAGTGAAAAATAATGATGAGAAATCAGTTAAGGTCTCGGAGATGTTTATTTTTTCGGATTAAAACTTCTTACTAACTATTTTAATAATGAATGATTCATTCTATGACAAATCGTGAGTGATTAAACCCTAATTCCTTAGTGATTTAATCTCCTCTAACCCTCATCAAACGCCATTTCCGTGGTCACTCAATTTAAATTGGAGGGTGAAGTTCAAAAAACTACTTTATACAACAAAGGCCCTAATCATCCCAATCTCGGCTGAATAGATATTGCTTATCCCCATTAAGTTGTGTGATTAGTATAATTTCTGAATTTTTAAAAATTAAATAATTAGTTATTTAAAAATATTTTTAATAAAAATAATTAAATAGAATTTTATGATTATTAAATTTTAATTTAATTATAATTTATTCTATTATTTTAAATTATCTATTAAAAATTATTTTGATAGTTATAGTTTAAATTGATTATTATTATTATTATTATTATTATTATTATTATTATGGAACATATGAAAAAGAAAGAAAGTGGTCGAAGCCATCAACGAAACAAAAGGAAGAATATATATATATATATATATATATATATATATATATATATATATATATATATATATATATATATATATCACTTCTCTTTATTTTGTCACCAAATTTGAAAAAGAAAGAGTGGATGAGGGAGGAAATGGTGACTCCTTTTGATCTTCTGGTTTTGATTTCTTAAAATTTGTAACTCTAATAAAAAATTTAATCCGATAAAATTGTTCGTATTTTTTTTTTTTATGTGTTGGTATATTTTTATCGGGTAAAAGTTGATGGTGACATAGCTTCTTTTCTTCTTGAGTTCAACCAATTGAAGTTCTAGGAGGCATAGAAGATTTTTGACATTTTCTTTTTCAACAACTCGATCAGAAAATTTTTTTAATTTTCTTTTTCAACAACTCGGTCAGAAAATTTCTTTAGAGTTTTTGTTGTTTTAATTTCGTACGGAGGTAGAGTTTGGTAATTTTATAATAATTAAATGTGAATTTGATAAGTGAATATTAATTTGGTTGATTATTGTTTGAGTTTGAATGAGTTTATGTTGAATTATTATTGTTACTTGTGATTTGTTAGTTTGGCTATGAGGAACAGCTCAACTGTGGTTGTTCTAATAGTTTTGGAACTGTTGTGATGTGGTATTTTGAGAAAATTGATGAGATTTGGTAGTTGAAAGATTAAATTAAAAGTTGAAAAAAATCAGTAACCGAAAGACTCAAAAAGGGATTAAAATATAAGTAATATTTTGAAAGGAAAGGGTTAAAGATTTCGGTTTTAGTATAAAAGAAAGATTAGTAATTACATTTTATTTTTGAAGAGTAACTATGTATTTGTATATAAAAATCGAGGTACAATTTGTAATTATATAAATTTTTGGGTATTTTGCATAATAAATAAAATACGGAGCTAAAAGTGGGTATTTTATAAAATTTTACGGTTATTTTTATAAATATAAAAATAAGTGAGGGTTTCAAATATAATTTTATAAAATATTGAGATTAAAACAGAATATTAAAAAGTTCGTGATTTAAAAAGTAATTAATAAAAACTTAAAAATAAGGTTTTATAAACTAAGTTTTAAAAGAAGATTATAAATATTATTTTAAATACTTCTTTAAGATTACTCATTTATATTAAAATAAATCATTATTATAATTAGTATTTATCAAAAATATTATTTTGTAAGAATATTATAATGTATAATATTAATGAGAAGAGCAAGTAGAGTAAGCTTAAAAGTTTTAGAGAATACATACTTAATTAAAAGACTTTATAATTCTTGTCCATAAGACACTTAGGGAATGACGAGAAAATAATGCGAAGATAAATTATATTATGGAATGATAGAAAAGAAAATAAGAAGAAAGAAAAGAAAAGAAAAGAAAAATACTAAAGAACCTCTGCCACAGGAGAGTAAAGAGCAAAAGATTAAAAGTATCTAAAGAACTTCTGCCACAAGAGAGTAGAGAACAGAAAAGAAAAGAAAGAAAGAATGAGCTGAGATGACTATTTACCTGCTGGAAACGAACAGAGATATGGTGATGAGTCCACCGAGATTTGCTTTCCAGAGATACATCGGCCAATCCATGGGATGGTCGCACCTGTAAAATAGAGGTTGATTACAGAGGATATCAATACATACATTGGCCAGAGAGAGCCTCACCTATAAGACCAAGGTTGCTTATAGAGGTTATGTTTGCATACATTGGCTTAAGAGAGTCGCACCTGTAAGACAGAGGTTGCTTACAGAGGTTATGACATTGGAAACCAAACTCAGACAAAGGTTGCTGAGTTACGTCGGGAGCGGGTCGAAACCGACAGATGAGCTCATTACCTGTACTAGGGATAGACATGCATCATACTTGTTTGTGCATATTTGTTTGTGAGTGTATTTTTTGTGATTGTGGGTGTGCTAAATGATTGTTTGAATTCTGTGTTCTTTAATTGTTGAACTAGATGGTACCTTGTTGATTGTTATTGCTGACCAAGTATATAGAAAATGAACTTAACTCCTAACCCCGACCCTACTAAGAACTCTCCAGTTTTTACCCCCTATCTCCACCCCCTTTCAACTACAGGTGCGAAAATTTAGTGTGAAACTACAAGAGCATAGAAGATTCTATTTATAAGTTGAGTTGTTAGATTTTATTTTCCCCTTGTCATTTATTATTTTAGTTTTTAGAGGGGTAGGAGTTGTATTTGATGATCTTTGAGTAAGTCTATGTATATAATGTTACGTGGATATATATAATTTTGTGATTAAATGATTTGAAGTACCGACTCTTCGTTTTCTTGGTGAAAGTTTCGGTTCGTATTTGCGAATGCTCAATATTAAATGAAAATATTATAGAGTAAACAGGTTTAGAGGTAAGTAATGCCTGAGCTTTTAGTACGATCATGAGGTGCTAAAAGTTAGGGTGTTACAATTAGCCATCTAGGAGGAGTGTTTTCAAGCTGTAGTTCAAGCGAGATAACTCTTCCGAGAATCACAATAACTCATATAGAAAAATGTCATACTCTTGTTCCACCCAATTCATAAGATTAAGAACAAAAACAATCCTTAGAATTGAATCAAACCTAAATTAAATTAGAAAAATAATAATTCTAATCCATAGAAATAAACATAACTCCTAACCTTAACCACAGAGGTTTAGTGGCTCATAACTTACAGAAAAATTGTAAAAATGCGAAAGTGAGGAGTCCCCTTCCCAGAGGAGAGATCGAGTGTGTCCTCTGGTGAGGAAGGAAGTCCCCTATTTATAATAAAAACCTCTTAAAACTAAACCTAGAATTCAAATCAAAACAAAATCAAATCAAATCAAATCAAATCATTTGATTTGAAACTAAAATAAAATATTGAATTCTAAACTTAAAAGATATTGTTTGTAATTAAAAATTACAAAAAAAAAAAATAAAATATAACTAATAGATGCTAAATCCACTTGGAGGCTCAAAGAGGAGTGAATTCGGGCTGCTGCTGGTGTTTAACGCCATATTAGACGTTAAACGCCCCAAAGGGGGTCAAAATTCGTGCATGCTGACTTTGTCTCTCTTGGGCGCTAAACACCAGGTTTAGTGTTTAGCGCCAGATTTAGCAATGATTCCAGAAAAAAATATAGACCATTATATATGGTTGGAAAGCTCTGGAAGTTGGTTTTATAAAGCCGTTAAGACTGCGTTAATTGGACCTCTGTCTCAAGTTATGCTTGTTGGAATACAAAGAGGTCAGGGTTGATAGCATCTACTATCCTTTCTTTGTTTTTGCACAAAATTTTGCCAAATTCGCCCGAAATTCACCTGAAATCATAAAAACACTAAAACAACTCAAAGTATCATTCAAAGAGAATTTTTGCACTAAAATATAGTAAAATATAATAAAAAAATAACTAAAAAATGAGGAGAAAATGGTATAAGATGCTCACGTATCAATCAGCAAGGTACCTTCACACATGGTTAACATATATAATAAAGTAGTTTCCTAACAACAATTCATAATAGTTGAGAGTGGTAATGAGCATACACCTGCATCAGATAATATGTATTTAATTTAATATCAACATAGAGACAAACTATAACAAAAGAATTCAAAAAAAAAATCTAAAGAACAAACTTCATCAACTTCCTCCCCAAAGCTAGGAGTGTAGTAGTTATCTTCATCGATGTCATCCTCGTGGCTAGGCTGCTGTCCCTGCCGGCGATTTAACTAGCAAGAAAATTGATTGTGCCCAACCCGACGACAAACGCTACACCGTCTCATGCCCTTAACCAAACTACGGTTAATTGAGTCCTTCTTTAGTCTCTTCTTGTGATGCACAACAAGTAGGTCTTGAACGCACCCCTCGAGTGTGAATGATTGGCTGACAACCGCGAGTAGGGAAGGCTAACTTCAGTTTCGAGCTTTAATCGAGTGATCTCGCTGTGTACCTTCTCAGTGACCATTGCAAATTGATCTTCCCTCACTAAAGCAAGCACACACATCTCCCTACATAGGTCATTTAGCATCCAATTGCGACAAGTTACCATAGAGTCCCAACAAAACGGTCCCTTATCAACATATCGCCTCACCTTCGACCGAGCGTTCTTAGACCACCTCTTCAAAACAAGACTCATTGGGATTTTCATGAAATCAAGATGTACAAGAAGGGCCGCAATATGATCGCATGGTATTCCAAGGGATTCTATCCTTAAACAAGAGCAATTAGAAATCTAATCCTTGGAATAGTGCGAAACATGCTAGCAGTTCTGTGAATTGCCCAACTGTGAAATGGTGTATATATCCGATTTGGAGTCAACATACAAGACCGGACCTTTAATGTACATGCACGGGACAGCATTGGCCAAAACAAGAGAAATATCTCCCTCGTTAGTAACTTTGCAGCAGACTTCCAAATCATGTAAAGGACTTTGCAACACCAAATGTCCAACCACGCTATATATATCATATTGTGTTTCTTGAGACCTCATCTCCGATACACAGTGAAAAAATTGTTCAACAAAGTCTCTCAAATTATGGCGGGAGTGGAAAAACTTACCAAGCATTGAATGCAAACTCTCACATCTTGATGTCGTCCAAAATCCACCAAAAAAGTGGCAACGAATGTGAGTTGTTGCCTACATTTTTCTTCGGTCATAAAGGTCACAGACCCACTGATTATTCTGAAGCTGAAGCTCAGTGACCAATCTCTTCCACCTAGCTTCAAACTCTAAAACCTCATAATAAAAAAGTATGCATTTCTTAACTCAGATGTAAATGTTGGATTTGTCAAATTCGATGTTGTATTCTGAAGGAGATGTCATGCACAGAGATGATGATAAGCCATAGGAAATACTTTTTCAATTGGCCTTTCTCATTGCTCCGTGCCCATCTGTGATAACACACTCAGGAGCTTTCTCCTTCATAACTTCCAAAAATCTTTTAAGCAGCCAAGAATATGCCTCCTCACTCTCATTTGTAACAAGGGCAGCAACGAAAACAATGGTTTAGTTATGGTGATTTACGCCAGAAAACACAACCAGTGGGCACATTTACTTATTCTTCTTATAAGTTGCATCAAATGCTACAACATCTTCAAACACATGGTAATCTAATTGACTACAGTTATCAAACCAAAAAAGGTGAACCAAACGATCCTCTTTGTTCGCTAAGTAACGTACAAATATTTCAGAATTTTTCTCTGCAAATGATTCCAACCACCAAAGACAAGACATCGCATCGCCTCCTGTTATTTTTCTCTGTTTATCAATCTGGTTGTACATGTCTCTCTTCAAAAATGGTATATTTTGAAAACCCCACAGTGTACACAAATGATGAATAGACCTATGGTATTTTAATCCCAACTCTCAACATCATAATCATTTGTTCAATTGCAACAGCATTCATCTTCCTATTCCCAAGGAGCATAAATGTAAGTGTTTCATCAAGCATCTCGTGGGTGTGAACATCCTCAAAGTATGAAATAATACATGCGCCAGACAGCCATATCTAGTCTCAGACTTAGGCTCCCGTTTACGTTCGTGGGCATCCTTATCAGCAACAAATTCTCTAAATCCCTGTTTAAAGCAAACAAATTGTTATTGTCTCACCTGTTTCTTAGTATTTTGCCTTAGCTTGGTCTTCTTTGTGGCAAACTCATTCATTTTTGCATATAAATTGTAGAGAGCAAAAGGTACATGTCAATCGAAAAAATATAGCAATTTCATCTGATCAAAAGTTATGTCTTTAAAGTTAATTCAAAATTAGCAATCCTGTCAATGCCTCTGTCTTTCCAATTTTTGTAAAAATTATCACCAACATTATCGCTAAAAACCCTCCATATTCGCATCCTCACCTACTTCCGATGAAGGTTCATCACTTAGACAAACATTTGGGTCATTGGAAATCAGCTCTTCTTCGTTGCCGACACACAAATCTTTGTCAGGCATAGCCGCTACACTATGAAAATAGGAGACTATATCTTTCTCTTCCATTCTAGCATACACCCTTTGAAGAAAATATTGCATTTAAAAAAAAGATATGCTGTAAATATAAAACCTAGATGATGAATTATAGATCAAAACTATGTTAGAATCTTCACATAATTCCTTAACCCAAAGTTTATCTATGTTATATCATTAAGAAAGAAAATACTTGAATGCAGAAGCGTACCTGAATTCATAAACATGAATCATGATTGGAAGAATTTGGATCTTGTGGTTCTTTCGATCTTACTCAACCAAAACCTTCTGTTTTCTTAGGCGGTTGAATTGCAACTTCTCTTATGGAAAAAGAGTTGATGAGACGGCTTTGGTATATTGGGGACCGAAATCCTGAAGGCACTATTTATATTTGAGCATGACACTCATTAAACCCTAAAACCCAAATAAAATAGTATCTAAAGTCCAAAAAATAATATATCTAAAATCCAAAAGATAATTATCTAAAGAACAAAAGATAATATCTGGTTTTATTCTTATTTAATTTCAAATCAAAAGTAATTATGACTTATTCAATTTAGCATTTATAACAATTAATGAGATCAACATTATATAAATCATTTAATTTGAAATAGCATAATTTGTGATTATAATTAATATATGTATTGCCTACAAATAAATTAAAAAATTAAAATAATTTCTTAACAAACTGAAACTGAAGCTGATTATAGTAACAACAATAAAACCTACATGATTATAGTAACAACAACTCTTTATTTCGTTCCTAAATAATTTTGTGAAAAATGAATTTAACTAAGAATTATTTGTTGCATGTAAACCTGCAAAAAAATAAGAAAATACCTCGAAGGCTATGAACTCAGCTGATGAGAGGAGGGAGCGGCTGCATCCTTGAAAAGAGATGGCGACGACGTGACTATCCAAACGACGATGACGTCACTGACAAGAGGAGGGGGCGTCGCGGCGGAAAAGGGGACGATGGACTCTCTCGAGTGTGCCACGATGAGATACCCTCATGCAGAAAAGGAGTTGCTCCTCTCAAACATCTTTTTAGTTCCAAATCTTTAGTAAGCAAATGCTTTCTTTTCTTTTTTTTTTTTTTTGGTATTAAATGCTTTCTTTTCTTTAACCCTCACATACTTTTACATACAATATTCATTGGCCCATCTTAAACCATTTGAAAAACTGTCCCATTTGCCAAAAAAAATAGCTACGTCTTCTTTTATAATTCCAACTTTTTAACATAATTCTACAACAAACAAAATTTTGAAGTGCTCAAAATTGCGTTGTCAAAAGACCTGCCACATTATCGTTAACTGTGTCAGAAAATATGGGCTAACAATAAGGCTGGTTTGGGAGAGGCTAATGCTGAAAGTCATCCATTTACATAAGGTATTAGGTAATATGGGTTTGGGCTAGGTCTAGTGACCTAATAAGCAACGTTTTTTTTTTAATAAGAATGATTAGATTTTTCATTTTTGTTAACATTTTTTTATATAAACCAAGTTGGGTTGGTCTAGTAGTTAGCTCACTAGTCCGCTTAAGCAAGTGTCGGGGGTTCGAATCCCGCCTTGTGCATGCAGCAACCCATTGGTCAGCGGCAAACCCTTAAATGGAGCTCAGTACCGCGGCGGATTAGTCCTTGACCTGTCGGGTTAGGGGATACCGTGGAAAACCAAAAAAAAAAAAAATTATGCCTATTTTAATATATTAATATAATACATCAAATTTAAATTATATATATATATTAAAATTAAAAAAATAAAATACACTTGTTTTTAAATAAAAAAATTCAAAAATAAGATATAATTAAACTAATAAATATTTGTGTTCGTTTTTTGTTATTCTATAACATATATAGGGTATAATATCATAAATTATATACAACTTTGATATATGACCTTTTTCTACTTAATCCATATAGAGATTATAAAATTTTATTTTACATTTATAATTTATATATTTTTTAAGATTTATATTATAATATATTTATATTTTTATATATTTATTTATAATTTTTTATTTTATTATAAATTGATGATTTCGATTATACCACAGTTGAATTAGTTGAACTTTTAAATTAATAAACTAATTACTAGTAATTCCATGATCGATTCGGTTCTCTGAAGCTTGGCAGTGACACACTGTATTTTTGTTCATACATAGAAATCAAAATCATGCATACTATCTTTATTTTTTTTTGGGTAATGTCATGCATACTATTTACTATTAAGTATTGACATCGAACTACGTCACTGCAAAGAGTTGGATGCATGTAATTGGACCAGATCACCTGCTCATCAAATCATAAAATAAATTAAAGTACTTCAATATTCCAGTTTCGTACCATGGCGGCAACCCAAGCAAGATGCATCGAATCTGAAGAATGTTTACGTGTAGATTAGATACATATTATACAAATACAAATAATATGTGACAACGACCGTCCTTCTTATTTGAATAATTGTCATGGCTTTGGATTTCCAGCTTCAATTATTCCAAGCATGAATGAAAATGAAATGCATGCATCTTTAGGTTATGTTGCATAAATACCGGTATAGTATCCATAGCAAATACGTATAACGTATTATTGAGTACGAAACTTTTTCAAAAAATAAGGTGGTATAGGTGAATTCACTTTAATAAATTAAATGCAAACTAAAATGATGTTTATCTTTCAATCTATAAAAGATTACTACAAAGTTTCAATTTACATTTTTATATAAATCAAATTGATTAAATTTAATTTAAAAAAACACATACTAAATTAGAACAATAAGATTTGATTTACATGCATACTGAGTTTTTTAGTAAATCAAACAAAATCGCTTCGATTTTAATATCATAGTAAATCGAATTGAAGAAATTCAATTTAGCCACGTGCCCATAGTAAATCGAAGCCAATAATTTTGGTGGTTTTAGTAAATCGAAATCCATAAATTCGATTTACATGCAATTGGCCCTTCTACTAAATCGAACTCAATGGCTTCGATTTAGGGTGAAACTTGCTATATATACAAATTAGGAAAAGTCTAAGAGACCAGCAATTTTATTAAATTTTGGCCAGCATGTAATCAGTAAAAAAAAATGAGTAATCTCACACCGTTGGATGAAATCTCACACCATTAAAAACATCATTAATAGCTACTTGATGGCTACAAATTACAAAAGTTGCTGGCCCCCTATCACTCCTCATACAAATTGAATTCATTTCATTCGAACTACAAAACACACAAATTCCACACCCAACTCCACCACCCAGATCCAAAAATCTTGGAAAACAACTCAAGAAAAATCGAATCTGTAAATATGGAGGACGATCCGAATCGTCTATATCGACTAGATGGAGTCGCGCTTATTGTTGGCACCGTCCATCTCGAGGTTAGTGAAAGAAATTTTTTTTACATGAATTAGTGATTTTATATATGTTAACATAGTTCGCGTGGTAAGAGCTTATAGTCGTTAATTACGGATCATGAAAATTTTTTTATTATATGTGCATGTTAGAAGTAGTAAGCTATTAGGTGGTTAAATTTTGATAACTTAAAATGGTACATAAGAAGGTTACCTAGGATTGTAGGATATGTTAGAATTTTGAATTTATTAGTCTTATTCAACGAGACTTGGTTTATGATTAGGGTTAACTATGAATTTTTTGAGTTAGTTGAAAGAATAAATATAAATATTTTTTGGATTTGTGATGCACTTAGGGCAGTTTCGTTTTAGCATTTACTATTTAGTGTTTTGTGTTGGGTCTTATAAAAAGTTTGTTGGGCGATATTGTAAATAATTTTTTAAAGTTACAGCTTGCAATGTTTATGATTTTCAGAATTTTATGCATTGAACACTGCTTTGTCATGATTGTGATAAGAAATTTTCTGTCATTGTCCAACCCTATCGTTGCATCACCAGTATGACACGGCAACACGCGATGATATTACGAGGATTGAGGATTTCGATTTGAACCCCTAGAACTAGATACCACATCCACAAGCTTCACCAACAGTTCTGGAGTCCTCACCTCGAAAAATTGACGACGACAATGGAATAGAACTTGCAAATCTTCGTCACTGTTAATAACGAATGAGTCATACTTTGCATAATCGCGTAACACGGAAATCAGGATTCTATAGAACTTCTCCATCTGTTTGACGCCATGCAAACCTAGTTTCTGGAGTATAGTATTTTTAAATTCAGTAAAACTCGTTGAAGGTTTGAGAGTCCTTATCAGTAAACTTAATTCTTGATCACGTTTTTTTCTTAATAGACCCTCTATAGTGCACTAAAGCTAAAAAATTCTCATCACTAGCCATTGTGAATCTCACTATGGTGAAACATTCACGTTGAGCTCGTATTTATATATGTTAGTACTTTATAAATCAAATTAAATGTCTTCGATTTAATCATATAGTACAATAAATAGTAAATCGAAGCTAATAGTATTGATTTATCTTAAACCCTACGAATCATTGTAAATCGACTTCAATGAACTCGATTTATCCAATTGGTGTAAATAAAATCTACTTGCTTCGATTTAATGGATGTATATGATTCGAATCTATTAGCTTCAATTTACATGTGAATAAGAATTTATATGTAAATCGACTTTTATTATTTCGATTTAGTACGTGTTTCATTAAATCGAATTTACATAAAAATACAAATTGAATTTTGAGATAGCCTTTTACAGATTGGAAAATTCACATTATTTTTCCATGGGTTTGATTTATTAAGGTGTTTTGTTGTAAGGTATAGTTACAAATATATATTTTATAAAAAGAAATAAGAAATTAATTTTTTTTATTTAATTATATTAACTAACTTTAATATTTAAATTTATAATTTAGGATTTAAAGTAAATAATTTATAATTTAAAAAATAAAATTTAAAATAAATAAAATAATTTATAAAAAATGATTTATTCTTTATAAATTATATTAAAAAATAATAATTAAATCATACAATAATAAAATAAAGAAGAGGTGTGTACGGGCCGAGTGGAAACGATTAATATAATAGTGTTAACTGTTAAGTTCCTTTCCAAACGATTACAAAAGATCTAAGTGTATGGGCCGGGTGCAATTAATTTGAAAACAAACAAAGGGGTAAATCCTAAGAAAGAGCACGTAATTTTAATGGAACATTCAGAAGTCAGACAAGTCCCTTTATGAAAATAATTTTTGGTACATTGAAGCTTAACTTCTTGTGCAATGTAGAGCTTTTGGATTTGGTAGCCTTTTCTAAGATAGAATAATTATCGGTAGTACTTTTCAAATAACTTAGCAAAATACCCCACTTTAATAAATATTTAATTTACGAAATACTCCGTTCAAAAATACAATTATATTACGTATATACAAAAAATAATTATTAAATTAATTATTTGTATAAAATATACGATAAAATATAAAATATATATTAAAAATAAATTAAATAATATATATACTTCTGATATATATTTAAGTAAACGAACGAATTAATCACTTAATTAATTCAAATTAGTTATATATATATTATAGTTGATTTGATGGTGAAGTTTTAGTGTGTTATAACATTTTTTTATAAAATATCCATTTTCAGTTCATTTTTCTTCTTTACTCACTTTTCTATTACCAACCTATCATAAACACATATTATTCGTTCACAGTCGCGGTGTTTGATTCGTAGAAGAGGCTCTTTGAATACTCAGCTTTATATTCGTACAATCACTCATAACTCATAAGTATATATGTTTTCCTCTCTTATCTCAAAACTTGCATAAAATATATAACGCATTTTGCGAAACCACAACTTGGTGACTCTTCATGACTTGCATGTTCAAAAACATATAAACAAGCGAATTTACAATACCACCCTTGTTATTGATTCAATTTCAATGTCATCTTCTCCAATAGACCCCAAATCATTTCTTACAAATTCAATTATACTTTGAAATCATATTTTTTTTGTCCTAATTATGTTGTGAGCCAACCCAAAACTAAAGAGCAAGAGAGGTTTCTGTTGGAATCTTTTTAGAATTTTTTAATTTTAAGATCATTCATGTTAAATTATTAAAAAAAAAAATATTTGAATGCAAAAACATACATGAATTCATGAGAATTATTAGAAGAGTTTGGTTATTTGATTTTATCAATCAAAATCTTCTTTATTCCTAATACGACTAAATTATAACTCCTCTAATAGAAAAAAAAAAGTTACAAAAACAGTTTTGATATATTGAAGACCAAAATCCTGAAATTACTATTTATATTTGAGTGTGGCACCTATTAAATTCTAAAATCTAAATAAAATAGTATCTCAAATTTTATTCTCAATTAATTCCAAATCAAAAATAATAATAATAACTTATTCTATTAATATTTATAACAATAAATGAAATCATTCATATAATATGAAATAGCTAATGTAATTATAATCAATTATATATATGTATTGCCCATAAATATATTAAGAAATTATAATTTCCTAAAATTTCTTACTTGGGATATATATATATATATATATATATATATATATATATATATTCTTGAATTAATCACATCTTATAAACTTTATACGTGCATCCGAATGCTCTTTCCTTGATTACTTTAACAATCTAGTATGTCTTATATATCAGTTATAGAATTACCGCAATTTTTATCACATTAGTGTCGCGACGAAATCACAAATCACCATACTAATATACTCAATGACATAGATCAAATTTAGATAAAAAATTCAGAAATTACATACGAAAATGATCTCATGCATGCCTATTTTTAACAGGTCCAAGTTTAATAAAGTTTATGAGATCATGAGTCAGAAGAAAAACGAAATTAAATACTTTATTTCTGCAAAAATATTTATATTTTTTCAATTTGTCTAAACCATACAAGTATCCAAATGCACACTCTCATTGAAATAATATATTATAAAATGATATAACACCCATATGAATAGTATCTACACGAAAAATTGAGTATTTATTTCTTATAAACCAAATATGCATGCATTTATGGAATTTGTGCTAATTTGCTCATTAGACACTCAAACACTCTAAGCTCACTTGTTTACTAACAATTAAAAATTTTAGACTACTAACACATTGTCACAAAATAATTGAAATGGTCTTTTAAATTTATTTTATAATTTATGACAAGTATTTGTGTCTCTAAAATGGATGCCTTCAAAAGGTATCTTATATTCAAGGATTTTAGTAGAAAGAGTAACAAGTGTTTTCTCAATATATTTCTAAAGAACTTATCTAATGAGTATATGGATATACTTGTAATGGATCAAAATTGTCGTGACATTCAACAAAGTCAGAATCTGAATACCAAATGATTTCTAACTTTAGTTTCTGACTTCATCTTTGTGAACATATAATGTTTTGCTATGATCGAAAAAGTTTAGGAGACCAACAACTTTATTAAATTCTGACCAGTATGTAACCAGCAAAAGAAAAATGAATAATCCCACACTATTGGATGAAATCTTACACCATTAAAAACATCATTAATGGCTATTTGATGGCTACAAATCATAAAAATTGCTGGCCCCTAACACTCCTCTTAGTGATCTATTCTTAACTAACTCAAATATCTATCAAAGATACTAATAAAGTACACAAATAACTGTAAGTGTACAAGTTTATTATCTATTAGACTACTGCTGAAATATAATAAACCTTATGCATTTTTAAACTTTATAACTTTTTTGAGACACCTAATGAGATAATACTTATATTTTCTAGATTTGAGTATATAATCTTATTTATAATTTTGCATGCCATTGACATACAAGAATAATAAAATATACTTACTCTCATTGATATAAGTTATCAACTACATTTATCTCAAAAAATCGTCATATGAATTATGAGATCATAATTAATTTGATAAAATATAAGTTACTAATAACAGAAAGCCTCCTTTTTTTATTCAAAAAAAATATATTTAAAAATATATTAACATTAGTAAACATAACTTTAAAGCAAAATAATATATTCACACAAGCTACATATTATATAAATAAAATTCATATAATGGTAGGCCCATCATAAATACCTATCGCAATATTAACATTTAGTCTTTGGACAAAAATATTAATTTGTAAGTAGTATTTTTTAATATAATAAACAAACATTGATAAATATTTTCTGCCAAACAATAAGTATATCTTTAAACAAATTTATTGTTCACATGGAGCCAAATAAGTATCACATATTTATCACCATAAATATGTATGTAATTTGACCAAGTATAGAACTTCTTTTGGGCTGATCTATACTTGCATAAACTACGCACACATAAATTCATTTAGTGCAACTTATCAAATATTCTTAACAAAATTCTGTCAAACAATAAGCTTATTTTTGGATCGACTCATTGTTCATATGAAAACTTGAGAACTATACCTATTTATTACCGCATATATTTTCTATCTAAGGTTTTAAAAACCGGATCGGATTGGCCGGTTTGACCAGATTAACCAGAAATCAGTCATTTGGCCGGTCTGATTGATGCTAAAAATCGATCTACAAAAAATTGGAAAAAACCAGACGAACCGGTAGTTAACCGATGAACCGTCTGCCCGGGTCTTTGGGCATCCTGGTTCGCTACACTATATATTAAAAAAAAGAAACAGATCTCTCTCAGTTCTCTCTCACACACGAAGGAAACCCTATCAGAGTTGCAGCCACCTTTAAGTTCTAGAACGCGTGCGAGTCCTCACTACTGTCGTCGACGACAGTGTCAGCCCTCTCAAAGGTCTGCTCGGCCCTCTCTAAGGTCAATTCAGTCGTCGTCGTCGGCCCTGATTTATTGATTTTTCTTATTTTGTGAAGTTTGGTTCGCTTATGACTTTCACTAGCGCACCTCAACTCAGTCGTAGACTTCTCTCACCGCCGTCGCTCACGCATGTTTGGTTTTCATCGGCGTTTTTCTACTTCGTCTCAGTTCTCTCTTTCTTTTTCTCGGAGCTTAGTCACTGTCACCGTTGGTAAGCCTCCATCCCTCCACTGCTTCTTCAATTTTATTTTTAGGAGTTAATTACTATTTTTCTGGATTTTATTATGTTGATTGTTGAATTTTTTTGGGTTAATTAGTTATTTTCTGAGTTAATTTTCTTTGCTGTTCATTGTTGTTAATAGAGCAGGATTGTTGTTGTTTTGTTCTGGCCTCTGGTTAATTATTGTTGATTATTGATAATTTTTTGAGTTATTTTTGTGTTATTTTTTCTAATTATGAGTTAATTTACTAGTTGTTGGCTTGTTGCCAAGTAAAATTAGTTAAACTTAAAAAACTTGGTTTGTTATATTGACTCTGATTTCTAAGCTTTGTTTTGTTATACTGATTCTGATTTTTGAGTTGTTGGTTCCTGATTTTTTCTAATTTTTCTAATTTTGAGCTGTTGATGGTACTTTGCTCGGAATGAATGTGTTAATATGCCATTGAGATATTTGTGCTCTTCAACTGGATTTATCTCTGATTTGATATTGGAAGAAGAGTTTTCAATGGATGGTCTTGTTATGAATGAATGATCTTGTTTTCAATTGAAGATAAGTGTGTTCAAGTCCATCATTGGTCTAAACCCCATAACAGAACTTTGCTATGAATGAATAATCTTATTTTCAATGGATGCTGACTGCTTGTGTGGTTTGTTTGTTATAGAAAGTACAAAAGGCTCTTTTGCAATTTGATGTCCATTCAAAATCTGCTTTTCAGTTTTTATTTTTTATTTTAAATGCTATATAGAATATTTTGAATTCTGGATTTTGTAATTCTGGATTTTTGAATGTTATATTTAATTTTGTAATTTGGATTATCTTTATGATGGAACAATGAACACTTAATGATGATTATGATTACTAATGAGTAATATCTTTGTTTAGTTGAAAACTTGTTTGTTTAATTTTTGAATGCTATATTCAATTTTTTATTATATATTGAATTTTTTTTATAATTTTACTGTATATTTAATTAAACCGATTTGATTCTGGTTGGACTATTGAACTATTGAACCAGTTACTCGACCGGTTTAATGACCGGTCTGGTTTTTGCAACCTTGTTTCTATCAATTGGCCAAACACCAACATTCCTTTGGACCGATTAGTGATTGCATAATTAAATGGAAAATAGACACAAGGTTCAATGTTTATTATTTGGTCAAACAATAACTTTCTTTGGGTTGATTATTGTACGCATAAATAATAAGCATTGATTTAGGTTTATCTTAGTTACCCAAGCATATAGTTACCATTAATATGTGTATGTAACTCTGTCAAATATAGATCTTCCTTTGTGTTGACCAATATTCGCATGAATTACATATCACAATATACTTAATGTTTTAAAATAAACTAATTTTCACAAAGAGGCTACGTTAGTAGCATAATATTCAACCAATTTATTCCCAACCGATGCCTACACCACCTCTTCCACCGTCTTAACACCCTTCGTATCCGTCGGTGACATACTTAGATAGTTATACTGTCCCAAACCATTCGCTCCCATCATAGCCGCCTACTCAGCCACAGGAGCTGCCTCCTCACACACAGCCTCTGGCGGACCCACTTCCTAGCAGACCTCAGCGACAGACGCAGTCTCCGCCATGTGCCACCGGCCATCGGCATCATTTTTTGGGTGATGACCGTCGATGACATCGTTGTTATTGTTGTATGCTGTTATAATATATTTTATCGTCGATGTATTTTGATGTATTTGATTAACTATCCGTAGTTGTATCATGGAATAATATTACAGTTATATTTTGATGTATTTTGATAAATTATCAGTATTTGTATTTTAAAACAATATTTATGTTATATATTGCTCGTATTGTGCATGTTCCATGTCACAAAGTTAACCTTAGTGAAAATAGCACAAAGTTAACCAAGACTTGTACCACATAAACATATGAACTACGCAAACATAAACCCTAAACCAAACACATACAAAGTAAAGACCATAAACTAATCCTCGTCCGTCTGCTGGTTTGGACAACCTCTTCGGGTATGACCGGTTTGCCTGCATAGACCAAAACTTTCTCTCTTGGTGCTCGCCCTCGTCCAACTCATTATGATGAAACCGGGTGAAAATATATCTGCTAGTAGACTTCCTGTGCATGGCAGGGTTAGGACGAAGGCGTGTCCCATACCACCCCGGCCAAAACTTCTCATCTGGTATCGGCAGAAACTCTGAGTCATACATCTTGAACATGGTACGTATACACCGGATAGACGTCTGGGCCCCATTCGATACTCGTGGCGACACAAGCGGCAAGCGCATGATGACATGGGAAACGGAGTGACTGAAAAAGGCCACAATCACACATGCCCGCCATCAAGCGAACGCGGAACAACCCCTGCGACCAAACCTTGAAAGGCTCCAACTCCTCAACTAGGAATACAGCAAGCCCGTCTGATATCAGCAACTTATTATACGACTCCTCCCAATCATCGTATATATGCGCAATCGCCTTTTACTTCGTAATCCAGACCTTTTTGTATGAGTGTTTGAAGTGATAGTTTTGCCTAACTACACCTTATAGGACATAAATGCTAATGGACGAGTTGGATTTTATCAACGGGAGGATGACACGGCAGATGAGACTGCTGTCCAACTGTCGGTGGTCCTACAACATGGTGGGTCTAAACACGTGTGCGCTCCTCCCACCTTACGACCCTCCCTAATAAAATAGAACAACCGTGGTTGACAAGTACAGCAAGCATAACAGTGATAATTGAGAATATAGAACACAATGAAACTTCAAGTTACCAGTATCCAAAATTCTGTCAGAGAACAACACGAATATTCCAGGGGCAGCCTGCTTCATGTTGTTGGTAATGCACATGGTATATTAATCGATCTGACTCCACTACTCGGTATTTAGCACTTCTACAAATGCCGTAATTATTCACACCCTACATTATTGCATCTCTACTTTTGAATTTGTGGCCAACCCAAAACTCCAGACCACCGTCTAAGTTATAATCGTCTTCACCCGTGTTGGAAAATAGATTCTTTTCTTAAATCACGTCCAGATCCAATATAGCATAGTGACTGGGTACAGATGACAAGACCGAAATTGGGTGTGGGGTAGGTAGAAGATGCCGATGTGATGCCTCAATCGGAGTCTCTAGTACAGACTCCTCCTCCTCATCATCCTCAGAGGAACCGCTCTCGTTGCTATCTGCAACATACTTCTCGTCGGAGTTCTCACTGTCAACGTCCATGTCACTGGACTAGCAACGTGCAGCATTTTAGGTGCGAGAGTTGGGTCATCCTAGTCGAAGTCTGACGAGCCAGATCCACTGCCACCGACGTCACCAACCTCCACAGAAAGCTCCATCACTTGTTCCGCCATGATTTTCCCATGGATGTCAAACATCAGGCGAACATGCTCGTTACCATAGAGGCAAAACAAACGAAACCGAAAAACTCCATTTTCCATCGGTGCTAATAACCTATACCCCACCCTTCCGATCTCTTTTCTCCCGCTACTACCGATGCTACTCAATATCAGACTCTTCAACTTAGACAAAGAACTTACTCGCCAAGTGCGCAACAAAATGGGATTCTCACACTCAAATATCACTCAATTATCACTATTTCTCATACGGCAATTCGAATACATACAGCAATTCGAATACACACTTACAACCAAATATCCACTACTACTAGATATTTTGGCTTATTTTTGAAAGAAATAGTAGAGAAGAAGTAGTGAAATGTTTGTGGAGAATACAAAGGGTTGCACATCCTTTTATAACTGCTGAAAATTTGTCTTTATGTATCTTGTTTACAGTGTAAACGTCATAATTATTCACGTATCTCGGTTACAGTGTAAACAAGATAAGATTATACGTATCTCGTTTATATTGTAAACGATATATATATTTTATTTCTATGTGATCTTATCTCATTAATATTGTAAATAAGATAAGACATCTGATGTATTTTAGTCAAAACGCTATAAATTATTTATTTTGACAAATGAAACATTTATTTTATTTATTAAAAAAAAACCCTTGATTGTGTGCCAGTTGCTTGAATATTATATATATCACTATATTATTTTATCCTAATTCAATTAGATTTATATTATCTTTTCAGGTCCCTATTTGGCAATTGTAGTGTTGGATGGAAACACGTTATTAGATTATTGGCCGTTATGTGATTAGCCCACATCAAGCTTCTTAGTGCTTCTAATTCTCTATCAAAATTGGAAATTTAATTTATAAAGGCCAATAATCCAGAAGCTGTTGCATGGATTACTTCTTCGCCCACTGGATGAGGACCCCAGCTTGCAACAATGTTAGATCATGTAGACGTCAACACTAGAATAATTCAGAAAAAATCTAGATATATACAGGAGAAATTTTTTGTGTCTCTCGGCTCTATCGCTCTATGTACAGGTCTCACTAGTTACAGGCTTACGGTAATAATGCCCTTCCTTTTCTTTTTGTGTAAATAACTTTTTTTATATTAAAAAATTGAATATTTAACAAATTGAATTATAAAAAATTAAATTATTATTATATTCATAAAAAATAAATTCTGCTTGATAAAAATAATTAATTATTAAAATTAAAATAAATTTCATTAAATTTAAAAAAAATAAATTATTCTTTTTATTATCTTTTTAATCTCAATTCTTCAATTATTCTATTATTATTATTGTCTCGAAAAAAAAATTAAACTTTAACTTTTAAATTTTTTTTTATTCATGATCGTCATCATTATTACCATCACCATCACGATTATCATCGTTACCACCATTATTATTTTCATCTTCATTTTCACCATCATCATCGATGCAGCAAATCTGACATGCATAATTAAACACCGATTTAAGAAATAACGTTGACAGAACGCGGTTCTGTGACGTGAGAAGGCGACTGTAGACAAAATTCGCGGCAGAAATAAAGAATATTTATAGATGATAGTTTGTGTGAAATTGAAAAAAATAAAATAAAAATGTGGCACAACAAATGGTTGGAAGAGGAAAAATAATGATAGAGCACACAAGGGAAGCACCCATTAGATTTCAAAGTAAAACATAGAAATTAGAAGTAATCAGTTAGGAAATGATTAAAAGAGTGAAAGTGTGAGAAGTAGAAACAACATCTATGCTATGGAATGTGGTGGAAAGTGGAGACCAATTTGCAAAAGAGCAAGAGGTTTGAACTTTGATTCTGCAGATTCTACAGTTAAAGTTTCTTAAGTCAAATTCAAACACTCTTCTTAGTTTATTAAGGTTAAAGTTTGAGGCTTTTTTAACAATAACGGTGGTAGAATAATTGAAGAATTGAGACGAAGAATATAATAAAAAAGAGTAATTTAAAAATTTAAAAAAATTAATGAAATTTATTTTAATTTTAATAATTGATTATTTTTATTGGGCAGAATTTATCTTTTATAAATATAATATTAATTTAATATTTTTATTAAATTTATTAACGTTAGTTCAAAACTTTATAACTAAAATAGTTATTTATTCTTCTCTTTTCTTTATCTTCTTTTTTTTTTCTTTTTGTTTTTTTTTTTTTCATTCAATTCTCTATTTTGTTAATAGCGAAGAATTAGAAAGAAAAATAAGCATTACAGGGTGTAGTAGTTTCTAAAACCATTACATAGTGTAGTAATTATGAAAAAACCGTAAAATTTTGTACTGGATAGAATCATTGCAGAGTATAGCAGTTTATGAAGAAATTTTGCTGACCGAAAACTGGTTATAGCAATTTTTAAAAGAATATTATCTTGCATAAACCGAGACACATAATAGCAGTTTATGCATAGTGTTATTAAAATTTTATTATATTTATCATCCAATTTATTAATATAGAAATTAGTTTAGGTGGTATTTGTTTTGTTGATTTTTAACAAATCGATAGTAGTTCGATTCTAATGGTCTGCGAGCGAAATCTATTCCTTTTTTGCAGGTACCAATTTTTTTATAAGTGCATCAAAAATCTTCGAATTAGATGAGTATTAAAAAAGATTTAAAGGGTATGAAATAAAATAATGAAAGATAAACTGACTGAAATCGAAAAGGTTTGCATTGAATTTAAATAAAGCGATAGAATGCCTTCGACCGAATCAAAAGACTTTTGACATGAAAATTAAAAGTGCTAAAATGTAAATTTGACAAGAAAATTAAAGTTGTTTAAAAGATAAATTGAACACGAGAAGTAAAGTTTGCTGGAATTATAAATGAAAAGTAAAAACAAGTGCAAGAAATCCTACAGAAATTTGACTCGAGGCAGACTCAAAAAGTCGCTGGGATGTAAGTGTATGTGAGTAATTTCTGAAGTAAAGTTCCAACCCTGATTTTCTAAGACTTTCTAATATTTATAACTCATTTCCATAACCGACCATTAATGACATGATGTCTCTTGTGTGCAAAATTTTGAATAACCATTACTGCTCTTTTGCCCAAAAACATTACTGAAAAATCCTTAATTCGAAAAAGCCTTCGATCTTTCTCATTCGAGTAGTTGTTCGATTTATCATGTCTGTCAAATCCGTGCCAACAGTTACCCACTTGATGCCTGCACGTGCATTTCTAACTTCATTAATGTTTCGAATCAGTTTAACCATCGAAAGTAATTATCTTGACTATAATTATTAAAAAATTATACTAGTTAATTGTATTTACAGTTGGTTTATTTTTTAATAAAAATAATGCGACTATTCAAAATTTATTTAATTTGAGTCTTTAATTTTGATCACACAACAACACATAAATACATTCTGATTTTATTTGACTTGGTAATTCAAACATTAAAAGTTTTAAATTAAATTAAAGATTTTGTGACTATAACTGGCAGTACGTTAGTTTTATGAAATTGATTTGAATTTTCTAAAATTTAAATTTTACTTTAGAGAGTAAAGTGTGATTTTTCACCATTTATTTTATAGATGGAATTAAGAATAAATATAAAAAAATTATTTAAAGAAAAAAAATTACACTTTACTCTCTAAAATAAAATTCGAATTTTTATGAAATATCTAACCAGAGCTGTATTGGAAGATTGAAAGTATGAAACCATTACTATAATATAACATAATAATAATAATAATAATAATAATATATTATTATTATTATTATTATTATTATTATTATTATATATATATATATATATATATAACTTGGTATGTTTAAACATGCAACTTTTCAACTCATTGAGGGTTACGTTAGAGGATGATGATGGCACTATTTTATATTGTTTGATTTTATCAAGTAAATTACGTGCAGAATAATATGTAATAAGGGCAAAGTGTTAATGATTTTCATATTTTTGTTCTAATAATTTTCTATTTATGTCACTTTTTTTTTCATAGAATGTATTCATAGTTTGGTGTATGCTAACTAGCATAACTTTTTAAATATAATAAAATATAATTAATTTATATTTGAAGTTCAATTATTGTATTGTATCAAAGAGAGAGAACAATAAAATTATATTTTAAATTTAATTATTTTATTTAAATTATAATTAAAGATTCGTTTCAAATATATTAGTAATGTAAAAAAATAATATAAAGTAAAAATATTTAAATTAATCACAATTTTTACGTCAGTTGTATATTTAACTTAATCCTAAATAAATTTTAAATTAAAGAATTAACATATTTTTTTTTAAGCATTATATTTTCTTTCAACTTAATATAAAAAAATAAAAAATAAAAGAATATTATTGATTTGATTGTTATATCAAAATAAAATTATTTAAAAAATTTATACGATTTTTTTATCAAAATAAAAATTTATATCAAAATAAAACCATTTATAAAAGAGAGTATTGTGTTACTTTTATAGGAATTTTTTTATATTTATCACTCTATTTTTATTATTAAATTTGTATTTAATATTGTGTGGTATAGAATCTCAATTTCAATTATATTTTTTTCATATATGATTTTGTTTTTATATAACTTGCTATTTTTTATATCAAAAATGCTATTTGTACACCAAAATCAGCCACTAATATATTTGTATATAAATACATGTGTGATTTAATTTATTTTCAATGTATATTTATATTCCAACATGTACTTTATATTGATGGCTAATTTTGATGGTTGATTTTAGTGTACATGTATCATTACTTTTTTTTTAATAGTACAACAAGTTCTAGATCCCAATAAAAGAGAAAAAAATTCTAGTAGGAGTAGCAAAAATAAAAAACAACAAAAAAACATACATGACAGTGATAACACATATTTTATATTTATTTTTTATTTTCACCTACCATATTATACATAATAAAACACCAAGCATTAATTATATAATAATTTTTTTGGTATTGTCATCAAAATTATTGTGAATTAAAATTTTATTAAAAAATATTTGTTATCATTATTATTTAAATATCTATTTTTTTAAAAAAATATATTTTGAGTCATTTATCCATACAAACAATCTTCCTATGCATAAACCGTTACTATGTGCTACGGTTTATGCAAGGTAATATTTCTTTAAAAATTACTATAGTCACTCTTGATTTTTGGTGAGCAAAATTTTTTTAAAACTATTTCCTTTTGATTTTGTTCAATTGAAAATTATTACACACTTATACGGTTTCTTTAGATATAAAAAAATTGTAATTTTATTTACTGTATTAATAAATTTAGTTTTTAAACAATTTATTTAAATAATTTGTTCTAAAATTTATATGCTGTGCATAAAAAATTCTCTGTGAATTCAGTATAGTTGAGGATTGCTCAATTTCATTTGTATTCATCCAATAATCATTGGTAGAAGGCCTAGGAGCTTCAAGGTGTTTTCGTTCTTGTTTGTTATGCATGGACTTGATGGAATATTTTGTATTAACGATGAATTACTAGTTTCCTTTTTCCTAGGAGTATGAGAAACGGCAGATCCAATATCAACAAGTTTTGCTCCACCCTAAAAGAAAACCATAAACAAAAATGAAGAAAAAGCAGAAATTTCCCGTTGCCCCAGAAGAGAAAGCCAGGAACAAGGTATAAACGAAAAATATTAATATGAAAACACACATTTAATATATGAATTTAAATTTAAGTTTAATGTTGGTTTACAAACTAATGAACTTAACTTATATGATTAGATGGTCCATAATGTTTAGACCATTAAATGGTTTAATAACAAAATATATTTTTTTTAATTTTTAATAATTATTAAATAGTTTTTATTTAATTTTAACTATAATTTAATCCTTTATATATTATTTAATTATTAAATATACTTTCTATTTTATAAATTATTATTTTATTATTCATCTATCAAATTTATTAATAAGTAGAAACAAAAATAACAACGAAATAAATCTTCCATTAATCATAACTTTCATAAATAATTTGGTAACGTGAATCAACGAGGTTTTTTTTGTCTTTGGTCCGTTATATATGTGAACGCCAGAAAAATCATATTTCTTGATGATTCAATCGATTGGACATAATATCACATGTTTCTTTAAAATTTAATCTTATTGGTAGTGTTACCAATCGATCAAATTTAGCAAAGCAATAATGACGTTTTTTTATTCAATGGATTAACACAACTAACTGAATTTTATTTGTGATTAAAGATATTTTCGTATTCAATCGATTAATATTATAATACAATCGATTGAAATTTGTACGTGATTAAAATTTTGTATGTATTTAATCGATTGATGTAATCTCTTAATAGAATGAGAAGTCTTCAGATATCGTTACAGGTTGTGTCTCATAAACATTCTCGTTCCTAACAACATTCTTGGCTACATCAAGAAGATGCTAATGCAGCTTTTCATCGTTTATGGTTGCCGGATAGAACGATTTCTGTTCTTCATGGAAATCAATATCCGTGGTGCTCCTATGAACTGCAGCTACTCCTGATTACCTGTAATAATGAATCGATTTGAGATCTGCAATTGCACTTGCAATATTGCTGTGTTGGTTAAAAGAATATTAATTATGTAATTTTATTAAAAAGAATATATAGAAAATTTATTTTTAAGCTTTAATCATGTATAAATTTTAATCAATTATACTATCATGTCAATCAATTGAATCAAAAAATACTCTTATTATTTTGTGAAATTCAATTGATTAGGTAACACTACTAATCGATTAAATTTTGAAGAAACATGTGATATTCAATCGATTGTGTTATATGTCGAATCGATTGAATTACCAAGAAATACGATTTTTTAGGCGTTTACATATGTAATGGATCAAGAGTAAAAAAAACTCGTTAATTCGCATTGGCAAAATATTTATAAAGGTCATGATTAATGAAAAATCTATTTTGTTATTATTTTTGTTTTTAATTATTAATAAATTTGATAGATGAATAATAAAATAATAATTTATAAAATAGAGGATAAATTTAATAATTAAATAATATATAAAGAATTAAGTTGTAGTTAAAATTAAATAAGAACTATTTAGTAATTATTAAAAATTAAAAAAAAAAACATGTTTTTATTATTGGACCATTTAATGGTCCAAACTTCTAGGACCATTGAATCCTATGCCATCAAACCGTCAACAAATTGAATTTGAAGCCTTATCAACAATTTAATTTTATATTTGTATTAGGTAATCAAAGAGTAATTACAATATAGAAATATTATATAAAAATTTTTATTTTTTTGATAAATAAGTGATATACATCTCTTTATCATCCACTCTCCTTATCATCTACATTTATTCTGCGTAGTTAGAGTCATTAATGTTCTTTCTAAAATTAGTTTCAATATTTCCCAAATCAAATTCCTAACATCCCTCAATCATATTATTACTTATTAAAATGTAATTTCTCTGCATAAATTATGAAGGTTAAATTAAAAAATTTTAATAACTTTAATTATACAACTCATATTTTACATAGACTATTAGAAAATAAAAAATAAAATATAAATATAAACAAAAATTAAAAAATAAATTTTTAGAAATAATTATTAACTTGTTATATTAAAATCAATAAATAAGCATACATATGAATATTAAATAAAAAATATTAAAATAATTAAAATTATGACTTATTAGTGCACATATGAAATAATTTGAAGAATACAATAAGACGCATAGTTTAAAATTTGGTAATGTTAATTATAAAAATTTATTAATTATAGACATCGTAGGTATGAAATTATGAATATTATGTGCACAAAATTATAGATGTTATCTGTATAAATTTATGGATGTTATGAGTAAATTTATCAATTAAATAAATTAATTTAAGAATTTGACATTTTTTCAAATTCAATTATGATAAAATTTAAAACATCTATGTTAACTTGATAGTTACTTATGCAATAAATAAAAAATGATATGTGTATGGATGTAATATCTAATAAACATGAATTTAATTTTTAGATATTAGTTGTATGTAATTATAGATGTGATGTATATGAACTTATGAATGTTATGTGTATGAACTTAATTAGTACAGTATAATTATAAATGCACATAAAAACACATAAAAAAATTATATCGGTTTATTACCATACCTCATCAAAGCTAGTGTGGTTTTTTATATTCTCGAAAATTGGTTGACTGACAATAATTTCATTGGGTGAGTCCGTCTGTTGTTCAAATTATTTTTCAACTTCTTCTGACATAGGTACCGTGTTAAGGTTGATTTTAAATGTCATACTATTTGCAATAATAAATGTGATTTCTTGTAAATTTTTTTAGTCTATCCCAATTATACTTGTAATTGAACTAGAATTGTGATTTTTGACTTCTAAACTATACGACCTTCAATTCATGATCTTTGTAACAATGATAAAGGTATTAAACAATGCTTTCACATTTTCTAATTCCTGAAATGGTAATAAATGAATTAAAGAAAATAAAAATTAAAGTCAATTAAAGTCATTTAATGAATATTATTATTACCGTTTTTTATTATTATTAGTTTTTTTGTATTTTTAAATATAAAATTTAAATTATAAAAGAGAAAAGTAATAATTATAAGAATGTCTAATAGTTAGAGATATGATATTATAATTAATATCATTAATAAGTGGGACTGATAAAAATATGATAAGTGAATTGATAGGAGAGTGAAATAAAAAAATAATAAATATTATTAAGTTATATAAATAAAGTAAATTTTAAAAAATTTTAGCTAGTTATGACTAAAAATTTTTTATTACTAAACTTTTTTTTCTATTTAATTATAAATATTGCTAATTAACTGCGGACTAAAACAATAAATTTATAGTGACCCTTGTAGCATTATTGATATCATATTTTGCACTTAGGATTTTATTGGTTCTATTTTGAGAAATGAATTTAAAATTACATCCACTTTATATGGTTTGCAAAAATGAATCAAATCTAATCCAACACTTTTATTTATATCACTTTGAATTTAAGTACCTCTATCTATGATGAAAATAGGAGAATATAAGTAGAAATGGAAATAGGTTATGTTAGGTCAGATTTTATCCTGAATAAGTTAAGTCTGTAATAAAGTTTACAGTTTTGCTATACATACAAGCATTTTTGACATATAAATTCATACAAGTTAACTCTAATTTAACAAAATTTACTTACATAATGCGCGCGTAAAATTACGTTGTTTCTCCTCCAACGTTTGTATTACGTGTTCCTCCTCCTATTCCTCTTTCTTTTTCTCTTTCTTTTTTGCATTTCTCCTTTTTTTTTTCTTCATGTGTTTTATCTTCATTGTCGTTCTTTTTATTACTGTTGTTATTTCTGTATTTTTTCCTCCTCATTTTTTTATTAATTTTGTAACATTATGTATTTTTCTTCTTTGTTTGATTTTTTTCTCCCAAAAAGAATTATAAGAATATGAAATAAAAAGATGAAGAAGAAGCAGCTGCAGAAGATGAGGAAGAGGAAGAGTTTTAAATTATGCAAAACATATAAGAATAATAATACACCGAAATATTTTCAAAATACACAGCAAGTATTCCAAAATACACCGAAACAAAAATGGAACAGATTACTCACAATAATAATTTAGATTCAGAACTCCTACATGAAAATTTCGCTACAAATGCACAAAAATGTTTTCTTTAATGCATCTTTTCTTCTTCTTTTTTTCTTATTTCTTTCTTTTTTTAGTTGAATGAATATAAGTTCATCATCTTTTAAGTAATTTTACAGCATTATGTGTTTTTTCTTTTTCTTTGTTTTATTTTTTTATTCTTGTTAAGAGAGTAAAATAAGAAAAAATTTGAAAAGGTAAAACAAGAAGAAAAAGATGAATAAGAAAAAAAAGACGATGATGAAATCAAGTTCTGAAATTAGTTTTGAATAATTATCTCGTTGTTGAAGATAATGAATGATTCAAGTTCAGATTGTCAATTGAACCAGAGCGAAGTGAATTATTATTTTGAATCCAATCAAGTGGTTGATGTGTGGTTTGATTCTAGTTAATGTTTTTGTTAGTAGTTTATGATTGTATAGGTGAATAATATTATTTTTTATTTGTAAAAATTGTTGTTCGTCGTTGATGGTTTGAATTGAATGTAATATAGGAGTTTTGCATTAAAGAAAATATTTTTGTGTATTTGCATTAAAGGTATAAAACCAAGATATTTGTGTATATTGTTTAAGAATTTTTGGTGTTTTTGTATTGATAAATTTTACATAATTCAAAACTCTTCCTCTTCGTCCTCCTCATCTTCTGCTGCTTCTTCTTCTTTTCTTTCATTATCATCACCATCTTCTTCTTCTTTTTTCTTGTTCATCTTTTTCTTATTGTTTTACCTTCTCAAGTTTCTTCTTGTTTTACTCTCTTAACAAGAATAAAAATAAAAAAATCAAACAAAAAAGAATAAGAAATACATAATGTTACAAAATTACTTGGAAGACGATAAACTTACATTCATTCAACTAAAAGAAAGAAAGAAATAAGGAAAAAAAAAGAAGAAAAAAATGAAGCCTTGAAGAAAATATTTTTGTGCATTTGCAGCAAATTTCAATGTAAAACTAAGATATTTATGTGTATTGTTTAAGAATTTTCAATGTTTTTATACTAATAAGTTCTGCATAATTCAAAACTCTTTCTCTTATTCCTCCTCATCTTTTGTTGCTTCTTCTTTTTTTATTATTATTTTTTAATTGAATGAATGTATATTCATCTTCTTTCAAGTAATTTTGCAGTACTATGTGTTTTTTCTTCTTCTTTGTTTGATTTTTTTATTTTTATTCTTGTTAAGAGAATAAAACAAAAAAAACTTGAGAAGGTAAAACAAGAGAAATAATGAATAAGAAAAAAAGATGATGATGATACTGAAAAAGAAGAAGAAACAGCAGCAAAAGATGAAGAGGGGAAAGAGAAAGAGTTTTGAATTATGTAAAACTTGTCAGAATAAAAACACACTGAAATATTTCCAAAATACACCGTAATATTTTTAAAATACACTACAAGTTTTTTAAAGACAATGGGTATGGTTAAAAATTTTAAAAGAAAAAATAATGTGAATATACTAGGCTTGATAGAGACAAAGAAGAATGAAGTTACTAAGTTTGACGTAGTGCAAATTTGGGAAAATGATGCGGTGGATTGAAAATATGTGGGTTTCGAAGGGGCTTTTGGAGGTCTATTATTAATGTGGGATAAAATAATTTTTAAGTTGAGTAACTGTTATAAAGGGGAGAGGTGGCTGTGTGTGGAAGGGGTGTTGATGAGCAATAATTTTCATTGTATGTGCGTTTTGTTTGGTGTATGGTGCGCATGTCAGGGAGGAGAAGCAAACTGTGTGGGACGAGTTGAGTTTTATTACTGGAGTATGCTAGGTCCCCCTTTGTTATATGGGTGATTTTAATGAGATTATGAGAGTAGAAGAAAGAAAAGGAGCTAAGGCTTTAACAGCATCAACAAAAGATTTTAGAGACTGGATACGGGATATGGAGTTAGTGAATTTAGAATTGAATGATCACAAATTTACATGGTTTAGAGGCCAATCTTACAGTCGCATTGATAGAGACTTTGTTAGCCTGGAATGGCTTGAACATTTTCCTGAGATATGACTTAAAGGTGGGATAAGAGGTTTATCTGATCATTGTCCTTTGGTAGTGGAGGACAGTAGATTAAGAGGAGGGCCGAGGCCATTTCAAAGTCTGGATTCTTGGTGCACACATGACGGGTTTCTCAGAATGGTGAAGGAGGAATGGAGGAGTCTAGGTGAGGTTCAATTTACTGAAAAGTTGAATGCTTTAACAATACCTTTGAGTAGATGGCACAAGAAAAAGTTTGGTGATATTGATTTGAAGGTACAGTAGTTGGAAGATGAAATCAGGAAGTTGGATGATTTGGCTAGTGATGGAGTTTATGATGGGACTATAGAGGCAAGAAGGAGAGCTCTAGTTAGTTTCTGTAAACGTTGGTATGTCAGGAAGAAAATTCATTGGAAGCAGATGTCAAGGTCCCGACATGCTAAGTACATGGATAAGAACACTAGATATTTTCATAATTTAGCCTCAGCAAGAAGAAGAAGTAATTGGATTGATGCGTTAGTGATAAGTGGCAGATTGGTGAGGAATCAAGCCAGGATTAAGAATGCAATAAGAGATTTTTACAAGAACTTGTATCATCAGGAAGCGTCATCTTTGGTAGGTATTCGTGATGGCTTAGTTAACAAGATACAGGAAGAGAACGCTACAGACTTAGAGAGGATGCCTTCGTCTAACGAAATAAAGGAAGCAGTTTGGGATTGCGAGTCGTCTAAGGCCCCTGGCTATGATGGCTACAATATGAACTTCATAAAGAAGTGTTGGGGGAAAATTGGTCCTGAGTTTACTGCAGCTGTCATGGATTTCTTCCAGTCAGCTGAGCTACCAAGAGATTTTAATGTTACATGGGTGGCTCTAGCTCCGAAGTTTGTGGGAGCAAGGGAGATTAAAGATCTTCGGCCGATTAGCATGGTAGGGAGTGTGTATAAGGTCATTTTGAAGGTGTTGGTGTGGAGAATGAGAAGGGTAATGCCGGACTTAGTAGGGGAGACTCAGAGTGCGTTTGTGCAGGGGAGGAAGATTCATGATGGGACTTTGATTGCATGTGAAACTGAGCAATGGTTGAAGCAAAGAAAGAAGAAATCGGCAATAATCAAACTGGACTTTCAAAAAGTTTACGATAGATTCAAATGGAAATTTGTGGATATTGTACTTTAGAAAATGGGCTTTGGGCAAAGATGGTGAGGGTGGATCAAGGAATGTGTGTGCACGGCGTCTATGTCACTTTTGATAAATGGCTCTCTTTCTAAATCTTTTAAGATGGAACGGGGCTTACGACAAAGGGATCCTCTTTCTCCGTTTCTTTTTGTTCTTGTTGTTGAGGTCCTTCATAGGATGGTAGGAGAGGCAGTAAGACATGGAAGGATCTCTCCTTTGTTGATTGGAAAAGACAATATTGAGTTGTCTCACTTGTAATTTGCGGATAACACAATACTTTTTTTCCCCTGGAGGAGGAGACTATTTGCAATTATAAGCGGCTTCTACGGTGTTTTGAGATGATGTCTACCTTGAGTATTAACTTTGAAAAATCTAGCTTGATTCCAGTTAATTGAGAGTGGTCACAAAAAATGTGTAGCTTGTTGGGGTGTAAGGAAGCAATATTGCCAGTCAAATATCTTGGTATTTCTTTGGGAGCGAATCCGAAATTGGTTAAGACATGGAAACCTATTATAGACAAAGTAGAAGAGAAACTTAATCTGTGGAAAGCCAAAATGATTACTAAAGCTGATAAACTAGTACTCATCAAATCTGTGCTTAATAGTATATTGGTTTACTATCTTAGCTTATATAAGATGCCCAGAGCAGTAGCAGATAAGTTGATATCTTTGCAGAGGAGGTTCTTGTAGAGTAATGAGGACGCAAGGGATGGGGTACCTTTGGTAAGATGGGATATTGTACAAGCTCTAAAACGCTTCGGGGGTTTGGACGTGGGCGATGCAGTGCTCCGGAATACAGCATTATTGTTCAAGTGGTGGTGGCGGTTTTCAAAGGAGGATTGCCCATTATGGAAGAAAATTGTGTGCTCCTGTTGATACGTGGTCAGGAGGACATTTTCGTCATCTTGGAGCTAAGGGACGGAATGATAATCTTGCCATATTCAAGGATCTGAATTCTAGAAGAATTGTGCCATGCCAGTCTTGGACATTAAGAAGACCAAGAGTCCGTCTCAAAAATAGTGGTGTTGAAAGGACAACAATTCATAAGGCCCATTGGGCTAAGTCAGGACAGCAAGAAGCCCAATAATACTTTTTAAATTCTATGGGAGGCATAAATTATTAATATTTTCGATTTTTTTTTATAATTTATTTTATTTTATTTTGCTGTTAGACTTTGTTGAAAGATTTGATTTGCTTCCGATTTGCTTAGTAGTATTTTTAGGAATTTTAAATTTAAATCAAATATGATCTAATCTAATAAGATCAAATCTGATTTAAATTAGCTATCATATCTTTAGGATTTTAAAATTTAAATCAAATCTGATCTAATCCAATAAGATCAAATCTGATTTAAATTAATTATCTTATCTTTTAGTTAGTTGTTAGGTGCCTATTTAAACACCTTTGGTAAGACAATTTACATAACTTTGATGAATAAATTTCAGTTACTTTTAAGCACTTTTTATTGTGTGAGAAGTGAGGTGAGTGATTTGCATCACTTGTTGCATGAGGAAGATTGGAGGATCCAACACTAAGGTGATCTGCATGGTGGTTTCTTTCAGTTTTTGCCCCTCTGATCTAGGTTATCAAGGACAAGTTCTTTGAAGGTCTAGTAGGGAATCCTTTCCGGTGACCTAGGTTGCTAAGAACAGGTATCTTAGAGGTCTAGTAGGAAAAAAAAAACCCCTTATATATCCTTTTGTTCTTTCTTTCCTTATCATTTGTAATGACTTGAATCCAAATGTCCTTCTTTCTTATCAGCCGGTTCCTAATACAAAGGGTCCGTGGAGGGACATTTGTCAATTGCAGATAAGAGAACAACAAGCAAGAGATAAGATGGTCAGAGGGTAATCATTAGAGTTAGGAGATGGTAGAAGAATTCGTTTCTGGGAAGATAATTGGCTACCATATGGTGTGTTGTAGGATGTATTTTCAAGGCTTTTCTCAGTTTCAAATAAAGTCGGATCTGTAATAGGGGACTGTGAATTTTGGGATGGGATGGAGTGGATATGGAACTTTCATTGGAGAAGGGTACTATTCCAATGGGAGTTAGAATTAGTTAACCGACTTCATGGAGTTCTACAATCTATCAGGTTAACAAGTGAGAGGGAGGACATAATAGTATGAAAATTTGATAGATCAAGAGTTTACTCTACTAACTCATTTTTGCAGGCTTTGCAGGCTGAGACTCTCCTGGAGGACATTACGAGTTATAGTTTCACTAGAGCTATATGGAGAGGACTAGTACCACCAAGAGTTGAGCTATTTACCTGGTTTGTGTTAGTTGGTAGGGTCAATACTAAGAAAAGATTGATTAGATTGGGCATTATTAGTCATAGGGATATGATTTGTGTTTTATGTAAAAAAGAAACTGAGAATGATTTCCACTTATTCATTGGCTGTGAGTTCACGTGGCAGGTGTGGTGTGCTTGATTATACGCCTATAATAAATTTTGGTCTATTCTAGGAACCATTAAGTAACACTTTGAGAGTTGGATAGGAGCTCCTGTAAGAAAAGTCGAACGTAACAGGTGGCTGATTGGTTTTTTTGCTATCATTTGGAATACGCGGTTGGAAAGGAATGCCAGGATTTTCAGGAATCAAGAAACATGCGTTGCTGAAGTTATTTCCAAGTCGATTAGGAGCTACAAAGAGTGGGTTAGCTTTGTTCCGTCTAGTTGTTGATAGCAATGTCGGAGATAACTACGGTTTTTTATTTAGTGTTTGTATTGTAACTCTGGACTTTCTAAATACTCCACCTTACTGTGTTGAGTTTTTTATTTCTAAAAATAAATTTTTTTAAAACATTGAAACGAGAATGGAACAGACTCATCACAATAACAATTCAGATTCAGAACTCCTATATCAAATTTTTGCTACAAATGCACAAAAATATATATTTTTTTAATTTTAAATCAGGCAACATCATTAATATGACAAAAATTCAACGATAACGATAATGACGATATGTATAAGAAGAAAAGACGACGACGATGACTATAACAGTGATGATCATGGTGATGAAGATAATGGAGGAGAAAGAGGAGAAAAATTTTAATGAAAAGAAAAAGGAGGAAGAGGAGGAAGAAGTGGTGTTAATGACGATGATAATGAAAAAGAAGAAGAAGAAAAATGTGTGCGCGTGAATATAAATGATTTGTATGGACTTGTATTGAAAAATAACTTATATGTAGAGAATAATTATAAAATTTATTAACATGTAACTTACTATAGACTATTTACTAAATACTAAGTTTGGTTTGTTGACAAATTTAACTTGGTCTAGACCTTATTAAAAAGCCAAATAATTTTAAAAAAATAAAAAATAATAAAATGAATACATAATCAAGTAAAATAAAAATATTAGATATATTAAAAAATATATAAATATAATTAAAGAAAAAAGCTTAATAAATAAAAATTTTAATAAAATAAATAATATAAATTTAAATTTTTATTATTATATTTTTTTAAAAATATAATAAAATTATGTATTTATATATTTTAATATATTCAAGTTGGCTTACTAGGCCAAACAAATTATTTCATAATCTTGAGTTTAATTTATTAAAAATTTAAATTTTTAAAATAGTTTGAATTCAAATTTATTTTCTGTTAAGTTAAGCCAGACTAAGCATAAAAGATTTTTGATAAATCGCCTAATTTTTTTCATTCCTAAATATAAGTAGTAAAAAAATATAAAAATATTAATAAAAAATATGATTTATTTTTATTAATTTTTTATAATTATATTTTTTATTATTATATTTTATAAATTTTTCAAATAAAAAATTTAAATTTTTATAATTTATTTTAATTTATTATTAAATAAAATATAAAAATATTAATTTTTATGTTTTTATTTTTATATCTCATTCTCGATTTTTTTTTGTCTTATTCTCGAATAACAGCCTAGGAGACTGATTAACTTGATTGTTCTCTATTCAAGTATTCATACTTTGGTATTTTGCGGACTATGCATGTCAAGAAGTCTGTCAGATTGAATTTCTGATTTTCTGACTCGAAAGTTTAATTTAAAAAAATCCAACACATCCAAATCATAGGATAAATTTTATCCGAATTATGATTTGCCCCTTATAATTCTCCCTGCACGTCGCACGCAATCATCCAAATTGTTGCCAGTTCCAACATTCCCGAAACCCTATCAAAATTCAAAAAATAATGACTCCGAATAATCCCCATTCCCATCCACCCCCCGATCCCCGCCGTCCCCTATCATTCCCAGCGGTCCACCCCTCCGACACCATCTCTCCTGCCACACTCCTCTCCTCCCTTCTCACCCTCTCCCAATCCATCCTCAACACCACCACCTTCTTCACACAACGCCGCAACGCCCGTGAGGCCACGCGCCAAGTCTCCCTCCTCCTCATCTTCCTCCAAGACCTCCACGCTTCCCTCCTCCCAAACGACGCCGTTCCCTCCCTCTCCGACCTCCACTTCTCCTTCCAGAATCTTCACTTCCTCTTACAAGATTGCTCCCGCGAAGGTGCCCGCCTCTTCATGCTCCTCAAGTCCCGCCGCGTGGCATCCCAATTACGGTCACTCTTTCGCACTATCGCTGCCACCCTCGACGCGCTGCCCCTCCACGTCATCAAAGTTTGTTGGGAAGTTAGAGAGTTAGTTGAGTTAGTTAGGAAGCAAGCCAGGAAAGTCACCTTCGAACTCGATCCTGAAGACCAAACCGAAGCCCAGCGAGTTAACTCGGTTTTGCAGCAGTTCGAGAGAGGAATCGAGCCTGATTTAAACGCCATGAAGCGAACCCTCACCTACCTCGAAATCAAGACATGGATCGATTGTAACAGAGAGGTGAAGTTTCTAGAAGACGTGATGCTCTCTTCCGCATCCTCTGTTTCCGACGAAGAAGAGGTTTCCTTGTTGAGCGGTTTGATTTCGTTCTTGTGTTACTGCAGAGGAGTGATATTCGAAGACGTTGATTTCCCGTCTCTTCATGAAAATTCCCAATCCGAGGGAAGGAGCAGCGGTGGAAGTGAAGAGTTGAGCTGCGAGAAGCGGCCGCCGGAGGATTTCCGGTGTCCGATCTCACTGGAGTTGATGATTGATCCGGTGACTACTTCCACCGGCCAGACTTACGACCGCATCTCGATTCAGAAATGGCTTAAAGCTGGAAACAGAGTGTGTCCCAAAACAGGGGAGAGGCTCACCAACACAGAGTTGGTTCCAAACACGACACTGAAAAGGCTCATCCAACAATTCTGCATTGATAATGGCATCTCGGTAGCCAAGCCAAGCAACCGGAGTCACCAGCGCAGTGGAGTATCAGCCGAGGCTGGTAGTCCAGCAGCGGCACACGCCGTACAGTTCCTCTGCTGGTTTCTTGCCCGGAAACTCGCCTTTGGAACAGAGGAGCAACAGAACAAGGCTGCTTATGAGGTTCGCCTGCTCGCGAGGTCTAACGTTTTCAACCGGACGTGTTTGGTTGAGGTTGGGACCGTGCCGCCTTTGATTGATCTTCTTAGCACCGGTGACAGAACAGTGCAAGAGAATGCAATTGCTGCACTGTTGAAGCTCTCGAAGCATAGCAGTGGCCAGCAATGTATAATGGAGAGCAGGGGTTTGGCGCCAATTCTCAAAGTGCTAAATAGAGGGCTTAGTTTGGAAGCTCGCCAAATGGCAGCTGCTACCATATTCTATCTTTGTTCCGTGAAAGAATTTAGAAAAATCATTGGAGATAATCCGGAGGGGATTCCCGGTTTGGTGGAGATGATCAAAGAAGAAAGAAAAACAATCCATTCTTGTTTAGCTGGCAAGGATAGGCTACATAGATCAGACGATGCTATAATGTGTGGGAAGAAGAATGCTGTGGTTGCGATTTTTGGGCTGCTCTTACATCCCCAGAATCACTCAAAAGTGCTGGCAGCCGGAGCGGTTCCTGCAATTGTTAGTGTGTTATCTTCTTCCTTGGACAAAGCTGGTCTCGTCACGGATTGCCTAGCAGTTCTAGCTGCATTGGCCGAGACAGCCGAGGGAGCGAGGGCCGTGTTAGAAGCTGACGCATTGCACTTGATCATTTGGATCTTGAAGTCCGAAACCTCGCGTGTGGCAAAGGAGCACTGCGTGTCGATTTTGATGTCTCTTTGTGTCCATGGTGGTTCAGGGGTTGTAGCTTTTCTTGTTGCGGAATCTTCAATCATGCCTTTGCTATATTGGATCATCACTGATGGTACCCCTCATGCTGCAAAGAAAGCACGCTCCCTCATCAGAGTTCTACAGGAATTCAATGAACAAAGAACTTCTGGATTGGTTGGGTCCTCATCAGTTTTGCGACAACCATTGATTCACATGAGTTAGTTAGAAAGCTTCTTCCTACTTATACTTTGTAAATTCTAAACGGTATAGATCTGTGAAAGTAGCTCCGTGTTTTTGAAGAGCTAGTTTCAATTAAGTACATAGCATTATACTCTACTTTTCTGCTGCTTTTCCATACACACAGACTCATGTTAGATATAATGATTCTATGTTTCAAAGTGTCAAATTTGTAGCCCATATTATATTATACGAAATAAGGTCTAAGGTTGAAGACTTAAAGCACATGGTTCTTGTGATACTAGTGCAGTTCAATTCAATATGCGTTTTTGTTTTCAGTTTTTATTTTATTGCCATGAGGCTTCGTTTCGAAGGGTCTATAAGTTTATGGTGAAATATTCCTTCAAGTGTGTGAATTCATGCACGTATATACCTCTCAAGTGTTTTAATCTAAACTTGTTTTCTATAGTCAGATGGATAGATGCCTATTACTTTTCTTTTCTGTCTCTATTGCACTTCTGTTCCATTTTTTCAGACAAGAAGCCAAGTGTTTTTTATAAGCGGTGCACAATTAGGTGGCCTGGTCTTAAACTTTATCAGAAATGAAATCTGGGTGAAGTATTTAAAATTTCTATTCTACGATTCAAGTTGTTTTACTTTTTTATTCCTAGGAAGCAGTATTTTATTTTAAAGAAAAAAAGAAAACACGGATCCCTTTTGTTACAAGGAGTGGAGTGTGAAGATTCTTTTATTTGTTTTTCTAAGTTGTTAGGTGGTTACGTTTTGGTGTTGGTTTGTTGATTTTTCTGTTTGCTGGCTCTACTTTGTATTGAGTTCTCTTATTTCCAAGGTTCAGAAAATCGGACCGGTCATCAAACCGCTCTAGTCACTGGTTCACTGATTCATTAGTCTAATCGGTTTAACCGGTGGTCCAATCGGAAAAACCATTTTAGAGTAAAATAATAAATAAATTATAAATACACATCCTAAAATATAATTATAGTCTGATACAAATCTTAAAATATCTTCGAAATTAAAAACACTACATAAAATATCATCAACCAAATACATATGATCTTATCAAAATCCAAACTCAAAAGTTAAATAGTAATAAAAGCATATCTAAATGTTAAATCCCAACATCATGGTTTATCAATTATCAAAATCTACAAGAACTTGTTGCAAATCTGCTTCGGTGGGATGATCTTCACCTTCATTCACACCCTGATCAGCAGAAGAAAGAGATGCAGCATAAAGACCACTACTACCACCGCCACTTGGATAACTGAAATTAGTAAAACATGTATGAAATTAAACAACACAAGACAACACAACACAATGAACATACCCAGAAATTGAACAGTTCACAGATGAAGTTCCAGAAATTGAACAGTTCACTGAGCAAGTTCACAAAGCAAGTTCACAGAAATTGAACAGTTCACAAATGAAGTTAAGCTGCAAAATAGAAGACCAGCCAGCTTAACATTCAGATTTTGACCAAACACAAATTGACCAACAAATAGAAATTGTGCAACAAAGAGGAATTAAGCTGCAAAATAGAGCAGAAATTGAGCAGAGGACCAAACACAGCCACTTACATTGAACAGTTCACAAATGAAATTGACAGAAAATTAGAAGACCAGCCAGCTTAACATTCAGATTTTTTCTTTCTTATGCTCAGCAGCAAACAGAAATTGAGGTAAGATAAGGAAAATGTCAAAGCAGCATATACATATACCTAAAAATGAGGTAAAATCCTAATCTCCTTTCATCCCATTTTCTCAACTACAGAGACAGAAACATAGTTCAGAATGGAAAAACACACCTGATCAAATCTCTCTCTTCGTCTTTTAGATGACCGGTAAAATTGTGACTCCACTTCACGCCGATATGCCTGCACAGCAGCTCGAAGTGCTGGTCAGGGCAGTCAGCAGTTCAGCACAGGACCCACAAGAAATCAAGGAACAAAATTAGGATTGTTAAAAAGGATATCACTAGTTATAAACTTATAATACATTTATTTGTCTTCACAAAATGAAGGTATCGTATATCCAGTATTTTGCATTTTCAATATATAAACATTTTACATGAAAGGTTTGCTTAGATTTTGCTTAGTAAATGAAAGCATTGAGAGAAGGGGAGTGTGTGTAATTAGCAACTTAGCACACTGCAAATACAGAAAGGAAGGTTTAGAAATCCTTTCAACTCTTCCTAGCTCATTTTCATTATAGTACTTTTCCTTTTTGTGTACATTACATACAAGCAACATGAAAGCAAAAATAGAGGAGAAATTGAGCAGAGGACCAAACACAGCCACTTACATTTCAGATTATTAATTTCTGATGCTAATTGCTAACCAACAAACAGCCAAATAGAAATTGATCATATTCATATTTCTTATGCTAATTGCTAACCAACAAACAGCCAAACAAAAATAGATGAGCACTGAAATTCACAAATGAAGTTCACAGAAAATTAAGCCTAGGTCTAAGTTCAGTTCACATTGAGGACAAAAAGAAACAGAACATGAGCAGAGGTCTAAGTTCAATTCAGTTCACAGAAAATTAAGCCGAGGTCTAAGTGCACAGAAATTGAACAGTTCACATCCATGGAAGAACATGAGCAGAGGCGAAGGACAAAGAGAAATGAGCAGAGGACGAGTCACTCACCTGGGGTCGATGGAGGCTACCGGTGTTGACTGTTGAGGACCGCCGATGAGAGGCTACTGCGTGCTGGTGTTGAGACTTGAGAAGATGAAGACGATGGAGCTGAGGATGGCGACACCACGGGCGCGAAGGGTGGCGACAGGGGGCTATGGTTCAGGCAGCGCGGCTAGGGTTCTCCTCCATTGATGATTCAGATGATGATTGATGAATGAATGGGGTCGGGGCTCGGGGGAAGAAGAGGGGGGGGTGCTCCACGGGCGGGTCGGGTCGGGTGTATTTTTTTATTTTTTCTAAAACGTTAAACGACACCGTTTTAGCGTAACCGGCCGGTCACCGATTCGGTCCAACCGGCCGGTTTTTGACCGATTCGCCGGTTCTTGACCGGTTATTCTCCCAGCGGTTTTCATATAAGGACCGGACCGTTTGAAGCGCCGGTTTGCGGTTAAACCGGTCGAACCGGCCGGTCCGGTCCGGTTTTTAGAACCTTGCTTATTTCAAAAAAAAAAAAGAAAAAAAACCCACGGATGTATCCAAAATACCAAATGATGTATTCAACCTATCAAAGTTTTCACTACAAGTTTCATAGTTTGGTTGTCATATTGACCATGTTTGAAATTTTCTAAAATATATATTCAGTTTTTTCTTATAATCATTGCCATTTACAACGAGAGAAAGTTGATTGCTTTTCCATCAATATTTTTGATAGTTCACATCGAACCACATCAATAACTAAAAATGGGGTGAACTGAATTATCAAAAACTTGGATAAGTTTTTAAAAATATATAAACAAATAAATAAATTAAGAATAAAGCGCAAATAGTCCGTGAACATTTAATGTGTGTTTTTGAGAGACATATAACTTTCTAACCAAAATTAAATACTTGTCAAGCCCAACTAGTCATGATTGATCCAAAGCGAAGTCTATTCCCTGACAAGACTAACAGACCCAAATCCAAAGTAAAAAAAAAAAAAGAAAACAGGATGTTAGGAATTGAATCGACAAGCATTTAACTCATTAGTAGATGCTATTAGGAGTTTAATGATAATGTTAGTACCAAGGTTGCAGAAACTGAACCGATGAATGGATGGATTATGTCATTGTAGTTAGATCGTGATGAAATCGATTTAATTAAATATAAAAATAAAATTATTAAAAATAATAAAATACAATAAAAAAATTTTAATAATAATACTAAAATTCAAAATCTCATCATTTTATATAATAATTTATTTATATTTTATCATTAACCATTTATAAATTCAAATTTAAATATCAAAATTTATAATTTTTTATTGTTACAACAATGAGAAGGTGAAGCCAGTAGTGACTTTAAAATGGGCTAAACTCATGGCCAGCCCGTTTATCCGTTTAAATGGGCGGATTTTATCTCTAAAATTAAGCTCGTTTAAATTTTGGGTTAAACGGGCTGAACCCGATTAATCCGAAAAAAATGATGGGTTAAACGGGTTAGTCCGTGGGCTAAACGGGTAGCCCGTTTAATTTTGTTTTTTATATTTTTTAAAAAAAAAACAGTACTTTTAGCTGAAATTTTTCTCGATCCGACTCGAAAATCCGACCCATCAACAAAAAATTATTATTTTCAAAGGTTTTTGACCTAAAAATGGTATTTTTTATCAAAATATTTTTCAAAAAATAAAATTAAATGATAAACAGGTTGACCCATTTAACCCATCGGACTGACTATAAATAGTTTGGGCTAAAAAATTTTGGTCGCGAATAGAACGACCTTAAACGGGCCAACTCATTTAACCCATGAACTTAACGGACTGGACCTAAATGAACCAGACTAACCCGTTTGACAACCCTAGAAGCCAGCAGATACAGCATAATAACATACAAATCAAAACAAAATAACATGTCCAAAAATCCAAAACAAATATGCCCGAAAGTCCAAAACAAGTTAAATAAACTAATTCTAACTATAAGCCATAACAAACCCACTGAATAGAGAGATGACGTGCAACCTCATCAATCACACTTCATCGTATAAAAAAAACCCACTAACCCATTCAAACCCTTCTTTATATTTGCCAATAACCCCTAAAGCAACTCCCATCTAACTTCACCCACGCAACCTTAAATCTATACACCAAGTGACGTCCACATATATATCTCTTCTATCAGTCATATATCGATACAAGTGATTACCAACCCACAGCCACAACACCAAAATATATGTCCTCTAAAGGATCACCACAACCCTGAGTAAACGAAGAAGAAAGCAGGGATGGACGCAAGGTCAGAGGCAAGGAGCTTACCGTGGACTACGCCAAAAAAGAAGCAGATAATGTCACTTACAACAGAAAAGTTATACAAAAAAAAAAAATTTAAAAAAACTCATCAATTATTTTTTGTACTTCTCTTTTTATATTGGACTCCTAATTTTGTATTCTTAATTTTGTATTTGTGAAAATATTTCCAACCATTTCAATCTTATTAAAATTCTGTGATTATAAAATGCTAAGTATAAGTCCACCAGTTACATATTTTTTTATATCCAATTTTTACTAAAATTTTTTTCTCTCCTCCACCTGCATACAATTTTATTGAAGTGTCTCATAAAGACTAACATAACCCTGTAATATAACTCAATTCTTCCCACACATCAAATTTCTCTTCTCTTGTATGAGTTCCATACACCAAAGAAAGCGTAACTGACAACGACTCATTTTAAACATTATTTTATCATAAATTAACAGTAAATCACTTGAAGCACCTTCCGATCCAACGTATTCTCATCCCACGACATCACTCCCCCGATTTTTTATTACATCAAACTTCGTCACTATCTGCCACTTAATCTCAAACAAGCCTAACGTATTCAATTTAAATTTTTTGTTGAGGTTTTTGACCATGTTCAATTTTTCATCACCCATTAATTCCCTAACATTTCAAGAACAAATTATTTTAATAAATTATTACACACTTTTTTTTGGACCTGCAGTGTCTTGTTTTCTCTTTCTGTTTTGTCAATCTTTTTCTGAGCAATTTTTTCATTTTGTGTTTGGAGAATAGCCATTGGCTTGTTTGGATGAACTTTTAAAAAAAAACTCTTTTTTGGATGAACTTTTAAAAGTAATTTTATGTTTGATATCTCATGCAAAAATATCTTTTTATTTATCAATTATGTTTGGATATAACAATATAAGAGTATTTTTTTGTTTATTTATTACATGAAAATATTTTTTAAGAAAAAAAAAAGATCTTTTAAAAAAAATATAAATTACACCTTTTCAAAAATATATATTTTTTTAAGTACTTTACTTTTACTACTAGAAATTTGCCAAATACGCTAAAAAATAAAAAATATGCTTTTTCATTAAAAAAGATATTTTTTATCAAGATAATAACGTCAAAACAAGTACATGATATCATCTTTTTCATTGTATAAAATTGCATCTGATTTCAAATCCGAGACACCAAGTTTTTTTATTTTCAAGAATCTACTCCTCCAAAATACTATCTCTGTTTCTCTTTACTTCTTTCATTTTTGTTCGAACCACCATCATCAACCACGCTCTTCCCAGCTACTTCTTCATCGTGTTCCGATAGCTCCCCTTGTCCCTTTGTCAATGTTGTTCCCTTTGTGGCGGAATCATTCACAATATCATCTCTATCACCCGTTTCTTCATCAACGTCTTCCGCACCATCATCATCAACATACACACCCAACCCACCGGTCCTTCCATTCAATGTCACCGCCGGGAGAGTAGCGGCTTGGTTCTCCGCCACCAACTCTTCCTCGATCTCACGACCCAACATAAGTGGCGTCAGAGTTGCGCATCTCCCTTGCCACGTTGAGCCTCTCTTGTCGTGGCCAGCCTTTATCTTCCCTTCTTCAACACCGATTTGGTCTCTTTTGGTCTTCTCTGTGTCGGTTTCCAGCACAAGTTTCGTAGATACAGCTTCCTGCACACTTGTCGTGGACCCTTTCCTAGTGTGCATATCCCTATCGTAAAAATCGTGCTCCATTTTCATCAAACTTGATTTGAATTCTAGACCCAACTCAACATTACCAAACTGATTGATTGAGAAAACCGAGTCCAAGGATCCTTCTCTATTTTTTTTGGACATTCTTAAATTATTGGGTCTAGTAACAAGTCTACATAGAACTTTCTTTTTCTTATTCCTTTTGCGTTTCCTTTCCAACCCATTATAATTACTTTCATAAATTCATGTTACTGTATTTTTATAATTAGTTTCATAATTAATATAATCACATCCCACACAATTCGCTCTTTCTTTCAGTTCCTTTATAAATTAGTTGATATGTTATCGTTTTTACCTAATTTTATTTTGAATGATAATTAATCCACTCATTTAAAATAATTTCAAGAATTACCAACCTACCCTTATCTTTTCTGTCTTTCCTCAACTTTACCATCACCACATCGGCTGCCTGGTCGTTGAAAACCGCCAGTTTTATAACCCATGCACTCCTTAAGCTCGTATCCGCACACTCCCTTTTCACAACTGTTTTTCGTTGTTCATAACTATTGTCAATCTTTCCATTAGCTTCTTCATAACAATTCAATCCAAAAGCCTTACGTCCCACTTCTTTCACTAGCACATCGAATTCACTGATACCTATTATAATATGGACCCATTCATTAATCATATCCATGATACAATTATCAATTTGCACTCGTCTAACACTAAAAGATATGTACGATTCTGTCATTTTGTCACAACTGACTACTTCTCTCCATTAGCCTCCTAACATACTAAAGGTATCTGTTGACCATAATTTTTTTGTGTATTGTATTTGAATATAATGTACAAGACACTAATGTAATATCTAATATTATGTTTAGATACACATGAACAAGACTAAAATAGACATATCTCTCTTGCTCTCCTCTCTCTCTTTCTGTTTCTTACTCATTCTTTGCCATCCAGTTGTTGAAGGATGGTGAATGAATGATACTTGCTATTCCTGTTAAATTCTGCTTTGGTCTATTCAATCTCTCTTGTCAAATTCAACATTAAAAAAAATTTAGGTATAATTTATTTTTGTATTTTTTTTAATTTTTAATTTTTTTACTTTTAAATTTTTTTATTGTGTAAATTGAAAGATTCAATACGTGCTGAATTTGGTCTTTTTATCTCGGTTAAAAAAAGAAAAATACAATGAAAGAAAAATAATACAAAAATAGAAAAAGAATAAAAAAATACTTTTTTATATTCTCTGAGTACCTCTATGAAAATAACTATGCAGAAAAGTTCAGAAGAATCTCAAATTAAAATTTAAGAAAAAAAAGTAATTATCTATAGACAAAAAAAATTCATTAAAAAATTCTATATCTACCTCCTAAATTTTGTATCTATTATTATTTTTCGTTTAAAAATAGATAAAAAAAATTAAAAACAAAGTTTGTGTTTAATATTTATATTTATTTATCTAAATACTTTTTAAATAATTATTATTTATGTTTCTATATTCTGTCTATAAAAATAAACGCAATCAATGAAATATTTAGAGCTAACAAACATGTATATTCTAGCATTGACATTATATATATATATATATATTTTTTAGTTAATTAAAAGACCCTCATCTTAAAATCAATCGTTATTTTGTTGAAGAATTTAATTACGCTGGATTGTGAAAAACAATTACGTATTGATTTAATTATATCGAATTACGTATTGATATATTTATAAAAAAAATTATTTTTTAAATTTATTATGTAAATAATCATCTAAACAATTTAATATAATTTGATATAATTAAATGGTTATGTAAAATACTATAGATTATCGATATATTAATATTAAGCTCTATCAAATTTAAAATTTTTAAAATTTTGATTTTTCAATTACATAGTAAAAGTAAAAAATTTACCTAGATGTATCCAATGCAATATAGATATCAAATTGACACATTAGCATTTGACTTGTTGACAAATAACAAAGTCTTACAGTTAAAATAAATCAATTAAAGTATTTAATTGGATAATAATATAAAAAGTGTATGAATTAATTACACACAAATTTATAATCTTAATAACAATTCATGTATATATTCTCCTCCGGTATAAATATTATTGAATATTAATACACAAAATTAGATATGATTACCAATTTACATTTCAACTTTCCTCTTCAATTTTTTCGTTTCTTGAGGAGGGAGACATATATTTATAAAAATTTATTTAATGGGCCGGGCAGCTATTCAACCACTAACCAAGAGCCACAACCACAAATATCTTAACCTTTTAACATGAAACATCATGTTTTAAATGTGTTGCATCCGAAATGAGATTGCAGTTGGTGCTCCTAAAAAAAATACTAAAAAATTGTTAAATTTGATTATTTTTGGCCATAATTTATATATAGTTATTAATCTAATTCTAACATATTTTAATTTATTAATAATTAATTGATGACTAAAAATAATAAATTTTAATATTTTTTAATATTTTTTGTTGAAAATAATCCTCGCAATATATAAATCCAAATGAGAAGCCATTATTATTAGAGACGGATTTATTTGCAAGTGTATGGGGGTAATTGCCCCATTGAATTTTTAAAAATAAATAATAAGTATATATGGTTTATTCATTTTTATTATTTCATTTAATTTAGTTTTCGTATTATGTATAATAATCATTTTCGTTAAAAGAATTTTACTATGAATATTATAGAGTGTCAACTCTCTAATTAAATGGTAAAAAATATTTGAATAATTACTTGATAGAAAAATAGACATTATTTATACTTATATATAAAAAAAATTATGGTTGTTTAATTTGAATTTTTATTTTTTCTTTAATCTTATATTTTTTTATAGATTCTTTAATTATTAAGTCATAAATTTTTTTGTATTATATAAAAAATAATTAATAAAATGTGAGTTGATAGATATATAGGATATTTGACGAAAAATACTTTTAAATTAATATAAAAATTAAAAAATATTTTTAAATTAATATATTTTTGATATGTTAATTAAATTATTTAAAATTTAATTAATATATTTTGAATTTTTAATATCTAAATATATTTTTATTAAACTTTTATTATTTTTATATATTATTTTTATCTTTACCATTAAAATTTTTTTGGATCTGCCACTAATTATTTTCTCTTTGTAGTTCGTTCAGTCCCCATCTTGGCCCTATTTCAAATTGCTTTATTTAACACCTACATGTGTTCAGTTATTAATATTTAATAAATAAGCTGCCCATCATAAGATTCTTCACCGACATATATATTGATACTGGATCAGGGCATTGTCTTAGTTGGGAAACTTAAAGCATTTTAAAGAGTTGGGGAAAGAATCCATTTTTGTGGATGATATGTAAGCCATACTGCCATACACATGGTATGGAACTTGCTGGGATGCCCCTAAAGAAGTAGTATTTTAAAAGTGACCATGTTGTTGGATGTTCTTGTATTTGTGTTTAGTTGTTGGATTTTGGTATGGTCCGAAGTCCGAACTAAGCAAGACATTAAAGACGTGGGACACGTCAGTTAATGTAGGGGTGTGCATGGTCCGACCCGACCCGCAGATCCGGTTCGGTCCCGAACACTTTTGGGGCTAATTTGGTGTGATTTAATCGGGTCTAGAGCCGGGTATGGGTCTCAAAAATAGACCCGGTCATTATTTCGGGTCGGGTCCGGATCATAGCTCTGGTCACTCGAAATCGGCCCGGTGGCCCGGTCATCATACACAATTAATATTTTGTGTTATTAGTGATGGATGATGGCTATTATTATGTGAAATTTAAGTATTGTAAACCTTAATATTTTGTATAACTAGTCATTATATATAAGACTATAAGTTAATGTTTTATATTTAAAATGCATAAGACTTTAGACTAATGCATAATCTTGTATTATTTGTATTTATTTAAATATTTGGTGTTATTAGGCAATATTAGTATTGATTATGGTTATGCTTTAATTTTAGAGAAAAAGTTGGTTCTTATTATATTTTTCTAAGTGAATTTTACCATGTCAAATAATAATTGGAGTCTTGAAAATTTGGATATTTTTACATGCTAACTTATAAGAAAGTATCAAAGTAATATAATGTTAACGGCCCGGTTTTCACCCGATTTTTACCCGGTATAATCGTGACCCGAAAGTGTATAAGTTTCATCGGGTCTAGGGTCGGATTCGAATCTAACAAATAGGCCCGATATATATTTTGGGTCGGATTTGAATCACATCAAACCCGGTTTTACCCGTCCCATGCACACCCCTAAATTAATGTTACCGAATTATCATGTATGTTCCCATGTAGTTTTGGAAAAACAAAGTATTGTGATTAAGGGAAATCATACTAAATAACTCTGATATTTGTCTACAATTTTAATTTAATTTTATCACTAGTATTTTATAAATAATCTAACTTACCTCCTCGCTAAAATTATTAATAGTTAATAATTTTTTCTTCTAAATTTATCCTTTTTGTACCATTTCTTCTTTCTTTTTCCAACCAATTAGGCAACCATAACAATACCTCTTTTAATTATTTTTATAAATTCATATTTATTGGCGTTCAAACTGTCAGGGTAAAATATTTTTTTATTTTTTTCTGTGATTTACATTAATTACGTTTTCAGGTATATATGTTATATCAATGAAATATTTAAATAAATTATAAAACAAAATAATAATATAAAAATTATTTAAAATTAATTAAATGGTAAACTTACAGGTTTATTCAAAATAACTAACTAAAATAAATAAATTTTTTATTTAAATTAAATAAATATATAAATTATAAAAATATATAAATAGTGAGGTATTTACATAAATACATTATGAGACATATTTTAGATACTGAGAGGTTAATCTAAAATTGAGTATATCTTGATGTCTGAGATTCCGTATTGTAACCGAGTGACGTCAAATCATATTCAGGGTGTACCCGAAATATGTATTAAGATAGAGATCAGATATTAAACATTCAAGATATGCGAAAATTGAGAATGGAATTTCAGTACTCGAAATATATACAAGTGGCGTAATTGTGGTTTTAGCATTCGAGATACACTTAGATGCATATATAATGTTACAGCATTTGAGATTATTGTGTATAACCATCATTTTTTAAAATTTTTTGATCTTCTAAATGCTTAAGTTCGAGTTCCTTCAAAAAAAATATGACCCTCGATAATATGTCCGTAATGAAGATATCAACAAACTAAATGCTACTTGATACGTAGTTGAATGCATACGCATTCTACTACCACGCATCGAGTGATCTCTCTTTGTTTTGTGATTTTTTAATTTGTGTGTAGGATTTAATCTTTGTTTTGGTGGTAATAGTAAATAGTAATAGTGATAAGCAAAAGATGAATAAATAATAAGTAGTGAGTGAAAGTTGGAGAGAATATTTTTTATTTTATTTTTATTAGGAATATTTTGGGCAAAAAATTATTATTTAGATAAAAAAAGTCATTTTTAAAAATAATTAAAACATTGAAGATGATTTTAAAATAAAAAATATTATAGACAAGATAATATAATTTTAATTTTAACAATAAATTTTGAGAACGAAAACAGTACTTAAGGTTTTTGAATTGAATATTTTCTTTTGAAAACATCCGATACTCAAATAATTACACATTTTACAACATCATTTAAGCACTCTTTTATATATAGTTTATAGAAAAAATCTATGGTACTTAGGTAGCGTTTGGTAGAGAGACAGAGATTGAAAGACGGAGACTGAGAGACAGAGACTAAGAGATAGAGACCGAAATAAATTTCAGTATTCTGTTTGGTGCAAAGTGAGAGACAAAAATTGAAACAAGAATAAAACTCTAATTTAATTTGCAAAAAGGATAAAATTGGAATTAATTAATTGAAATGAGGGTATTTTAGGTATAAAATGTTATTAAAATTTCAGTCTCTGTCTCTAAAAATTTCAATCCCTTGTGTCCCTACTTTTTGGAAGTACTGAAATACTAAAATTTTAAAGACAGAGACAGAAAGTTTAATACCAGTCTCTGAACCAACAAACATGATACTGTATCTCAGTCTCCCAGTCTCTGTCTCAGTACCTCAAAACAAACGCTACCTTAGTGAGTCACTGAGGATTGAAGGCAATTTTTTTTAAATAAAAAATTAAAAAAATACATTCTAAATACATCAATGAGACATACATCACATCAATTTGTAAAATTTTTAATCATGTTGGAATTGATGCATCTATGGTATTATTATAGAATAAAAAATGGGATAAATTATTAGTTATATTTGAGTAAAACTAAAATTAAAATAATTTCACTCATAAAAATATACATTAATTTAATATTTATTAAAATATTTAATTATTTTTTTATTTTTATAATTTTATTAAATTTGTAATTTTTGTAATTAAGTTTTACAAATTGACATGATGTATGTTTCACGAACTTTTTCTTTTTGATATTGTATTATTAGAGGTGAAATCCTTTATCATGAACCAAACTGTGTGTTAAACACAACTATGGTCATTTACAAAACGTCAGTGACGTTTTGTGTTTCTTCAATTAAAATAATATTTTTTTAACAAAACGTCGGTGACGTTTTGTGTTTTAATAATAAAATAATATTTTTTATTACAAAACGTCAATAACGTTTTGTTTTTTTATAATTGAAAAAAAAAATTTTATTACAAAACGTCAATGACGTTTTGTGCTACCACCACAACTATGTAAAACACTAAAATGATAAAATATTTTTGTATTTCACATTAAAATTATTCATATATAAATTTTTTAGCCTATGTTTCACTCGCTTGTTTAGAATATTTTTATTTATTTTAATCTTTTATTATTTTTTATTTTAAAAAATTGCCTTCAATCCTTGGTGACGGACACGTAAGGTCAGTATATGTTTGTTTTTACGGTAAGCATAATAGAACTTCTCTATAGTCTATATCCATCTTTTTTTTATTGTTGGTAAAAATTTTCGACTCAATTATAATATATATACAAGTTTTTTTAGCTTACAAATCTTATAAGTTGGGTTAAGCTCAATAGAAACTACTCTCACCCAACTCAAGCGTGTTAAACATGTAACACCCTACCACACCCAACTTTACGCTTAAGTTGTAAAATAGAAGTGATATGGTATTACGACTTCTAAAATAGAAAGTATATATATATATATAGCAGAAGAATATATTAGACTAGGAGTCTTGAAAAACAGATAAGACAAAAATCGCGAAATAAAAACACAACGCTCAAGAAACGAGTTAACTTACGTGTTAAGAAAACTATAACTATCAAGCATAAGATAATAAAAGTAGGAGTAGAGGGTCAAAGATACAAAATAACAAGCTCCTAACTCAGCCCGCGAAGTTAAGGCTGACCGGAGAATATATATACATATATATACAAATCCAAAATCCAAATGTACATAAACAAAATCCTGTCTCTCTGTAAGCCTCTAAGAGGATCAAAAGGAACAAGTTATACGGAGAGAAAACTAAGTACATATATATACATCACTATACAATAAAATAACCCGATAACCACTTCGCTTCAGAAGTCCAGACGCCTAGCGAGGTGCCTCTCGACCTGCATATGAAAAAACAACAACATAGTATGGGGTGAGAACCAGAAGTTTTCAGTATGGTAAAGGTGCAACACACATAAGATATTAGGTTCTGGTAATGCCAGAGGCAATCCTAGAACGCCGACACTCAGATTATAGAGCTTAAAATATTAAACAGAAGCCATAAAAGGTGGTTTTCTAAAAGTATCTAAGCCTAGCTTAACTTATTCTTAAACCTAAGTCCCACTGCTTTTCCTCCATACCTCCATCTCCTTCGACAAATCATAGACAAATAAGTAGTTAAAAGTAAACACAAGAAGGTTACAAGTACTGCAAGTAACAATTATACATTTAGCATAGCAAGTATACTTAGGCACACCCAATTAATGCACAAACAAGTAATTCAAGTAGTATGCACATGATGCATGCATGTCCTATGGCTGATGAGTCTCATCTGTCGGTTATAAGCCAACCTGACAAGTCCGGTTTGCTATACCTTTGGACTGTCCCCTGACATGCATCCCCATGAATCTATGCATAGCTTTCTCTCATATTTATATCAAATCGCTCAATGGGGGTACCATTCCTGGGAATTTGTGAGTGTCCGGTCACCCTTACGTCGTAGGGTCAACAGAGTATCGAGTGTTCAACCTGGTACACGTGGTGGCAAGTCACGGTACTTTACCCAGGAAATCTCGTATCTCAGATCATTTAATTAATCAAGTCAAGTATCATACATGATCATTCATTTGATTATTCAAGTCAAGTATCATACATGATCATCTGTAATATTTCATAATCAATTCATCACTTTTCAGCTTTACTTCGTCTCCAAATTATCCCCATTTCCTAATTTCATCTGATTATCAGGTTTAATACTACTAACTATGACCAAAGAAATGAAAATAGAGGTTTAGAAGTTTGAAATAGGGTTTAAAACTCAAAAATCTTGTTTGCTGGAACAAGGGCCACGCATACGCGTGGGAGTGTAAAAATGCAGCTTGCGCGCACATCCCCTTGTCATGCGTACGCGTAAATGAGTACTTCATGTCATGCGTACGCATGGCCATGCTTACTAGCTCCTTACGCGTACGCATAGAACCAGTCGCGTACGCTTCGCCAAAAAAATTCATGCCATACATACGCGTGGACGTACATGCTTTCAAAAAAATCATATTCAGCAGCAAGCTGCAAAATTGAAAGAAGGAAATCAGTTTTGAGTTTAAATCTTCCAACACCCATAACTTCTTCAATTTAAAATATTTTTCACCCGTTCTTCGAATGGCATAAACTTCATGAACGTAATTTTCACTTTAAAACAATTGGAAGCAAATTGAGGGTTCGAAAACCAAGTTATACCTTGTCAAAGTTCGGCCAAAAACCAACTTTTATAAACTTTCAAAACCTCTTCCTCATTCAAAACAAATCCCATGATACCAACACAACAACCTGCATTTGCTACACAAAATGTCCTCCTTCCTCAATACAACAACCACATAAAAGTCATACTTCACTCCAACAATAATTACATTTACACATGCCAAATCATACAACCAGAACCATAGCTCACAAATTACATAATTATATCCTCAAATCAATAATTACAATTTGCCAAACCATCAACTAATCTACAGTACCATACCAATCCATATTTAACAACAAAATACTAAGTAACAATACACACATACATTTCAACCTATCCTATGGTCATTTAGCCTAAGTTTTCACAAAACATTATATATTAAATGCAAAAAACCTAAACCATACCTTGACCGGTTTTCTCGTAGTGATCAAGACAGCTTATTAACACAAGCACAACCCTAAAAACCTCAACAAAACATTAGTATTTAGCTTCCTCCAAGTTTCAATATCTATAATTTCAAGCTCCAATTATTTATTCACAACCTAATGCACATTTATAACACATATATACCCACTTTAATATCCAAAACATAAATTCAGTAATTTAAATCGAATTTATGGTATCCTCACCTTACCCAAGCTTCATATAAGTAAGAGTGAACGTTTTTCTCAAGATAATTGGATCCTAAAATATCAAAAAGTAAAGAAATTGAACATCTCTATTCAATTTTCGAAAATTTGGGAGAAGAGAAGGCTGAGAGTGAATAAGAAAGTTACCAATAAAATTGTTCTGGTAGAAATGTAGAGCTCGACGTGGTGGACGCATGATCGCAAACAGTACGGCGATTGGAGCTCAAACGAAGGAGTTACGGTGATTTGAAGTTACTGTTATGAAATGCTTCTCTTCTCCTTCCCTCATGTTGTGTTTCAGCACTATTTATTGTTGAACTAGGGAAGATGAGAAGCCTGGGTCATTTCAAGTGCTGGGCCGGTTGGGTCTACGGGCTCGATTTGAGTTCGGTTCGATCCGTTTGGTCAAATCTTGGGCCGAATTCTTTGAAATTAGTATCAAAATTTTCATTTCGATGAGCTCTGTCCTAATTTAATATAATATTCTCATTTCTAATTTTCTTTATTAGAAATTAATTTATTGGCTAATTACTTACTAATTTAACGAAGTTTACAAAATACGTGCATTACTCAACCGTTTCCAAAGCGCGCTATTCACCATTATGAACAACTCTTCTTCTTCTTTTTCGATCAAAACCACAACCATCGAGATTCAAAGAACATTCAAAAATTCTGAAGAAACTTTCAAACTCCTCGCCAAGACTCGACGAAATCAACAAACAAACATGTTAATTTTTATTTATTTTTGACCATGCAAGATATTAATTTAGTGTAATTTATAAGTACTAGCTATATTATTTGATTTTTTTAATGATGAATAAGAGAATGTGCTATTGTTGTTTAAAAAGATAGAAAAACTCTCGTTTAACATAAAAAATTTTACATAAATAATTAAAAATATTTATGCAAATATTTATAAATGCAAGACTTTAGAATTTGTATATAATGTAAATCAAGCTAAGTTATTTATAAAGTCAAATTTATAAGTATTAATCAACCACAAAATCAATATAGATAAAGAGTATTTATAAATTAATATATTAATATTAATTATTAATATCAATATTAAATATAAACAATTAAAGATAGATTATTTTGGCTTAATTTAGGGTCTATTTGAAAAGTTTTAAAAATATTTTTTTTGAGTTTTTTATTTATAAAAAGTAGTAGTATTAATATCTGGTGCAATTTTTAAAATTAAATTACAATTTTCTAAGAAGTTATTATTTAGAAACTTATAGAGAAATTAAAAAAAAAGATTTCTCTCATAATATTACATACTATTTTTTTTATCACATTTTTATAAAATAAATATTTTTAGAATTAAAAATCCAAATATATAATAACTTATCTTTCAAATGTTCTTTTTCATTCCGCACTCTGTTAAGAACCCTTTAAATGTTTCAATTATTTTGGCTTATGCAGTACCAATTGAAACTGGGAATGGAAAGGAGAGAGGTACCAATTAAGTTGTTTTGATCTCTGTTTATTTTTGTTGTTCTCTCTGTTTTTTTCTGTTTTGATTCTTTGGCGTAGATTGTTCTAGAGGTACCTTTATGAGTAAAGCAAAATTTGTCATGTGTACATTTAATATAGAGAAGTAAAGTTGGCGGTGATAATGGGGCATTAAAGTATACAACCACTATTTGATAATGGTTCAATTGAGAGTTTTTGTTTAGCTCTTCGTATATTTTGGTATTAAAGTATATGATTGTACTTTGTTATGGCAGGTATACTTTATTTTGGATAATGCTACTACTTAGCAAGCATTCAACTACTATGTGGAGGTATTATGTCTCCAAATTTTACTACAGTTCCTCCTTTACCCTCCTTTAAGAAGCTCATGGTTCTTGCTTTCTAAGAAGAGATGTGATTCTTTATGTACCGATTCTTTTATAGAAAATTGTTCATGCAAAAGAGACTACTTCCTGAGTGCAAAATGCTTTAAATAATATGCTTTATTTTTATTCAAGCATTCCAATTCACTCCAATTCTAATTTGGGTTTTAATTCTATTTCAGTCAGGAGATGTCAAAATTAACTTTCAATATGGAGCTTGATGCTGCCAATGCAACTTAGTTATCTATTAATATTTTAGATTATCCTATCTTTAAGTGTTAAGTGTAATTTGTGACATTCATGTAACATTGGGATGGTCATCTTATTTTTTTTGGGTATCTTTTTATTAAGACAATGAGATATTGGCCAATGATATTGAAAAATAACATCCAATTTTATAGGTATCATGTAATGAATATTATGTTTATTTATGTGATTTTTGGCTTTCTTTTTTCAATTTACAGTGTTTGATGGAGTAAAATTAGAAAACAAATCTAAAGTATTCATTTTGCAATGAAAAAATCTAAAAAAAAATTCTATTTTATCTTACTGACGGATTTACAGACGGATTTTCTGTCTGTAATCAGAATGTAGGATGATTTTCCAAAGTTCAAATTACAGACGGAAAATCTGTCGGAAAATTTGTCTGTAATTACAAACGAAAAATCTGTCTGTAATTACAGACGGAAAATCCGTCGAACAGTTCATCGCCTTTGGGAAATGGATAGAAAATTTACAGAGGGAAAATCCGTCGGTAACTGCTAAAAATCCGTCTGTAATTTTTCGACGGAAAAAAAATCCGTCGGTAAATAATTTCCGACGGGGCTTTTACAGAGGGACAAAATCCGTCGGTAACCAAAAATCCGTCTGTAATAAAGACTAAATCCGTCTGTAAATCTGTCTGTATTAATCCATTTTCTAGTTGTGTTACCTCTTTTTTAAAATTTGTACGATTTAAAATAATTTTTATAATTTTTAAATAAATTTATGTATTTTATTGTGTTATTTTTTATTATATCTTTATATAATTTAACTTAAAAACTAATTTGTTTGAATGAAATTTACTATTTTTAAGAGAAATATATGAAGATACATAAATTATTTTATGTCAATAATAAAACATATAAAAGAGAAGAAGAAAAAAGATATAAAAAGTATTTGCACTATTTAAAATAATTTTTGTGTTATGAAACTAAATTTTTGTATTTTTTTATTTTTATTCAACAAAAATTACACAATTTTAAATAAATTTATTTTATATAACTAAAATTCTTGGGTTTTTTTATTAAAAAAAATTGTACTTTTCTATTTTATTTCCTTTTCTTGTTTTATATTTTTTGGCACTTTTTATATGGTAATATTTAATAGGTTCATTTTTTACATATTCTAAAATGTCACTTACTTATTTTTTTATAATTAAATTAATAATACATTTTGAATAATTTTAGTTTTTTTTCTTACTTAATATTATTTATAATTTTAAATAAAAATATAAGATTTTAAAATTAAATTGAGTTTGTTTTCCTGTACATATTATAACTTTTAAAAATATATTGGTATGTAAAATCTTTTCTATTTCATAAATATGATTTGGAATAAATTAACTTAGTATAATTCTACTATGTATACATAATGACTTGAGAATTTTACTAAAAATGATAGTATGTATAATTTTAATATTTAATAATATTTATCAATTATTATCAATGTTAGAAAATACACATATATAATGAATTAAAGTTATGCCAAGAGGAGCTTCATAGCATGATTGGATTAGCACGTTTTGCACTATACTTGACTTCAAGCCTTTAACTTTGCGCTCATTGTTCAGCAGCAACTGCAATATGATTACCAAATTAGTCTTTTAAGTAAAACTTGAGGGATGTTTATGGTAATTTATCGCACACAACATGACAAAATTTTTAATTTTTACCGGAACGTACTTGACATACTAGTGTTACAATAAAGTAAATGGCACACTTAAAAATTTTTCTATTCTATAACGGATGTATCCGTACATATATAAATGCTTTGCTGGTTTTAACTGTAATCAAGTTTCTTACCAAAAGTTACGTTCAATAACCAAAAGTCACAACTATTAACTATACAAGTTACGTGACTTTTGAATTGAGTACTAAGCATGTAGTGAGTGAGTATATATATATATATACACACACACACACTAACCCTCTATTTCGAAGCATAAGAAACAAAATAATATAAATGTGTGTTTTTAATTTCTTATTCAAAAAAATTGAGAATTTATTATTATTTTTAAATAAAATATTTATAGATTTTATTATATTTTAGAAGAATATTATTATTAATTCTATAATAATTAAATATAGAAATAAATATTTTTTAAAAAAAATGTCTTAAAATTACAACATAATTAAAATTTTGTCATCTTCATGTTATTTTTTCACAATTTTTGAAAGATATTTAAGAAAATGGCTCAAGATCAAACACCATATTTAAAATTATGAATAAAAAATTTATCAAATTAGATCGTTTTGATGGAACAAATTTCAATCGTTAAAAGAATAAAATGATTTTTTTTTCTTAGGATTCTTAATCTTGCACATATTATTGATCCAAAGACTACACTTATTATTGATGCCGTTGAAAATGCTCCACCAAAAGAGAAGGAAAAGATTACTCAATTAATCAAAGGATTCCCTTGATAAATTTCACCAAAAATCAAAGAAAGTGTTTCATAAAGTTGATTCAAAATCAAGATAAAAAGGCCGATGAGGTTTTTGTGATAAATCATGATGGCCAAAGACAAATAGTTATTTATCTGAATTTGGACTGACTTTGAGCAGAAAACAAAAGAATTAAGGCAAAGCAAGAAGAAAATTACATGTTCACTGTTAGACACAGGGTCTCCATTAAAATCTATGTTGTTTTAGATGAAACTCGATATGGAATTTGAGTCAAAATTAATGTCAAAATTACCTTCAGAGTAAGTTGACCATGACACGAATTCACCATCAATGAGTAGGCCACTCAAGGTCGAAATGTCCATAAGAGTTAAGCTCATCATTTCATGAGAAAAGTAAAAGTTGTTGGTGGCAGGACACCAAAAATACAAACTAGCCCATAGTAAAAGAGTAATGTAAGACAAATAAAAAATAGTTAATTCTAAGATATGAATGATATTTAAGAATTCCCAAATCAACTTATATGTAGGTGCAAGTCGAGACATCCAAGTCGAAAAAAGAGGACTCAAATTTCTAGGAGAGCAGTTTTAAAAACTCGATCAGTAAAGTATGAAATCTTGACATTATTACAGAAAATTAAAAGTAAATGTTCTTGTGGTGTAGGGAAGAAAGAAAAAATAGAATCAATTTGCTTTTGAGTTGTCAAAGGACTAAAGAACGAATACAAGACTCCATTAACTAAGAATGGCAAAAATACCTGGCGACACTTGAGATTAGAGATTTCTACCTTTAGGTTTTAGGCTCTTAAAACTCAATCTTCATCATAGAATGCTTTTTTAGCCACTAATAATGGAGGAAGAGGAAGGAATTTATCTCCTTCTTAACTGTGAAATGCGTGTTACTCGAAAAGAAAATGATTAGGATTTTCAGGAGGCAATCTTCTTGAAAATTAAGGATGATTTGATTTAAGGAGTGGAACATTTTATTCAAGAAAAGTCTCATTAAAGCTCAAAAAGTTATGCATTCTCATAAAAAGCATGCGTGTTATTTTAAATGAGGCATAATTGTTTTTCAAATTTTAAAGAATTCGAAAGGTTACACGTGCTCGACATGAGAAATATTAAAACTGGTACTTTTGAACAAAATAACAAATTTTAAAGGGATAATTTGTTGGTACGAAAATAAATTTTTTTTGACAAGAAGACGTTTTGACTGCCAATGGTTTTGACTACAAAAGCAGAGACAGGTAAGCTTGAAGTTGAAGAAAGATAGTGCAAAGATTATCAAAGTCGAAAAATAGTTATTACCTTTTTTTGAACATCAAGATTTGCTACTCGACCATCAAAACAAAGTGGAAGATATGGGACTTGAAGATCAAAGAAGACGTAGGTGTTAAAATTTGAGGATCAAGATTATTTGTGGTCAAAATAAGGTCATGGTTAAAAAAAAAGAAAAGAAAGAAGTAAGATAGTAGACAACATACTTCAAGGCAAGTTCATCTCTATGACTTATAAATAGTTGAGACTTAGAAAAAGTTTCGGGACTTCAATCAAAAATACTAAATCATCACATAAACTCATAAAATTCTCAATCTCTACAACGCAACGAAAGAACATAAAATATAAATACATGTAAATATTAGAAATCAATTTTTATTTATTTATTTATTTATTTTACTTATTTAGTTTATTATCGTTTATTTTATTTAAATTTTATTATTATTTTACTTTGATCAATATTTTACAATTTTTATTGTTGTTTATTCTTTTAATATTCTCTCACTAGTAATTTTGACGTAAAATTATCTTGATACCATAATCAAATAATTTTCGAATCGAATTCACTATTTTTTCAAATAAATTATATCTACTTTTTGATATTTAAAATATTGATATAAACTTAATTTTAACATTCTATCAAAACACACCGTCGAAATTAAAACACACCGTCGAAATTACAAAAAATCTAGTGAAACAATTACAATAACCGATTTTTAATGTTTCTAAGAGCTCATACACAGGATATCAATTTAATTAATTTCTCATACTCAAGAGATAAATGCATGACATACACGTTTCCAAATATGTCGACGTCCAACAGCCCCACATAGCTACTCACTTATTGTTTGGACAATTCCAATAATGTCCTCTCACTTTCGATGTTCTCTTTCTTTTTTTTTCTTTTTTTTTATAAAAAGAAAAAACACATAAATAATAATATTTAAATGCAATCAAAAGAAAAATACATTTCAAACAAACATAATTGGCTATTTAACATAATCATATATAAGTTAATTTCATAAAAATATATTGTAATTTTGTAAAGTTCGTTTGACGACCTTTTGATTAAGATTAATTGTAATCATATTAAGATTTATACTAAAACAAATAGTTAATGATGTAGAATTAATTTAACTTGATTCCCATGTAGCACTCAAAAGCTAAATGATCTTGTTTGGTTATAAAATTTTGTAGAGCAATAACATTTCTTACATAAAATTATATGGTCGCAAAATTATATGATTATAACAATACTCTCACTCCCTCTCTCTTGCTAGTACCATGAAAATTTAAACCTTAATTACGCACATGAATTAAAAAATATTAGAAATATCTTCTAAATAAATTCAAATAAATATAGAAATTACCATCCTTAATTATCATATTTTCCTATATTTATTCTCTCTTATAAACTTTCTCCCCGTTAATTATCTAACAAGGTAACCAAACAATATATATAATCATATTTACATGAATTCAAAAGCGATTAAAAATATAAAAATAATACAATGGTGCGTAGTTGAATTTTAATATGTATACAAAGTTTAATTATTTTTATAATCGTTTTTTTTAGAAAATATATAAAAAATATCTCTAAATATATACAAATAAATAATAATTGATATAATAATTAACACTGATGTGATGATATACTTTAAAAGATGTCATGAAATTATTTTTTTTAAAAGTTTAAATTATTAAAAATAGGTATATAAATAATTAAATGTTTAACACGTCTCTCATGCAATAGTTTATTTTTGGATTTGTGTACATTTTTTGTATTAATTTTTTTTATTTATCTTTTACTTTAAAAAAAATAAAAATTAAACTCCAAATTTGTTTGTCATAGAAATTTTAATAATATATTCTAAAATCAATTCTTCTAAATGTTTAAATTAATAATGTATTCTCAATACTTACTTGAACATATGGATAAATTAACCCTTAGACTAATCAAAGTTGGTTACAATGGAAAATTATTTTGTGATTGAGAGCTACAGACATTTTAGAAATATAAAGATTTGTTTGTTTGTCCGGCGTCGAACATGTATATCTTATCCTCGTGTATTTCTCTGCTCTGAAACAGTTCCTTATTCTCACAAGCCAGCTTCACTTAATTAATAATAGTTAAAGCAACTATATATCTATATATCTTTAATTTGCAGCTTCTTAGTTGAGCAAAAGTTTTCAAGCAATGGCGAGTCTTCCGCTATGGGGGCGAGTTAATGGATTTAATAATCAAGAAGGAGAATGTGTTTATGGGAGCAAGAATCTTGCAAGGAAGTTGCTTCTTCATCCTCCTAACTTCAGATCTTCTTCCACTCATGATAATCTTCTTCAGGTATATATATATATATATATATATGCATCGTCATGATATACGGTTACATGCATATATGTCAATACGTTAAATATTTTATTTAAATATTGAAATTACCTACCAATATAAAATACATATTAAAATATAAATATGTGTATATACATAATATCTTATTATTAGTATTATTTTAAGTATTTCTTTCTTTTTTGTTTAAGATCTAAAGTCAAGTCGGCAATAGGGAAAAAAATGCATTCAGCATAGTTTGTGGTTTCTAAGGAGAACAAGTTTGATAGGATACTAAATTTGGTGACAACACATGCATACTCATCAAGCAGAGGTTTGAGTCATAGGAAAAGACAAAAAAAATGACTGTTGTATACTGTTTGGTTATTTACTTCAGAAAAAATAAATTAGGAATATAATTAATTAATATTAAAGAATATTGAAGGAGAAAATGGAAACTAAAATATAGAAACTCAAGTAAAATACTTAATAATAGTCTAATAACTAAATTGTGGGTTCAGCTATATGTTTAGTGTTTCACTCGCATCAAACATATTACTTCATGAAGAAAATTAAATATTTTTAAAAAATTCAAGAAATTAAAAACCCCAAAGCATCTATAACCATCAATTATAACTAGATATTAGGAAGTGGTTATTACTATTTACTACATCTATATATAGGTAATTTTTTGTTTTTCATACTAAATACTAAGGTTTTGAAAATTAGACCAGTTATCGAATTAGTTCCACCAATTTAATTGTTGTCTAACTAAAAAATTGTTTTATATTAAAATAATAAATAAATATTAAAAAAAAATAATTATAATCTAATATAAATTTTAAAATATCACTACAAAAAAATGCTCCGTACCGTCAAATTTTTCATTAGAAAAATGAAGAAAATCGACAGTACTAAAATTACTGTTGAAATGAATCAGACGGTATAAATTTCGCCGGTAAATGTTTACCGTCGAAATTTTTTCGTCCGACAGATTACCAGTTCAAAGAACCAATTAGTTACCGGCAGATTTTTTCGACGGTACTGTTGGCGTCAAAAAATATTGTTCCCACACTATTATTGTCGAATTATTTCCGTAGTAATCCGATGGTAATGTCAATTTTAAAAAAAAAATTAAAATAAATGGTCAATTTTAATTTTTAATCAATTTAATTTTCACATAATTAATGGTCAATTCATAAATAATAAAAACCTATTATTTCAAATAAATAATACAATGTTCAAATAAATTAAAGTCAAGTACATCAAATAATACAATAAAACAATAAAACAAAACGCTAATAACTACAGATCCAGTTAGTTTTCATCGTCGTCGTCGTTGGTCCTGTGGCCTTGAGGAGGCGGCGTAGAAGGCGGTGATGTCTGTGTACCACCAGCAAAGATAATGCCAACGGCGTACATATGAGCCTAGTACACCTCAATCTGAGCCTTCATACGCTGAAGCCGCTCCAGCTACTCCCTACACTCTAGCCTGAAGTCATCCGTATCCGTCATGCGTGTGAGGATCTCCTGATACCTCTCCCAATAATCGTTCAACTCCTAAGCCTGCTGGTGAAGGCTTCGTTGGAACTCGTGCACCTGTAGCCTCAAATCCACGCCTTCCTCGGGCTCGACGGCTCAACTGGTGGCAGAACCTGACAACAGCCTCAACGTGGAAGTGCGGAGGCTGCTAGAGAAGAACGACCTCATCTTGTATATGCGGTTCTTGTACAGAATTGAGGCGGTCTCTCATCAAACCGCATCGAGATCGACGACTGAAGCTGCAGAGCCATCGACAGTGTTATACCCACTTTGCTGAGATTGCTTAATCACGGCCTCTAATCTCTATGTGTAAGACTCCTGTGTAACACAAGTTATTGTAATTAGTACGACAATATATAGTTAATCTCTAATAATTTTATACCAAATGATCAGATGTATGTTTACTCATATAATCGCACTAAGACCGCTGATCACCAAATCTCGCTTTGTTCTCATTTAGCGTCTCATATAAAGTGCAGCTGTAACAAAGAAACTTTAAAATTAGTTAATCAAAATAGAAGATATAAACTAGTTAATAAGGTTTGAAACTTAAAAAAAAAAAGTAATTACTGCCCATTTCGAAAACCATCGCTCTCTGATCTCAACGGGAATTTTCTTGTGCTGGGCCAAGGATGATCGTACATCAGCTTGATGACATTAATCATCTCCTGAGTACACGCGTTGTTGTTCAGTGCAAACCTAACAACAATTCACAAATAAAACAATATGACAATAACCATAATTAGTAAACAAGAAACACTAACCAGGCAACCAAACCTAAATCCAGTAAACAAGAAACAAAAACTAGGCTCTTGCAGCAATAACCATAATCAGTAAACAGAAAACATTAACCAGGCAACCAAACCTAAATACACCAAACAAGAAACAAAAACTAGGCACTTGCAGCAATAACCATAATCAATAAATAGGAAATACTAACCAGGCTACTAAATCTAATCCACTAAACAAGAACTAACCAGGCACTTGCAGCAATAACCATAATCAGTAAACAGAAAACACATTCAGCCATTCAAACCTAAATCTACTAAACTAGAATCAATTTGAGGCACTTTCAGCAATAACAATAAACAAGAAAAGTGATGCTTATCCCATACTGCCATCAGACCAAATGGTCAACCGTACAATGGGAGGTGGTGGAGGGGTATCAGCTGCCTCACTTCCATGAGAGGACTCCGAGGCCGCGACATTCGTCGCTGGAGGTGGCGTTGCCATGGCAGCGGCCTGCTAAGCAATAGAAGGTGGCGTCATCGCCGTAGATGGAAATATGTAGTTGGGGTGGGACCATGATGAATAGTCAGTCTGCTAAACCCGCAACCTGTGACACTATTGGGGTAGTCGGACTACAGGGAGAGGATCCAGAATTTTTTGGAATACCGAAAGAAACTCTCCCTCTACCACGAGCACGTCCACGACTAGTAGCCTGATCCCCAGCACCTCTACCTGTCATGATGTATGCAAATAGCATACCAATTAACAGAAATTCAAAACAACAAATCAACAATAAATAATAGTACCAATGTAATTCTTATAATGAATACCACAACATTAAGTTCAACATTTGATGATATAAACAGCAAGTATCTTAGAATAGAACCATTTCAACCATAATATGCATTACTGGATCTAAATCAGATACTAAGTGTGGAAAATACTTCAATCAAGAAACTTCACATTTACACACAACATACATACACAAACTCAATTAGCAAATAATTTCCAACACATTACAATCCTTTATCACAAAGAGATTTAGTTAACTATGTCAAGCAAATATCAGACATCCTAAATCAGATAGTAGGTACAACATATAATTTAAAATAGACAATAGACATAGAGGCATATAAACTCACACTTGGCGTGCACATACATCAAAGATGCAAATTCAACGCAACTAAGTAATAGTTGACAATTCAAATTCAAGTCAATGCTATTCAACTAAATTTCAGCAATTGTTCAACAAAATAAATAGTCTTTTAACATCAACTCAAATTCAGCATATTCAACACAAAATCAGCAGCATTATCCATCAATTTAGTCAATTTTCAACACTTTCAGCAATATAACACAAACCAATCATTCTAGAATTAATTTATCTTAACCACCTAAAATTCACTAAAATAAAAAAATTAACTCTAACTAAATTAACTAACTAAAATTAAAATAATGAAATAACCTAACCAAAACAAAATTTGAAGAAAAAAGAAAAATAGAGTTAAAAAAACCTAGAATGCAGAACAATGATAGAACAGAGAAAAGGTGAAGATGCAGCAGCACTATGATGTTGTCGGAGCTAGAGGTAGCAGAAGGGTGGTCGTTGAAGGCTGGGTGACTTGCTGAAGGCTAGGCAGCAGCGGCGCGATGATCGTGGGGGCGACGGTGGTAAGGCGGCACGAGGAGAAAGGAGAATAAGGGAAAAAGGAGAAGAAGGGAGGGGTCGATGGTGGGTTGACTGCAACAAAGAAAGGGCTGTGATGATCGTGGTCATGCAGAGAGTAGAAGAAGTGAGAGAGAGAGGGATGGTGGTGATGGTGGTAAATCATGAATGAGGATGAAAAGGGTTCGTGATTTGAATTTACACCCTGTTTCTGTCGCATTTACTGTAAAAAAAATTCAATGGTACACCATTGTGGGTCACCAAAATGTAGTGTTTCACTAATTGGGGTTACCGTCGGATTTATTGTTGACTTTTTCCGACAGTAAAGGACGCGCCAATTTAATTTTTTTTCTCCAAATATTTACCGGGTGGATTATCGTTGGAAACCTAGATCTTCCGGTAATTACTTAACCTTACAAATTCGTCGTCATTACCACCGGTAAATGCGACAGTAAATACGCCACTACTATGTGACGCTAAATCCGATAGTAAATTTGACGGTACTCAATATTTTTCTTGTAGTGTATCTTGCATTACGTGAAATGTTATCAACTAAAGTCCTAGGATCTTTAGAAAATGTACAAACTTAAAAATTAAATAACAAAGAAATCATCAAGCATAATTAAATAATAAAATAGTTAAACAAACACATCACTAACAATAATCACAATACATTCAAAATTAATAATCAGTAAACTAAAATCACAAATTCACAACACACATCGGCAGCACAACCTTCAAAATAATCAATATAATCAATAATCAAATAATCAATAAACAGCAACAACAAAACCATAACAAATCAATAAACAGTTAATTAAAATTACAAATTCACAAACACACAACAGTACAGACCTTCGAAATAATCAATAATCAATTATCAAATAATTAATAAACAACAGCAGCAAAACTAGAGCAAATCAATAATAGTAAATTAAAATCGCAAATTCACAACATAAAATAGCAGCACAGACCTTCGAAATAATCAATAATCAATAAACAGAAGCAGCAGAACCAGAGCAAAAAAGATAAAAAAAAAATGAATAGTTGAAGAACAAGCGAACACTGAACCACTAACCTTCAAAGACAGTGCCGACAGACCGTTGACCACGACGAATGACGCCGACCAGATGACGGCGAGCATATGAAAACGATGACGAACAACTAAACACGACGGCGAGCAGATGATGACAACGAATGGGCCAATCTCGCGGAAGAAGATAGCATGGGTTGGAATTTGGAGACTTGGGGGTAGTGGCTAGATGGACGGACGGACCACAGTACATTTGAAAAGATTCTAAAATAATAGTCCAAAATAAACAGTATATTTGAACTTAATTAAAAGAAAAAGTTGAGTATACTAAATGGTTGTTGACATGGCCGACCTTCGAAATGCTTGTCCCTAGTGATGTTATAGGCTTGCAACTTTTTCTGAGGCTTATTTTTTTCTTTTATTTTAAATTTATCCTTTTTAAGTAAAAAAAAATTATTAGCAAATATATGAAATTATATATCTTTCAAATAATAAGGTTTAAAATTTGAGTAAAATATGAATTGTAGAGTATTATTTTAAATATAGAGTATTATTGAGTAAAATAATAAGAATTATATTTATTTAAATTTTAAATATTGTAGAGTAAAATATGTTATTATTAATAAAAATTTGAGAGTATTATTTAAATAAATATATGTAAATATACGTATTAAAAATTTAAAATATTATTTGAATGTATGTACTAAAAATTTGAATAAGTTACTTAAATTAAAAAATTTAAATTTAAATAGAATATAATTCTATTTAATTCAAATTATATTAGATTAAATCAAAATAGTTTGAAAAATAAATTTAAATTAGTACTGTACAAATTAATCATTTGCATAAAGTTAAATTAGATTGAAAAGTATAAATCAAATCAATATTATCCAAATCGTTTAAAATTATATCATTTTTACCATTTGAATAAATTCAAAATGTACTACAAAATATAGTCTTAGTTCGTTGACAATACAAATAATAGATGTAAATATATCCCACTCACTCTACGTTGGTATATATATAGCGAAACTCGTGTATAAACCGTTGGATTCTTTCCACGATTTATACATATTTTGCATTCTCACAGAAACTGCCTCTACTATAGTTTTTTTTTTTCCAAATTCTTTATCAACGTAAATCGTAGAACCTCTCCAGCGGTTTACATGTATTTTAAATCTGTGGAATTTCTTCCATAATTTACATCAATTTATAAAAAGTTGTATTTTCGTATTCAAACTGCAAAAATTATATTTCTGTAATTTTAAAAGTCAAATATTTTATTTTCTTAAATTATCCTTTTAATATACTATATTTTCCTAGGAATAATATGGTTTCAAAAGTGTAGTTTTAATAATAATAATAATAATAATAATAATAATAATAATAATAATAATAATAATAATACCGTTTGAAGTTTTGAACGTTCATTGTATTAATTGTTTTATCATTATATAGTATCATTGTTTGGTAAGTATGGGCACTAGTTGAGCATCATATACACCAATCATATATATACACCATTAGTCTTGCTATTTTTATTCATTTTATATCTAATTTTTAAATACGGTTAAAGTGAAGTATCGCAAAGAAAGAATATAAAAGGTCAATAAAATTTATTATTTTTAGTTATTATTTTTAAATTTAATTTTTTAATTTAATATTTTAATAAATTTTTTTAATTTATATTTTTAAATATTAATGATTAATTAAAAAAAACTCAAATTAATAGAATTTATTATGTTTAATTATTATTTTTAAATTTATTTTTCTTAATTTAGGCATCCAATAACATTTTTTCAGTTTATATTTTTAAATATAATTTTATTAAATAACTAATAAAAGTTTAGTCAATAATAAATTAATAAATATTTTTAAATTATATTTATATTAATTAATTATCATTAATTAATAATTATTTAAATTTTATATTTTAAAAATGTAAAATTAATAATTATTAATTAAGTTATTTACAATTAGCTGATTAAAATTTATTTACGTATACCTTTTTTTTAAATATTAAGGCTAACTGCAACCAGAACTCATCAAACCTTAAACCTTCAAGGAGTCAACACTTTAACGAATCAGTGATTGTCACTACCCGGAATGTTTCCTTATTATAGTGAGTGCTAATAATCATATATAACATAAAAACATGATAAATTCTATCTAACTTTTTCTAAAATAATATATAAATTATTTTTTTGGGTAAAAAACCTAAATAAACCAATGGCAGAACAAAATTATTTAAATCTGTTAAAACAAAAATTATTTCAGCAATCCACCAACGAACAAATAAATATAATTCGAATCAACATGATTCGAACTGCAAATTCAAGTAATTCGAAACAACTTGATTCGAATTACCTTTGAAAGGAATTGCATGTAATTCGAATCAAGTAGATTCGAATTAGGTGATAATAAATCGAATTGACTCGATTCGAATTAATAGGCAAACGTGACTCAATGGAGTTCGAATTAACTTGATTCGAATTATTCACTGTTGGTCACAAAAAGTAGTTGGAATTAACTTGATTCGAATTACTAGTTAGCTGCCTATATAAGCAGTTCGAACCAAGGGAGAAACAAATCAGTTTCACTTCTTCATACCCCACCAAATCCCAGAGAAAACGACCCATAATCTATTCGACAAAGACTCGAGAGGCAGATTAAATTATTTAGTAGTTCACGGTCGTTAAAAACAGCAGAAATACAACGCATATGCAAGTATGACATTTTTTCCCTTAAAAAACTAAAACTCGATACAACGGACACTAGTAAATCAAACAACACAAAACCAACCCTACCCATCTATGACTGTATACCCTGGCTACCTCCGACCTGTGGGCAGCTCCGACGAGTGTGTCCGGGTTGCCGATATAAGCCGCATCTCTTAGGCCGGTTTGGATCTGCCTCGTCCATGTTCGTCCGTATCCGAGTAGACTTGGGATGACCCTCCCTTGCACGCCTCTTGTTCGGGTCCGGTATCACCGTCGGCCCATCATATGGTGGCCAGAAACCCTCTGGGATTGGAGGTCTGAATCCCATCTGATAAACACTAAAAACGTTACTGAGTCGATAGACAGGGTGGACGTAGGAGTGCCAAGTGACTCGTGAGTAGGCACAACATGCCTGTGCGTGCGGACAAGAAAAATGAAGTGCCTGAAAGTATCCGCATTCACATGTCTGAGATCCGAGTGAGACCTTGTAGGTACCAAAGGAGAAAGAACCGGTAGGAGTGGTCTCTGCGACCGTGTACTCGGAGTTATCTCTGTCATACAAAGTAACAGTGAAGCACCTTCCCGTCTTCAAGTTGGCCTTGATACATTTAACAAGATGTTGACTGAATTATTGTCCAGTACCCAGCTGGGCCTCCGCCTCTCTCCCCTTGCGTACAAAAAGTTCGGCCAACCGACCATACGTTGCTTTTACCAAGGAGCATACAGGAAGGTTCCTCACACCCTTGAGGATTGAATTCACACACTCAGATATATTAGTCGTCATGTGACCGAATCTCCGGCCCTCATCGCAATACTGTGTCCACAATGAATACTCAATCCGGTTTGCCCAATCACACATCGCCAAATCTTCCGAGCGAAGAATATCAAACCAGTAATCGAACTCAACCTCTGTCTTAACATAGGCAGCGTTAACGAGAAGCCTCCTTGCGTCTTTACCCTTGAAGGTGAGGGCGAAATTTGTTGCTACGTGCCGAATGCAGAAAGCTCGGTATGCAGCCGGAGGCAGCCAGCCCCCGTCGGGAGCCTTAAGGGCGGCCTTGATGCCGTTATGCCTGTCAGAGATAACGAGCAGACCTGGCTGTGGGGTGACGTGCTGACGAAGGTGGGAGAGAAAGAATGACCAAGACTCAGCATTCTCACCCTCGACTAGTGCGAATGCAACAAGGAGTATGTTGGAGTTCCCGTCCTGTGCAATTGCAACAAGCAGAGTACCCCCATACTTGCCATATAGATGCGTCCCATCAATACTAACCCACGGCTTGCAATGACGAAATGCCTCGATACACGGTGGAAAAGTCCAGAACAGTCTGTGAAAATAAGACTAAGATTCGTCCAGCTGTCCCCCAACTCGAACAGGGCTAGTTCGAAGAACTGCAATAGAACCAGGCATGGTCACCTGCACTCCTAACACCAACCTTGGGAGCTCGTTGTAAGACTCATCCCAGTCACCATAAATGAGTGCAACAGCCTTTTGCTTCGCCATCCAGACCCTTCTGTAGGTCGGCCTGAACCCATAGTGCGAGGCAGTCGCATTTAGGAGCACATTGATGCTAACGGATGCATCAGCTCTAACCATTGGCATAATGAATGCCGATATCACATGATAATTCAACCTCCTGTGATCGCTGGAGATAGAGCTGGCGAGACAAGTATGCGGTCCATTGTAACGTTTGACCTCCCATATGCCCTTGCGCTGTCGGAGACTCAGCCGAATCAACCATGTGCACCTATTCCCGAACTCAGAACACTTGCCAACGTAACGGCGATAATCAAACTCCACAACCTTGTACTGTACACCTCGGCGGATGCTGTAAGTCTTCACACTTAACAGGGTATCCTCCTTATCCTGAAATTGCTGACCAGCTTGGAACTCTGTCATACCAGCTGATCCTTTTGCATCTCTTGTGCCAAATCTTGTAGCCTCCTCAGGTACCCCCGGCTGCCTCATGACATCCAGGTCCAAAGATGAAAAATGTGGAGGGTACTGCTGTGTGCCAGATTTAGAGCCACCACCGGCGCCAGCAGACTCACTCGCTCCAATATCATCGCCACTATCATCAGCAATCATATCCGGCTCGACATCATCGTCCTCTACATCATCAAACAATCCATCTCCAGCCCCAGCCGCAGCCGGTGCAGCACAATGTACAGAGGTAGGTACAAGTTCCGCTGTTCCAACCTCGTCGCCAACACTGCCGTTGAGATCAACAGCGAACGAAGGGGAGGCGACAACCAGGGCGGGTGGCTCGTAGGCGGGAACTGAGGAAGATGCAACGGCAGGTCTTGAGCTAGAACCGGAAACCGTCGCTAAAGTGTTGGTATTCCGGTTTGAACCTCCCGAGCTGGACACCACATCAACCAGCTTTGCCAACAGCTTCGGTGTCCGCACTTCAGGAAACTGCCGGCAATAGAGAAACAAGGCCTGCAAGTCCTCATCACTCCCGATCGTGAAACAATCATACTTCACGCTATATTGGAGCATCGTGATTGGAATGCGATAGAAAAACTTCTTAACCCTTTTAACACCGTCCAGACCTAGTTTCTGCAGTACAGACCTAGCAAGGTCATCATAGCTCGTCGTAGAACTGACGATAATACAAAGAGGATCTTTATCGGTGAACTTGACACCTGACCAAGTTTTCCTCTTAATCGATCCTCTGTGGTGAACCAACACTATAAAACTGTCCTCACCAGCCATTTGACCTCTCAATATTGAGAGCAACTCACGTTCATCACACACACACACACACACACACACACACACACACACACACACACACACACACACACACACACACACACACACACACACACACACACACACACACACACACACAGGCCTGGAACACACTAATTCGAATCAAGTTAATTCGAACTCCATTGAGTCACGTTTGCCTACTAATTCGAATCGAGTCAATTCGATTTATAATCACCTAATTCGAATCTACTTGATTCGAATTACATGCAATTCCTTTCATAGGTAATTCGAGTCAAGTTGTTTCGAATTACTTGCATTTGCAGTTCGAATCATGTTGATTCGAATTATATGTATTTGTTCGTTGGTGGATTGCTGAAAAAATTTTTGTTTTGGCTGATTTGAGTAATTTTTTTCTGCCATTGGTTTATTTAAGTTTTTTACCCTTATTTTTTATAATGTATTATATTTTAATTGGATATTTATTTTTAATTTGAATTATTATTTAAACCATAATTAAATTATATTATAATTAAATTTTAAAAAAAATATATATATAATTTATTAAAAGATTAGAAACTGATTTTTTAATTTTTCAAATCACATTAACGGTGGTCCTAATCTTAAATTCTTCTTCCTCGTCTCTTTTAATGTCACTCAACAACTCTTCTTCACCTGTTAGCTTCTCCTAAAGTCTCGAACGACCGAACTCCAGAGTCCAAAAATCATGATCGCTAACTCTTCTGATTTGTCTCGCCAACTCCGATACATCTCCAACACTACGCGTATTTGTGGCTCCCTTGTTTTGCGTCGTGGCGTTTCCTTACTTCGGTACGTCTCTCGTCGTCGCGTCCTCGTCTGTCGCTGTTGTCACTCCTGGCCAGAGTCTGTTTTGCCGTGTTTGAACAGGTTGATTTTCTCTCTTTTTTGCGTTCTTGAAATTCTCTATCAGTTGACTTATAATTTGATTATAATCAAAGAGCCGATGCTGCTTGGGAAGCGTGACAAGGATGAAAGAATGGAGAAGGAGCAAAAGGCCGAAAGTCATTAACAAAGGATTAGGATATATTTTCTAAATATCATTTGGAGAAAAAATTATATTTTAATTTTTAATACTTTAAAAAATTGTATAATTAATTATTCATTTTAAAAATTAATTTAATTATAAAATATTCTATCCATAATTAACTTAATAACCAATTAAAAAATAACACATTACACCAAATAAATTACATGTTATTTTATACAATTTAATTAATAATTTAACTGTTAAATCACTAATTCAGTTATTCAATAATTTAATTGTATCGTCAATTATCGATTCGATAATTATAAGTTAAAAAATTTTAAACTTTATCAATAGCTCAAGTAACTTTAAGTACGACAGATGAATGGAATAGAATAATTTAATTAAAATTTATAAATAAAAAATAAAATTAATATTATAATTTTTTTAAAATAATAATGAGAATAATATGAATAATTACACAACATCCAAAATATATAAAGACAATAATCAAGTGATGAATTGCCTTGCCACATTTCTCTTACTATTTTCGATCTAATAAATATTATAATATTCATGTAGCAGGTTAGTTGTTTTCGCCGTTTCTTATAGAAAGATTTGATTAATCCTTTGTAGTTCACAATATAGTCCAAGTTCTTTATAGAAGAGTTCCATTCTTTTACTGTGCTATACCATTATATTGAGGTATATATATATATATGAATTGTCTATGAATATTATTTTCCAACAAGATGTAGCAAAATCACCATATTTGTATTATTTTCCATTGTCTATCCTAAAGCACTTTGATAATTTTCCTTCTAATTTCAAGCTATGATTACGCTTTGAATTCTTTGAATATTAGGAAACGCTTTGACTTCATCATGATAGGAAACATCTATAGCCATTTCCATAAAAAATATTTTACTAAAAATTATTAAAAAAACTTTTTCATATATATTTTCAATGAATTGATGAATACATAAAAAAAATTTTAAAAATTACAATTTTAGAATACAATATAAATAAATTCTATTTTCATTTATTGATTACAACAGAAAAATATTTTAGTAATAAATTTTAAAAATAGTGACACATTTCTAATTTTAAAAATAGTGACACATTAATAAAAAATATAATATATTCTTATTTGACCCCAAAAAAACATTAATTTTATGTAATCAAATAGCTCTCTCTCTCCTTCTCTCTCCTTTGAGGGATGTCGCCGCCACCACCCCGCCTTCAAGATAGTGCCAGCCTTAGCTTCTCTCTTTCTCTCTATCTTTCTTCCACTTTCTTTCTTCTCAAAAATGATTTTTCTCAATTTTTTTGCTTATCAATTATTATAGAGTGTAATCTCTCTCTATTCACTCTTTATGTAAGACTAAGAAAAAACGTGTCAGAATTTGAAAAAAGATGTTAAATAATAAAAAATTATACTTAATAAATAACTAAAAAATAAATTAAAAAAATTGAGAGGATTATTTTTTTAAATTCTATTTTAATAACTTTTTTGTGGTATTTTTCCCTTTGTGGTGGTATTTTTTGTTTTCTTTATGATTAATGTTAATATGATGTTAAAAATCTGAAAAGAAAATATTATAAAAAAAGATTTTGGCTTATAAAAAAATTTTTAGATTTAAAAAATGTTTAAATTTATGTAAAAAAAAGTATTATTTTACTATTTTGTAGCACATTTATGTAGATATAAAAACAAAAAGATTTATATTTGTCTTTATTTTTATTTTTTAAGATTTTTAGTAATTGAATATTGAGTTCCTCTCCAATTATAATTTAACATACAAGATATTTATCTTTTTTTTTTATGTAACATTTATATTTTTACGCTATTTATAAGTACCGTTTAATTTTTTTGTGAAGGAAAAATGATTTCTTCTAAAAAAATATTGATTTTAATACACCTTTTGGTCCTAAATAATTATTTATAGTTGGAATTTGATTTGGTTCTAAAATAATGTCTATTTATTAAGAAAGTTAAGTGCTTTTTTGAAAAGTATAGATAGATAATAAAAATATTAAATAACGTGAATAATAGATATATCGAATGTTTAATTCACTAAGTATGGGAATGGTTATTTTAATATTAAGATTTAGGTAAGTAAGTTGAAGTATAGTGTATTTTATTTGAATTGGCCAATTTTAAAACTCGTTGTTCAAAAAATTGAGAAAATCATCTAACATAATCCAATTTTTTTTAACTAATAACCCTATTTAAAAAATATTTATTTATGCTTCATAATAACAAAAGTACAAAACGCATCCATATTTAATTGATCCTGCTTTATATATATATCACAAATTTTTTTGTAGGGTGAAAATTTGGATCATCAAAACCATACAAATTCAGAAACAGACAATGTGAAGGAGCAATCCATGATAGTGAATGGCACATCTCATGCATTTCGTGGTTGGTATGCTGATGGACCCTGGCAAGGTAATAATAATAATAGTATTATTGCTTCTTTTTATTTTAAGAAAAATGTATTAAATAGATATTTTTCTATCCCAAGGCTTAAACCTAATAAAAAAAAAGTGTACTCAACCAAGAAAGATGCAACAATATTCAACTTAAATTATATATATATATATATATATATATATATATATATATATATATAAAGCTAAATTAATAAAAATAAAAATATTAAACGGCATTTTTAATAATAGAATTTACAAAAAATAACTTTCTAAATTCAATTACTATGATGCTATAATTAATATTTTTTATTGTATTAATTTTTATAATATAAGTCTTCAATCAAATTCGTCGCGCATTTTTTTCCTAATATGTACATATGTGTTACTGTTGTTGCTTCTTTTAACGTCATTGTCGTTGTTGCCACCATCGCGATCATCATCGTCGCTGCCGCGATCGCTATCATCGTCGTCATTGCTATCATCGCCTCCTTCATCTTTTTCTTTAATGATGATTTTTTCTTCTTCTCTTATTTAATTTATTCTTCTTTTTTTTCTTTCTCGTCCTCTTTCATTATTATCATCGTCGTATTCGTCTTCTTCTTTTTCCGAGTAAAAAATTTTTGATGTACAACACGTAAATTTTTTAAGGATTGCATGTCCAAAACATTGACAAGCAACCAACAAAATACACACAACATATAACTTTTGGTGTACAATACAAAAATTTTGGTGTATAACACAGAAATTTTGGTGTGCAACACAAATTTTTTTAGTAAACTATATACCTAGAACAATGATTAACCCAACTAACAAAATACATTAATAGCAAAAATTTGTGTTATGTACAAAAATTTCAATGCTATATGCAAAATTTTATGTGTTATAAATTTGTATGCTATATATCGATAAATTTGTGCTATGTACAAATTTTTTGTGTTTTGTGCAAGAATTTTTGTACTATATTACTAAATTTCTATACACTCAAATAAAAATTTATATGTTGCAGAAGTGCAAAAAAAAAAAGAAAAGATGACGTATGAGTGCATTTTTTTTGTTAAACTTGTGACAACTTGAATGAACTTAATTATAAAAATGCTTCTACTCGTAACATTTATATCTAATTCAATCATATATTTAGCAATAACTTTAATTGAACTTATATCTTTATATTTTTTTTGGAGAAAGTAAAGATTATAATGCTTTTTAAATTTTATATCTTAAATTTTAAATTCTAAATTTTAAATTTTAAATTCTAAATTTTAAACTCTAAATTTTAAAATCTAATAAAAACCTAAACATAAAACTAAAACCAAAATTGAAATTAAAATTTTGCATTGTGATTTAATTCCAACTCTTAAGTATAGTATTATATTTATTTAATAATTTGGACAAGTTACTTAATTAAATTGTTTAAAGATTAAAATTATCATAATACAATTTTTGTAAACTAGAAATACATTTGCAATATTTATATCTCTAAAAAAATCGCGAGAGGCTATGGTGGATTCAAGATTGAACGTAAATTGTTACAAGATGTAGCAGTTTACGTTGAAACGCATGATAGCCAGAAATCGCTAGCAATTTTTGAAAAAATTGAACCATTAAAAAATCACGAGAAGCTATAGCAGTTTTTTCTCAATTGTGTTGTTTTGAAAACCGTGTGATTCTGCAGTTGTTTCTTTATATAGGAAATGTCTATAAATATCCAGTATAAGGCAATGGCGAAGTAGTATAGTGTCATTTTTACAAATAGAGAGTGAGGAGAGTTTTTTTTATCTCTAGTGCATTGCTTTAGAAAATTTTCAAAAAGCAAAAGATACGATGTTAAGTTTACTGATAGAGAACCAGTGAGTATTTTTATTCGGTCATCAAATACATTGTCAGAGCTAAAAATCAGTATATTGTAAAAGGTTTGAGTGTGTGGGACAAAGTGGGTGAAGAAGTTGTTCTACAAAATTTCTATTGCGGTTGCGTCAACTGGTGTGAAGTATAAAACATTTGTGATAAGGTCCAACGATTTGTTTCATTGTTGGTGAAGTTTTCCGGAAGTGAGAATACGCGAGCTATATATGCCAAGCTAGAAGATGGCGCCGACAGTTTTAGGGCATCAGCACCAAATCTTCAGTCGACTACGGTGAGGGTGCTTCTACCTTGATGCTTGTCGTTGCGCTTGCTTGTCTATTAATTGATCCTCCATCTATTGCAGTTGGGATAGTTAGGTCACCCTGTCTGATTCCGAATATTGCATGTGAGGATGAACCGGATTGGGTTAAAAATGCGATGTTAGAGGATGATTCGGGTGAAGAGCCTGCTGGCATTGTTGGGGACCGTGATGAGGATCGGATACCCGGACTAACCCACCAATACATCAGAGGCCATCAAGTTCCGGCACACAACAACATCCTCCACATTTCTCAACCCTGAACTTGGAAGCCATCAATTAACAACCGAACATTGATCCTATCTTTGGGGGTCAAAGATTGCATGAGAGAAATGCTGCTATGAAACCACTGTAGTCTCTCGCAGTTTTTTTCGTGGTTTACGACATGCTTAGTATGAATTAAAGTATTAATAATATTTTTTATTAAATAAATTAAAAATTGCTATATTAATAAGTTGAAGCATATGTTGTGCTATTAATATTGACATCTGGACAGGTGAAGCACACTTGTATAAAATGGAAAAGGTGATATTTGAAGGGAAATCCGAATTTCAAGAGCTTCTTGTATTTGAGGTATGCTTTGGTAAACAATATTGGGAATATTTGATAGTCCTTCCAAAGCTTACTTGTTTGCATTTCATAGTCAGCAGGACATGGCAAGGTTGCAATTCTGAATGGATATCTCCAACTGACAGAGAAGGATGAGTTTGCTTACCAAGAGATGCTCACTCACCTTGCTCTCTGTTCCATTCCAAATCCTAAAAAGGTTTCATTTTAAGCCATATTACATGGAATATTATCCATTATTTACGTCAAATTAAGGAATCAAAAGGGTTTATGAACATTTCAGGTGTTGCTAGTCGGAGGGGGAGATGGTGGTATTCTTCGAGAGATATCTCGCCATTCCTCGGTGGAGCATATTGACATTTGTGAAATGGACACTATGATCATTGATGTATGTATCTACTACCCTTCATATTTTAACTTTCGCATGGTTTTCTTATCAAGTTTCACAAATTAAATTAAAATGATGAGTAGCGCACTTAATAAAATTTAGAATAAAGTACTATTTTAGTATAGACCAAGTCATAATTTCGTCTCAAAATTTTAAGTGTTCTAATTGTATGTGGAATATTTTATTTTATTCTATTTTTGTCATTTGATAAAATAAAATAATTTTTTTTAAAAAAAATACCATTTTGTTTATTATGTTTTTTTTAGGTAATGACAAAATTGTAATTGTAATAATTATAATGATAGTTAAAGTGATTTGAGAGTACAAATGACAGAAAAATAAAAAAAAGAAAAATATAATAATAAAAAATAATATTTTTTAATTTTTTTTAATTTTGACAAAAAAGGACAAAATAAAATATCTAAAATAAAAATAACATATTTTAAATTTTAAAAACGAATTTAAAATTTAACCAAAATGGATGTTAAATACTAAAATAGTATTTTATTTTTAAAATTAAAATTAAAGAAATGCTGCGCATGTATACAAATAAGGCTCATCTAAAGTAAATAAAATGAACAAATAAAAGTTTAATCATCCCTAAATTAGAGTAATAATTAAACTCTTTTTTTTATTTTATCATTTTTCAGTTAAAAAAAATTCCTTTTTCCATGTATATATATACTCTTTCCTCATCGATCATCACTTTCTTGATGTGTTTGATTGAGCTCACAACAGGTTTATAAGCAATTCTTCCCTGATATAGCTATTGGTTATAAGGATCCTCGAGTGCATGTTCACATTGCCGAAGGTAACTAAAAAAATATTAGATAAATTCTTAAATATCTTTAAGAATGATTTTTGCACAAAACTAATGTGCAAAATTAAAGTTTTATAAAGTAGATAAGAAAAATTTTATTGCTATGTATATTATATCCTTTCTACTTCAATTATTATTTGATGAAATCATTGAAGTAACAATAACAATGTTACATATATACAAAAATGTAATTTTGATGGGGATGCAGGTATTGGGTTCATCAAATCAGTTCCTGAAGGGACCTATGATGTGATCATATTGGATGCTTTCAATTCAATGGGTAAAGCTAGTTGTTTCAATTCAATTGAGAATATAGTGATGATAAAAGTGAGAAATGAAAGAGGTGGATATATATATATGCAGGACCATCTGCAAAGGTGTTGTCAAAGAAAAGCTTCTTAGAATCAGTAGCAAAGGGTCTAAGAGCAGGAGGAGTGATGTCTGCTCCTGCAGATAGCTTGTGGCGTAAAGGATTTGTGGTTGCAGATACCATCGCACTTTGCAAGAAAATATTCAAAGGCTCAGTCAATTATGCTTGGACAACCATTCCTGCATATCCCAGGTAATAACCTTTTTTATTTAGGACATTCTATGCTGCTCATGCTGAAAATTTTCAGCACATATAGTTAGAACAAGTGTGTATTCTTTTTATTTTTGCCGTAAGCACTATGGTCTCATATATTATTACTGACTAATCCTGTTAGATAATCAATAGGAGCATACTCAATTACTATCATTTTATTTTAAGTTTTTTTTTAAAAGGATGTGCATAAAAAAATCTAAATTTAAATAAAAAAATATAAAAATAATCTAAAACCATTTTAAAAAATTTAAAATTTATTTTGAAAATTCTAAAATTATTTTAAAAATTGCTAATAAAAAAAACATCGGAAATGTATACAAAAAATTATACAAAATCTAATAAAAGTAAATATCAAAAATCATTTTTAAAAAATTTCAAAATCTAACAACGAAATATACAAAAAATATTGAAAAAAGAACATTTAAAAAACTAATTAAGAAACATCTAAAATTATTAAAAAAGTCATCCAAAACTCAAAAAGAAAAAACATTCAAAGCATAAAAAAAAGAAACATATGAAATTTGGGAGAAAGAAACATCCGAAACTAAGGAGAAAGAATGTCATGGACTAAGAAAAGTCACATTTGTTGTGTTTGAATGTCATGGGACACGATGTCTAAAACAGAGATTACTGCGTTTAGGAAGGGAGGACTACGGCGGTGATTGACGGTGTTGCGTTCACGACGGGAAGAGTTGCAGCGGTGATCAATGGCGATGTATTCGCGAGGGGAAGAGATGCAACGGTGATCGACAAAGCTGCATTCGTGATGGAAGAGCTACCACTACAAGAGAAACGTTGAGTACCGTCAGATACAATTCGACAGTATAAACTTCGTCAGTAACTAATTATCGATAGATTTATTTTTCTGATGCTAGTTATCGTTGAAAATTATCCGACGGTACAGTTGGTGCTAAACGTTGCAACTTCACGCTGCATTACCGTCAATAAAATCCGACGGTAAGTTTTTTTTAATTTTTTATTAAACTAGATTATTCTTACCGTCGGGTAATTTCAATTGTAAATTTGACAGCAGCCTTAATGTTTTTCCGAACTTATAGTAGATCCCAATAATTAATAATTGATAGTCAACTCTCAATTAATAAAGAATAAATTAGTAATTTATCTAAAAACAATGATTTATATACGATGTGAAATATCAAATATACAAAATTAAAACAAAGTCCTAATGACTATGGAGCCTAATAGTCATCGTTGTCGTAATCAAAACAAGGCATGCTTGTGATACGTCAATCTATCGTCATACCTACCTGAAACAATGTAATTATATTACAATCTATTCAAAGTTTGATAAAGAAATAAATAAGATATAACTAAGTCTAGCGTGCGTTGTAATTATATGATCTTATTAAATAAAGTTCAAACATACAACAAGCTAATTAAACTATGTTTTAGGTTAACATTATTTAGATTCATCATCGTCTTCTTCCTCTGGTTCATCATCCTCCTCTTCTGAAGTAATTTCTTGATCATCAAACTCGTCATCTTCTTCTTCGTCTATATTGACCTCCTCTTCTTCTTGACATCATCATTTTCTAGTAGTAGTATCTCATCATCCACTTTAAGGTCAATGATGTCATCATCCATAATAACCAACCTAAGGATGATCAAATCACTGGTATCAACTACCATTTTCGAAGGAGTTGAATCATCGATTTAATAAGGTTGAAAATCTCTGTCCTAGTAAATCGATGCAACTTCTTAATTTAGTCTTAACTACAACCATCTAATTAAACTTGTATAACTCCAGATAAGACAAATAATATACTTATCGTGCATAACATTCACCTGAATTAGACCAATCTAAACACTCTTTCTTCATATAGATTATGTTGTTTTTTAGGAGCTGTATTATCAAATGCTGTATTTATTTTTTTTTCAAGAATTATGTTGTTTTTCATATAAATTAACAAAGACCGAATTGAATCTTACTATTATGGTTAAACTAGAAAAATAGTGTTGTTATAATTAGTTTTTAATGGTCTATACTACTAAACTTGATTAATTCCAATTATTCTTTGTTGGGCTTAAGCCCATTCCCGATGAGCTTAGTAGGTATGCCGTATGAGTTGTATTAATAGTAAAAGTGCGGAAATAGATTTTCTCCATTTTTTTTAACACTTGTGTGATCTCTCACTTTTGATTTTATAAGTAGGATTAGAAATAAATAAGAAAGAGAGAGTGTAATGAATAGTTAAATTAAACATTACACACCATTCAGTTTTTTTCATTGGAGAGAATCCACTCCCTAAAAATACTAAATTCCACCAAATGTAAAACTTATAAAGGTGCTAAATAATTAAAAAATCTGAATTTAATTTGTGATATTTCAATTTTCTTTATTAATCGAAGAAGATAGTTATTGATCTTTCGGGGATTAACTTTATTTTTTATAAGCTTATTTTTTTATTGCATGGAATTAGTTATAATAATCCTATTAATGTTAGTTCTCTGATTTAATTTGCTTTAACAGTGGAGCGATAGGATTCATGCTATGCTCCACTGAGGGGCCAGAAGTGAACTTTAAAATTCCAGTTAATCCATTGAATCCAAAGAAAAATGGAGTGGCAAAGGGGCCTACTAAATTTTACAACAATGAGGTAATTGAATTTTTTATTTTTAATATTAGAGTGGTAGTGGTGTTTTTTTAAAATGTGGATTGTTGGGGTGTTAAACTTAAATGTGGGATCGTTTAATTAGAGAAGCAGAAATCGGACCGTCTGATTTATTAGAGGTGTAGAAATCGGACCGTCCGATTTGTAGAGGTGCAGAAATCGGACCGTCCGATTTGTGGTAAAAAAAAATTTTAAGGTACAGAAATCGGACCCTCCGATTTCTGTATTTCCACAGTTTTGAAAAACACCAAAAATTACAATGTTAAGGTATATCACCACTTCTACTTCCATAACAAAAAAAATTAGCCTGAGGTAATTCATTTAATTTGAAAACATTCATGTTTATGGCTTATATTAAGTTACCAATTGGGTTTTGTAAATATTTCATTATTTGTTCCAACAATTATTTATTTTAATCATTTCAGATCCATGCTGCTGCTTTCTGTCTTCCTTCTTTTGCAATAAAGGCTACGGATGATGATCCCAACATGTTTTGATACTCAAATGATGAGAAGTTCTACTCTCCTTCAAAGAGGAAGAAACTTATTATATCCTATATTGATTTTAATCGCAAATTTAATATTTATTATACTTTCATTATTTTTATGTTGTTTTTCAATTTTCTGTTCTGTATGTGTGTAGTTTATATCAATGTGGAAGAAAACAGAAAAAGTATTTACATTATGAAAGAAATTAATTTCAACTTTGTCATTTTCATGTTGTCAATAATTATGTCCACTCCTTGTTATGTCTAGACAATTGATTCAATTATCAAAGATAAAAAATAATAGAAATGATCTATATTTTCCTTTCATTTTTTGTTCTGTTACTTCTTACTAACTATACAACTAAACTTGCTTAGTTAGAAATAGTCAAGGTAAGTTATATTCTATTATGCGCCACATTATTAGTGTTTGTAACAAAGAGTTTTTTTGGGGTTCCATGTAAAAATATCATTCCAGATGAATATTATATTCTCTCCTCCTCTTTTTATATTCATGAACTAGTTAAATCATCAATATCAATAATGTAGCAATGCATGTACTACCATCAGTTCCGTAAAGAACTTCCTTCTTGGAATGCTCTAACCACTACTACCATGGTAACTGAATATTGATGTCATGTCTAAAAATCTCTTGTGCACCCTCTAACAGGCTTGCGCTCAGTATGTAATTCAAGGTCATATACGATATTCTACAAGGGGATAGTGTATTCACCCAAGGATAGATGACATGTGTTCACATTCGGCCTCTATTTTTTCATGAAGACAGATATCAAAGATATTGTGAAAGATAAAATCACATATCTAATTATAACAGGTTCAACCAATAATTTAATGGTTGAACTAGTAATTCAATAGAGTTAAACTCTATTTTGGTCATTGAGATTAACTAGTTGCATTAATTTAGTCTTTTACTTTCCAATTGTCATAATTTGGTCCTCCAAATAAAAAAAAAAGTACACTAATGTAATCTTTTGTATATCTTTCGTTGCTGAAACTCAACACCATTAGTGACGTAGCTCAAGCCTTACCACGCTAGACATATTAAGAAGACGTGGTATGTGTTTTGGCGCTAATACTGTTCAAACCATGAAATGACATCATTTAATGCTCTTTTAACGTCAAAACGTTTACAACGCCGTTTTAATATGTTCAACATGGCAAAACTTGATCTCTCTCACTAACGGCGTTCATGAGTGACTATATTGGTGCACTTTTTTAAATCTAGAGGACCAAAAATTGTAGCAATTGAGAAGTCAGGGACCAAATCAGTGCAACTCGCTAATCTCAGGGACTAAAGTGGAACTTAACTCAATTCAGTATTTTGATTTTGTTAATTATCTTCACTTAACTTAATTTAGTATTCTAATTTTATTAATTATCAGTTCGGTTACGATAACTATGGCGATAACTAATAGATGCAAAAATTTAATTAATTTTAAAGTTAATTAAAGTTTTTTTGGTAGATTAGCATTTGTCTCATTGATTCAAAATTTTTTAAAAAAAAATGGGGGGTTTCTCAATTTTATTCAAAAAAAGGGGCAAATAAATTTGGATACGCATTTTTGATGTGGCTATTGAGATAGCCCTTTTGGCTATAAAATCTGGATAAATACCAATACCTATTACGGGTATAAGGATAGAAATCGAAATAAATAATTCTTGCGGACTAGAATCTATATTTTCTAAGAATCGATTGGGTTATTAATAACGAGTCTCTTATTACTTGAGCGTTTCTAGTCTATCTCTTTCTATTTCTATATAGAAACTAGTGTATGTTCCCGTACCTTGTACGGGATAATACATAAAATTATATTAAAAATTTTATTAAAAAATTAAATAATATATATAGTATTTATTATTATGAATATTTTATAAAGTTATAATTAAAATCAAACTCTTAAAATTTTTAATATTAAAATATTAAAAATAATTAGTATTTATCTTAATCAATTTGAGTTTGTTAAGTGATCATCTCACTCGTCGCTTAAACAACTATTAGGAGTTAGAATCTCGCCTTGTGTATATAGCACTCCATTGGCTAGCCATAAACCCTTAATAAAAGGAGTATCAATACGTGGTTAGACTTGGCAGGAGTTTTCAAATACGCAGGTACCCGACCCGTCCATACCCGGATGAAAAGGGTAATAACTTGACCCGAGTCAGGACAGATTTTGCTCAAGACAGGTATCGTCGGGTTTAGGGTGTACTTACCCCGAATGTATACATATAAACACTTTTTAGGAATTAAGATTTGCCTCACATCACACATGATTCATAACTTCAGTCTATACTCTATAGCCATGCAAGATAAACTCAATCATCCTCACCTAAAATCTTCTTCTTCTCGACTTCTTCATAAAAAAACCGCATAGCTCCTGTCATGTTGTTGTTGAGTCCATCGCCGCTTACCTATTCACAACTCCCATCTTCCTTTACAGCCAGAGACGAACCCACATTTAATATAGAGGAGACATTTGCCCCCACAATTTTTTTTTTAAAAAATTAATACTTATATACATATATACCACTTATTATATTATATTTTTCTTAAAATAAAATATAAATAGTTCTTTTGTATTTTATGTTAAAAAATATTTTGTTAAACTTAACACATAATAATAATTATACTGTTAAATTTGATTTAGTATGAAAAATAAATAAATACACTCAAAAATTAGTGATAATTAATTATATTATATTAGTTAATTAATTAATAATTAAATTAAAACTTAGTTTTCTAATTAAATACAACTTAAATTATTAGTGATTTTTTAAAAATTGTTTAAGATAAAAAAATATATTATCTGTGTATTAATATACTGTAATTATTTTGGTTAAAAAATTTATTTATACTATAAAAATTATAATAAGTAGATTTGACAATTAAGTAAAATAATTGTTTAAAAATATATATAAAAAAATAATATTTAATCATGTTAAAAATAAAAAAGGTCCTTATAAATATTTTTTTGTTATTTTAAATATTATACTATGTGTATGAAATTATATTTTTATTATTTTAAATATTATAATAATAATTGTGTGTATATTTCTAATTCTTATCAATATGTATTATATAGTTTTAATTTTAAATTTTGAATATATCTAAACCAATTTAGATTGATCAAGTGATCAACTTAGTCGTTCGCTTAAATAAGTATTAAGGGTTCGAATTCTGTCTCGTATGTATAGCAACCCGTTGCCGGCCAATTGTAGATTCTTAAA